>NC_081180.1:67187482-67532500 GCF_029867415.1 Vicia villosa
TGAAACTGAAGCAAGCTGAGTGCTGTCAAGCTTCAGAGATCAGAAGCAAGAAAGAAGAATGAATCAGAAGCACTGATAATAGAATTTGAACATTCCTGTTCTGACAAAATTCTATTTGCCCTGATACACATAATGTTATGGCTCTGATACATTATTTGCTCTGATACATGTTTTTTAGCCTAAAATGCTCTGATACATTTGGCTCTGATACATATCATGTATTTGAATATACATTTTATGTTCTAACTCGTTCATGCTGACTTTTGTCGTTTAGTTTTTGTTCTGTAACATTTCAGGATGTAGAGATGCTCAAATGATGCTCTGGTACATTCAACAATGTTCTGATACAAATCTAGCATGAAGTGATGTTAGTAGACATTCAAAGTTCTGAAGCTATCCGAGGGAAGCAGAAATCAGAAGATGTGAATGTTCTAAAAGATCCAGAAATTCAAGTTCTGAAGCTGTCCTGAATGGAAGCAGAAGTCAGAAGCTGTGAATGTTCTAAAGATCAAAGAAATTCAAGTTCTGAAGCTGTCCAATGGAAGCAGAAGTCAGAAGCTATGGATTCTCTGAAGGCAGAAGCTCATATGATCGTCTCTACCGAAATAATCAGGGAAGTCTTTTATTAAAAGTTCTTCGAGTATTTATTTCAGGGGGAGATTATTTATCTCAGGGGGAGATTGTTAATCTCAGGGGGAGACATATTCATATGCTTATGCTATAGCTGTGTAATTTGTCTTTTGCCGTCTACTCTTTCTGATCGCAAATTCATATCATTTATATATGTTTTTGTCATCATCAAAAAGGGGGAGATTGTTAGAACAAGATTTGTTCTTATCAATTATCTTAGTTTTGATGATAACAATAATATGAATTTTGCTTAAGATAATATGGTACTCTAATCCAATGCAATTTCCCTTTCAGGAAATATATATAAAGAGTACGCATAATTCAGCGCTCAGAAGATGTGTCTCAAATGGTTCAGCATGCAACATCAGAACATGGTCTGGCAAGACATCAGAAGATGGTCGAAGCAGAATCAGAACATGGGTCTATGGAAGCATCAGAAGAACATGAGATCAGAAGCACTGAAGATCAGAAGATGGTATCACGCTCAGAAGCACTTCAAGGTCAGAAGATCAGAAGATGCTGTGCACCAAGCTGTTTGACTCTGATGATATTCAAACGTCGTATTCACAAACATCAGATCAGAAGGAAGTACACGTGGCAGACTACGCTGACTGACAAAAGGAACGTTAAAGCTACTAAAGGCTACGTCAGTAGACACAGCGTGAACAAGGCTCGAGGTAGTTGACAAAAGCGTATAACATTAAATGCAAAGCTGTACGGAACACGCAAAGCATTAAATGCATTCAACGGTCATCTTCTCAACGCCTATAAATATGAAGTTCTGATGAGAAGCAAGGTTAACGATTTTCGCACCAATACAATTCAAATTCACTTGCTGAAACTCTGTTCAAATCAAAACTCAGAATCTTCATCTTCATCAAAGCTCACTACATTGCTGTTGTAATATCTTAGTGAGATTAAGCTTAAATTGTAAGAGAAATATCACAGTTGTGATTATCGCTTTTAAGAAGCATTTGTAAACTCTTGAATAGATTACATTAAGTTGTAAGGAACTAGAGTGATCAGTTGATCAGTATACTCTAGGAAGTCTTAGCAGTTAGCTGAGCAGGAAGTCTTGGCAGTTGGCTGAGCAGGAAGTCTTGGCAGTTGGCTGAGCAGAAAGTCTTAGGAGTGAACTAAGCCTAGAGTGATCGTGTTGATCAGTAGACTCTAGAAAAGTCTTAGGAGTGAACTAAGCAGTTGTTCCTGGAGTGATCAGGTTGTGATCAGAAGACTCTGGAAGACTTAGTTGCGGCTAAGTGGAAAACCATTGTAATCCGTGCGATTAGTGGATTAAATCCTCAGTTGAGGTAAATCATCTCTGCGGGGGTGGACTGGAGTAGCTTCGTTAACAGCGAACCAGGATAAAAATAATTGTGCATTTTATTTTTATCGCTCAAGTTTTTAAGTCACACTTATTCAATCCCCCCCTTTCTAAGTGTTTTTCTATCCTTCATGAGGGACTAGGTCCCAAACATCATTCCGTTTAAATTGGTTTAATTCTTCTTGCATGGCCATTAGCCAATGCTCATCAAGTAATGCGTCCTTAGCGTTTTTCGGCTCAACTTGTGAAACGAAAGCAAAATGATGACAAAAGTTACTTATCTTGGAGCGTGTTGTAACGCCCTTTGAGATGTCCCCTATTATGTTATCAATTGGATGATCTCTCACATTTGTCCGGGCCTTAGGAAGTTCTTCATTGTTTGAGATGCTTTCTCTTTCATCATCATCATGAGACTCATCTTTCTCTTTCTCAGCATCTTTCTTCACAATAATTTCACTCTCGTCTTCCTTATCTTTGACAATGTCTTCAGTAGATGGACCTGCACTATCAAAAGACAGACCTTTCTTGACAGATTTTGTATAAGATTCATCAAATGACACATGTACTGACTCTTCTACTATAAGTAATATTTTGTTGTATATCCTATATGCTTTGCTAGATTGTGAGTAACCAAGAAAGATACCTTCGTCAGCTTTAGCATCGAATTTCCCAAGATTATCCTTACCATTGTTCAATACAAAACACTTGCAACCGAATACGTGGAGATGTGACACATTTGGTTTTCTACCCTTTAATAATTCATATGGCGTTTAGTTTAGTATAGGACGTATTATTATCCTATTCAAAACATAACATGCGGTGCTAATCGCGTCAGCCCAGAAATACTTAGGTAGACTACCCTCATTTAGCATTGTTCTTGCCAACTCCTCTAGAACACGATTTTTACGTTCAACCACTCCGTTTTGTTGTGGTGTTCTAGGAGCTGAAAAGTTATGCTCAATTCCATGTTTATCACAATATTTTTCAAAAAGATAGTTTTCAAATTCTCCACCGTGATCACTTCGAATTGCAACTATTTTGGTGTTCATTTTATTTTGACATAATCTTGCAAATTGCGTGAAAGCTGGAAAAGTTTGATCCTTACTAGGTAGAAAGATTGTCCAACAAAATCTAGAGTAATCATCGACAATGACAAAACCATAGATGTTTCCACCTATGCTTTTAGTCCTTGAAGGGCCAAATAGATCCATGTGAAGGAGTTCAAGAGGGTGTGATGTTGAAACCACGTTCTTTGATTTAAAAGAGGTTTTTGTTTGCTTTCCCTTTTGACAAGCATCACATAGATGATCCTTTGAAAACTTTATTTTTGGTAAGCCGATTACTAAGTCTTTTGTGACAACCTTGTTAAGTAAGTCAAAATTAATGTGAGCGAGGCGTCTATGCCAAAGCCATGAGTCTTCGCCTAGAGCAATTAGACACTTGGTACTTGACTTAGATACTTCGTCCAAGTTTAGCATATAGATGTTTTTTACTCTTAAGCCATTAAACATAATGTCTCTTTTCTTAGTGTGTTCTATTGTGCAACCAGAATTTGTAAAAGTTACTTTAAAGTCTTTGTCGCACAATTGACTTATACTTAAGAGGTTATGTTTAAGACCTTCCACTAGCAATACATCAGTTATAGTTGTGGTAGAGGGGTTACCTACACTTCCTTTACCAAGTATAGCTCCCCGATTGTTGTCTCCATAGGTGACATACCCCTTTTTCTTTGCGTGAAACTCAACGAAAAGAGATATGTCTCCCGTCATGTGTCTTGAACATCCGCTATCAAGGAACCACAACCTTTTCCTGCAAAATTAATTTAGAGAGGGAGGTCCCCAATTTTCATTGGGTCCTTGGTAGTGAGTACATAATTTGTTGCACTTGGGCATCCATTGAAATACTCCTTTAGGAACCAAAATCCTCCTAAATTTGCATTTTTCAATGGTATGACCTTTCTTGCAACAATAGTGACAGGTAATATGATGAGAATATGTTGTTTTGCTAGTTGATACTTTTGGTACAAAAGTGTATTTACTATATAAAGGAGTATACGATCTTTTGAACTTATTCGGATCAACCGCATACGTCACTTTTGGTTGTAGAGCCTTGTCTAATTTGGCTTTAAGATCTCTTACTTCTTTTTGCCAAATATGACATGTCTCACAACCAAACCATGATGTAGGATCTATCTCAACTTTATCCTTTTGAATATTTAGCATAGATTGTTTTAAAGCTTCCATATCCTTTTTGGTTTTCTCAACTTTTGATTCAAGATATGAAAAGATTTTCTTATTTGAGGCCAAAAGTTTGAAAGCTTCAATTGCATCTCTATGTAATTCTTCAAAGGCTAGTTTTAATTGAGAATGAGATACTTTATCTACAAGTTCAGGTTTAAGATGACTTACACGTTTCTTTTTCTTGTGTTGATGAGCCATAAGACATAAGTTTGCTGATTCTTCTTCATCGCTTGATGAGCTTTCACTAGATGAATCACTTTCCCATGCTATGTAGGCTCTTCTAGATTTGTTGTGACCTTTGCTTTGGTTCTTCTCTTTCTCCTTTTTAAGGTATGGACAATCCGGTTTGTAGTGACCGACTTTGCCACAATTGAAGCAAGGACCTTTGATTTTTCCTTTGTTATTTTCATCTTGTTTGAACTTGTTTGATTGCTTTCTATAGTTGATCAAGCCTTTGTCGGAATGTTTTGCTCCATTTTTCTTTAGGTATTTGTTGTATCTTCGCACAAACAGTCCCATTTCCTCATCATCGGAGTCTTCATCATCACTTGTATCACTATCCTCTAGCTCTTGTCTTGAGGTCTTAGAGCTTGAAGCTTTTAGAGCTATTGACTTCTTCTCTACCTCTTTCTCCATGTTCTTATCTTTCTTTGCCCTTTTCTCATGCATGTCAAGGCATTTAAGATGTTGCTCATGTTCTTCCATTTTACCAAAGAGAGTGGTGATGTCTAAGGTATTTAGATCGTTTGCTTCCTTTATGGCTGTAACCTTGGGTTGCCATTCCCTGTTCAAGCATCTCAAGATTTTGTTAGTAGCAACTGCATTAGAAACAGGTCTATCAAGAGAATATAAACGATTTTTCAAATGTACGAATCTCTTTTGCATGTTTTCGATGGATTCACCATCTTCCATGTGAAAGAGTTCGAACTCTTGAGTTAACGTATTGATTCTAGCTAGTTTGACATCATCTGTTCCCTCATGGGCAACTTGCAATGTGTCCCACATAGCTTTAGCGGATCTACAATGGGAAACGTGATAGTATTCATCAACTCCTAGAGCTGAGATTAGAATGTTTCTCGCTTTCCAATCGTATCCATATCTCTTTTCATCTTCAGCATCCCAAGTATTTTCTGGTTTTGGAACAACGGCACCAGCTGCATTTGTCATGGTGATCTGAAAGGGACCATTGACAATTGCTGTCTAGATGTTCCTATCAATGGCATTGATGTGAACACACATACAATCCTTCCAATAGCCATAGTTTTCACCGTTGAAAACTGGAGCTCTATTGTGAGCCCCTTTAGGTCCGGAAGCCATCTTTCCAATAAGTGTTTCACGTAGCACGGAATAAACCAGAGCTCTTGATGCCACTTGTTATACGCTAGGCTTAAGGATATAGAGGGGGGGTGAATAGATCTCTCAGAGTTTTTCGGAATTATTTCAAACTTAAGCGAAAGCGGTTCTGAATCGACTCGCGTCTATTCCGGACCGCTATTGAAAAGGTTGTATATGTGGTGAAACCACAAAATAATTGGGATTAACAATGAAAGGATATACTATTGAAGCAATAAGTTACACCAATGAAAAATGATTAACTTCTATTTTGATAAACTTTGTTTCCAATGCTTTGATAATGGATGAAGCAAAAAGACAAACACTTGGTGATAATATTCAAATTGATTGTGATTCAATGTGTGGTGAATTGAGATGTTTACACAAGTTCTTAATACACAATTTTAACACTTGAATCGTTGATCAATTTGCAATTATAACCAAATATGAACAGAACGTAAATGAAAAGATAAAAGCGATAAGAACACGATATTTGTTCAGGCAGTTCGTTGATCGTCCTCGCTACGACTACATCTGCCCCCAATTCCAAACGGGAATTGGGAAGTCTTCCATTATTATTGAAAGCAGTTTATACAAAGAAGATAACAAAGCGATAAACAATAAACCGATTTTGTCGATCCTTTGAATCTTCTTCCCCCTTAATCTTGAGCCAGATCAAGGTCTTCCAAGAGCTTCACTTTGATCCCTTTCTGCAGTGTCTTGAATTGCTTGAACCATTGTTCTTCAATCTTCACACTCAGCTGGATCCTTGATGAAGCCTCTTGATAAAAACCCCCAAAATTCACCAATCTTGGAGGACAAAACCCGCAGATTTTATTCACCAAAAACCCCACAAATCTTCACCCACTAGGAATCTTCAATTCCGTTCCATGGACGTTATCGATCTTGAACGCAAAACCTCAATGCAAAAATGATTGTGTGTAGTTGTGTTGGAGTCGTTTCGATGATCGAAGATGAGAAGCCTTTGTGTATCTTTCAGTTGTTGGTGTTAATCCTTCAATAACTTACATTAGATAATATATATGAGAGATGATCAGTTGGAGCATAGCAGATCTGCAATTTTGGCCTTTTTGACCAAATAGGTCGACCTCTTGTAGTGCTTAGGTCGACCTAACAGAAATGGATTCAACTTGGATGAAATTCTTGCCAGTTAGGTCGACCTGTCGAAGGTTTAGGTTGACCAGAATTCTGTTGAAACATGTTCTGAAGACTTTTCTTCAGTTTAGGTCGACCTAGTTGTTATGTGAGTCGGCCTAACAGTGATATATGTAAATTTCATCATTTTAGGTCGACCTGGAGTGTGAGTAGGTCGACCTGTCTGTGGCATTTCTGAATCTTCTATGTTTTCCTTGTTTTGAGTCGACCTAGATACAGAGCAGGTCGACCTGATTTGTCTTGAATAGCCAAACTTGCTTTTCCTTGAGTTCTTTTGCTTGTGCCTTGTTGCTTGTTTGCTTGTGGAGTTTGCCATGAATCAAAAACTCCTTTGTGAGTATGGACTTGTATTCACAAAGGCATCCACTCCCAGCAAATTTTTTTAAGATAGTTTCCATCTATTTCAACAGCAAATTAGGCTAGGAGTAAATAGTGATGGAATAAGTGAGCATACTATAAAGCTCACTTTTAATAAGTGGGATTCTGCCAACTGGCTAATTTTACCTTGATCTTGTCTATGATAGGCTGAAAATGAATTCTCTTGGGTTTTCCCATGAAGATAGGAACACCAAGATAGGTGAAGGGCAGAGATCCAATGTTGAAACCTATAGATGAAGCAATCTGATGCATCCTGCCACTAGAAAAGGAATCTCCATAAATGGTTGATTTTTGAGGATTAATAATCTAGCTAGAAGCTTCTACATATCTAGCAAAAAATTGCGACAAGACTTGGATGTTGTTGGGAGAGACAAAACAGAAAAGGATTATGTCATATGCATATAGAGAGTGAGAAGGAATGTGAATATTCCTAGTTCCTTTTAAGGGTGAAAGCTTATTGTTATTAACTAGAAGAGTGAGACCTCTTCTTAAAACTTCCTCCGCAAGGCAAAAGAGGAGGGGAGAAAGAGGGCCACCCTGCCTCACTCCCCTAGAGAAAGAGAAGAAACCGATCATCTTGACATTGAAGGAAAGAGGGAGTTTTGCAGAAGATAGAATAATTTGAATCCATTAGCAGAGCTTGTTACAAAAACCAAAGGCCTTGAGAACTTTCATTAGGAAATCCCAGTCCAATGTATCAAAAGATTTTTCGTGTCAATCTTAATGGCAAGGTTTACATGAGTAGCTTTGTGGTGCAACATGTTTATAGCCTCAGAGGTTAGACAAATGCAATCTTTGATTTGTCTCCCATGAATGAAACCTATTTGTTTAGGGGAAATTATGGATGGGAGGACTTGGGCTAGTCAGTCAGCAAGAACTTTGGAAATAATTTTGAATTTGAAGTTTGTCAACGCTATAGGTCTAAATTAATTAGTATCATCAACATTGGGAATTTTAGGGAGCAACACCATTGTGTTTGAGTTGAATTTAGGCAAGAGATAATTGTTTATGAAAAAAATCAACAACAGCCTTGCAGACATCTGTGTTGATAATGTGCCAATATTCTTGGAAAAAGAATCCTCCAAATCCATCAGGACTAGGAGAGTTGTCCTTGCTGAGGTTGAAAACTGTGTTTTTAGTTTCTTCACAAGTAGGAGTAAGGGTGAGCATGTTGTCGGTGTTGTCATTGATAAGATGGGGAATTACTTGATCAATGAGGCCATTCTTAGTGACAAGGTTAGACTTGGGGAACAAGGTGGCAAAGTGTTTGATGAGGTGACAAGAAATTTTATTAAGATCAGTTTCAATATCCTCGTTAATTCTAAGAGAATAAATCTTTTTGAAGGCATGCTTCATAGAAGCATACATGTGGAAAAAGCTAGTGTTTTTGTCTCCTTGTGAGTGCCATTTGATTCTAGACTTTTCCTTCCAATATATTTCCTTAGTATTTAGAGCTTTCTCTAAATCAATATTGGCCTTTATTTCTTGGCTAATAAGCTCCTCAGAGGCACCATGATCATTAGTGTTAGCTTGGATGTCATCTAACAAGAATTTGACCTTTTTAACATGATCATGGATATTACCAAAAACTTACTTGTTCCATATTTTTAGCTCAGCCTTCAAAATTTTGAGCTTTTGGCTAAGAATATACATAGGTGATCCAAAAATAGGAGTGTTCCAGACTTTTTTTAATCAAATTGGACAGTCCTTGTGGGAAGCCCACATTTTTAAAAAAATGAAGTTAGAAGCTGAAGGATAGAAAAACACTTAGAAAGGGGGGGATTGAATAAGTGTGACTTTAAAACTTGGACAATAAAAATAAAGTGCACAATTATTTTTATCCTGGTTCGCTGTTAACGAAGCTACTCCAGTCCACCCCCGCAGAGATGATTTACCTCAACCTGAGGATTTAATCCACTAATCGCACGGATTACAATGGTTATCCACTTAGTCCGCAACTAAGTCTTCCAGAGTCTTCTGATCACAACTTGATCACTCTAGGAACAACTGCTTAGATACCCTCTAAGACTTTTCTAGAGTCTACTGATCAACACGATCACTCTAGGCTTAGTTCACTCCTAAGACTTCCCTAGAGTATTCTGATCAACACGATCACTCTAGTTACAAACTGCTCAGCCAACTGCTAAGACTTCCTAGAGTATACTGATCACACGATCACTCTAGTTCCTTACAACTTAATGTAATTCTAAGAGTTTACAAATGCTTCTTAAAAGCGATAATCACAACTGTGATATTTCTCTTACAGTTTAAGCTTAATCTCACTAAGATATTACAACAGCAATGTAGTGAGTTGATGAAGATTCTGAGCTTTGATTGAATAGCGTTTCAGCAAGTTTATTTTCGTTCAGAGTTGTTAAGAATTGGTAACCTTGCTTCTCATCAGAACTTCATATTTATAGGCGTTGAGAAGATGACCGTTGAGTGTATTTAATGCTTTGCGTGTTCCGTACAGCATTGCATTTAATGTTATACGCTTTTGTCAACTACCTCGAGCCTTGTTCACGCTGTGTCTACTGACGTTGCCTTTAGTAGCTTTAACGTTCCTTTTGTCAGTCAGCGTAGTCTGCCACGTGTACTTTCTTCTGATCTGATGTTTGTGAATACGACGTTTGAATATCATCAGAGTCAAACAGCTTGGTGCATAGCATCTTCTGATCTTCTGATCTTGAAGTGCTTCTGAGCGTGATACCATCTTCTGATCTTCAGTGCTTCTGATCTCATGTTCTTCTGATGCTTCCATAGACCCATGTTCTGATTCTGCTTCGACCATCTTCTGATGTCTTGCCAGACCATGTTCTGATGTTGCATGCTGAACCATTTGAGACACAACTTCTGAGCGCTGAATTATGCGTACTCTTTATATATTTCCTGAAAGGGAAATTGCATTGGATTAGAGTACCATATTATCTTAAGCAAAATTCATATTATTGTTATCATCAAAACTAAGATAATTGATAAGAACAAATCTTGTTCTAACAATCTCCCCCTTTTTGATGATGACAAAAACATATATAAATGATATGAATTTGCGATCAGAAAGAGTAGACGGCAAAAGACAAATTACACAGCTATAGCATAAGCATATGAATATGTCTCCCCCTGAGATTAACAATCTCCCCCTGAGATAAATAATCTCCCCCTGAAATAAATACTCGAAGAACTTTAATAAAAGACTTCCCTGATTATTTCGGTAGAGACGATCATATAAGCTTCTGCCTTCAGAGAATTCATAGCTTCTGACTTCTGCTTCCATTGGACAGCTTCAGAACTTGAATTTCTTTAGATCCTTAGAACACTCACAGCTTCTGACTTCTGCTTCCATTCAGGACAGCTTCAGAACTTGAATTTCTTTAGATCCTTAGAACACTCACAGCTTCTGACTTCTGCTTCCATTCAGGACAGCTTCAGAACTTGAATTTCTTTGATCTTCAGAACATTCACAGCTTCTGACTTCTGCTTCCATTCAGGACAGCTTCAGAACTTTGAATGTCTACCAATCATCACTTCATGCTAGATTTGTATCAGAACATTGTTGAATGTACCAGAGCATCATCAGAGCATCTCTACATCCTGAAATGTTACAGAACAAAAACTAAACGACAAAAGTCAGCATGAACGAGTTAGAACATAAAATGTATATTCAAATACATGATATGTATCAGAGCCAAATGTATCAGAGCATTTAGGCTAAAAACGTGTATCAGAGCAAATAATGTATCAGAGCCATAACATTATATGTATCAGAGCAAATAGAATTTTGTCAGAACAGGATAGACAATGATATTCAAATTCTATTATCAGTGCTTCTGATTCATTCTTCTTTCTTGCTTCTGATCTCTGAAGCTTGACAGCACTCAGCTTGCTTCAGTTTCCAAGAGCTTATTCCTTTTACAGAATAACGCTTCTTATGGTTCTGAAGATTCACTTCACTTCTCTGTACCTGCAAAACACTTAAACCATATAGAACTTGCAGTTCTTGTTAGTGAATGTGTGGGAGCCTTTACCCAGCAACTGATAGATTTAATCAAATCATTTATCATTTATCTTTCTCCCCCTTTTTGTCATAACATCAAAAAGAATATTTCAAAAGATTTAGATGCATAAAACGACAAAAGAATCACTGGAATGTAGATCAAAGAAACTTTTTCATTGATAGTCAAAAAGGTTTACAAGAAAGTAATGCAGGAAAACAGAGAGATAGGAAACCAAAAACCATTTTGAAGAGTATTTAAAAGAAAATAAAATGAAACGAATGATGACTAGCATTTAATGTTACGTGACGTGAGGAGAGATAATAAAGACAAATGAGGTGACTAGCACAGTTACCTATGGTCGGCGTCCCTTCAACTGCACGCACGTTTATCCACGAATAGTAACGACAGGTTTACCATCCCGAGATAAAACGTAACAGCTGTTTTGCTTTTATAGAGATTCTGAATCAACTTAGACACTGAAACGTTAGTAATAACCGAATCATAATTTCTAAAAGATTTCAATCAGAACTTCTGAAAAAAAAAATAATCCATTTTCATTTCAGAAGATACTCATACATGAGAACTTCTCATCTTCTCATTCTGGGCATAAATCCATACTGATGTTCTTCAGAATGAACTTAAACCTATCTTCAGCCAGGGGTTTTGTAAAGATATCAGCCCATTGATGGTCTGTATCAACAAAGTTTAAAGATATAACACCCTTCTGAACATAGTCCCTTATGAAATGATGTTTAATCTCAATATGTTTAGCTTTTGAATGAAGAATAGGATTCTTAGATAAACATATAGCAGAAGTATTATCACAGAAAATAGGAATGTTACTCTCAAATATCTGATAATCTTCTAACTGACTCTTCATCCAGAGCATCTGTGTACTACAACCAGCAGCAGCGACATATTCTGCTTCTGTTGTTGATAGAGCAATAGTTGCTTGCTTCTTGCTATACCAAGAGATCAAATGACTTCCAAGAAACTGGCAGCTTCCTGAAGTACTTTTTCTTTCAATTCTGTCTCCAGCATAATCAGCATCGCAGAATCCTACTAAGTTGTATTCTTTAGATTTTCTGTAAACTAAGCCAACATTAGTAGTACCTTTCAGATACCTTAGAATTCTCTTAACAGCAGTTAAATGAGATTCTCTAGGATCTGATTGGAATCTAGCACACAAACAAACACTGAACAGAATGTCAGGTCTAGAAGCAGTCAAATATAGAAGAGATCCAATCATACCTCTGTATAACTTCTGATCTACCTTCTTACTTACCTCATCCTTACCTAGGATGCATGTTGGATGCATAGGAGTTTTGGCTTCTTTGCAGTCCAGAAGATTAAACTTCTTCAGAAGTTCCTTCACATACTTGGTTTGGTGAACATATGTTCCTTCTGATGTTTGATTTATTTGTATTCCAAGGAAATACTTGAGTTCTCCCATCATGCTCATTTCAAACTCAGCCTGCATAGACTTAGCAAACTCCTTTCCAAGTGTAGCATTAGATGTTCCAAAAATAATATCATCTACATATATTTGACAAATTAAAATATCCCTTTTAAAGGTTTTACAAAAGAGAGTAGTGTCCACTTTTCCTCTAGTGAAACCATTATCTAGAAGGAAAGAACTTAAGCGTTCATACCAAGCTCTGGGAGCCTGTTTCAATCCATACAATGATTTCTTAAGTTTAAAAACATGATTAGGAGACATAGAGTCTTCAAAACCAGGAGGTTGATGGACATAAACTTCTTCATCTATATAACCATTTAAGAAGGCACTCTTGACATCCATCTGATAAAGAGTGATGTTATGTTGAGTGGCAAAAGAAATTAATAGACGAATAGATTCTAACCTGGCCACTGGTGCAAAGGTTTCTGTATAATCAATCCCTTCTTGCTGACTATAACCCTGAGCCACCAGTCTGGCTTTGTTCCTTACCACTTCACCTTTCTCACTGAGCTTGTTTCTGAAGACCCATTTTGTACCAATTATATTGAATCCATCTGGTCTAGGAACAAGATCCCAAACATCATTCCTTGTAAACTGATTCAGTTCTTCTTGCATAGCAATTATCCAGTCTGGATCTTCTAGAGCATGATCAACAGAAGTTGGCTCGATTAAAGATACAAGACCTAATTGACAATCTGCATTGTTCTTAAGGAATGCTCTTGTTCTGATTGGATCATCCTTCTTTCCAAGAATGACATCTTCTGAATGACCAGAGATGAGTCTGGATGATCTTCTGACAGATGGTTCTTCAGAAATGCTTAGATCCTCCAGAGAAGCTGATACTTGATCTTCAGATTCTTTGCTTCTGAGAAGCTCTGCTTCTGATGCGTTGCTTCTTGGCTCAACAACTTCTGATATATCAATATCACAATCTGCAAAATTATCAAACTGCTTTGGTTTTTCAGAACCAAGCTTATCATCAAACCTGATATTGATTGATTCTTCTACAATCAATGTTTCAGTATTGTATACTCTGTAGCCTTTTGAGCGTTCAGAATATCCAAGAAGGAAACATTTCTGTGCTTTGGAATCAAACTTACCAAGATAATCTTTAGTGTTCAGAATAAAGCATACACATCCAAAAGGATGGAAATATGAAATGTTGGGCTTTCTATTCTTCCACAATTCATAGGGAGTCTTATTAAGAATAGGTCTGATAGAGATTCTATTATGAATATAGCATGCAGTGTTTATTGCTTCTGCCCAGAAATGCTTAGCCATATTGGTTTCATTGATCATGGTTCTGGCCATTTCTTGCAGAGTCCTATTCTTTCGTTCTACAACCCCATTTTGCTGTGGAGTTCTAGGACAAGAGAAATCATGGGCAATACCATTTTCTTTGAAGAATTCTTCAAAGGATCTGTTCTCAAATTCACCACTATGATCACTTCTGACCTTTATGATTTTACACTCTTTTTCAGATTGAATCTGAATGCAGAAATCAAAGAACACTGAATGAGTCTCATCCTTGTGTTTCAAGAATTTTACCCACGTCCAGCGGCTATAATCATCTACGATGACTAATCCATATTTCTTTCCTCTGACAGATGCTGTTTTGACTGGTCCAAACAGATCAATGTGCAAGAGTTCTAATGGCCTTGAAGTAGAAACAACATTCTTAGACTTGAATGCAGGTTTGGAGAACTTGCCCTTCTGACATGCTTCACAAAGAGCATCTGATTTGAATTTCAGATTAGGGAGTCCTCTGACAAGATTCAGTTTGTTAATCTGAGAGATCTTTCTCAAACTAGCATGACCTAATCTCCTGTGCCAGACCCACTGCTCTTCAGAAACAGACATAAGACAAGTCACCTTCTGACTCATAAGATCTTGCAGATCTGTCTTATAAATGTTGTTCTTCCTCTTGCCTGTAAATAGGATTGAGCCATCCTTCTGATTTACAGCCTTGCAAGACTCTTGATTAAAGATTATATCATAACCATTGTCACTTAATTGACTGATAGATAAGAGGTTATGAGTTAATCCTTCTACAAGAAGTACATTAGAAATGGAAGGAGAGTTACCAGACTTTATAGTTCCAGAGCCAATTATTTTGCCCTTCTGATCTCCTCCGAACTTGACTTCTCCTCCAGACTTAAACACCAGGTCTTGGAACATAGACCTTCTTCCTGTCATGTGTCGCGAGCATCCAGAGTCCAGGTACCATGACATGTTGTGCTTTGTCCTTCTTGCAGCCAAGGATATCTGCAATAGGAATAATCTTATCCTTAGGTACCCACATTTTCTTGGGTCCTTTCTTGTTAGATTTTCTCAAGTTCTGATTGAACTTGGGTTTGACATTATAAGCAATGGGAGGAACAGCATGATAATTTTTAATATGAGTTTCATGATATTTCCTAGGTTGTGTCACATGCTTCTTGGTGTGTGTTATGTGAAAACTTTGTGCATGTGAAGTGTGCCTAATATCATGAGAGTGGCCATACTTGAACTGATCATACAATGGCTTGTATGTGATTTTCATTTCATCAACAGGTTCAAGTTTGTATGGGGTTTCACCCTCATAACCAATGCCAACTCTTTTGTTTCCAGATACGGCATATATCATAGAAGCTAGCTGACTTCTGCCAATACTTCTAGATAAGAACTTCCTGAAACTTAAATCATATTCTTTCAGAATATGGTTTAGACTGGGAGTGGATTTTTCTGAATTAGAAGGAGATCCAACATCATTGGATAATTTTAAAAGTTTATCTTTCAATTCAGAATTTTCCAATTCAAGCCTCTTTGTTTCAAATTCAAATAGCTTTTTCAGCTTTTTGTATTTAATACAAATCTGAGACTTGGATTCCAGAAGTTCAGTTAATCCGGAAACTAACTCATCTCTAGTAAGTTCAGAAAATACCTCTTCAGAATCTGATTCTGATGTAGATTCTGATCCATCATCTTCTGTCGCCATCAGCGCACAGTTAGCCTGCTCATCTTCTGAATCATCTTCTGACTCATCCCAGGTTGCCATAAGACCTTTCTTCTTATGAAACTTTTTCTTGGGACTTTCCTTCTGAAGATTTGGACATTCATTCTTGTAGTGTCCAGGCTCATTGCATTCATAGCACATGACCTTCTTCTTGTCAAATCTTCTGTCATCAGAAGATTCTCCACGTTCAAATTTCTTTGAACTTCTGAAGCCTCTGAACTTCCTTTGCTTGGTCTTCCAGAGTTGATTTAGCCTTCTGGAAATCATGGACAGTTCATCTTCTTCTTCAGATTCTGATTCTTCAGGATCTTCTTCTCTAGCCTGAAAAGCGTTAGTGCATTTCTTGATATTTGATTTTAATGCAATAGACTTACCTTTCTTTTGAGGCTCATTTGCGTCCAGCTCTATTTCATGGCTTCTCAAGGCACTGATCAGCTCTTCCAGAGAAACTTCATTCAGATTCTTTGCAATCTTGAATGCAGTCACCATAGGACCCCATCTTTTGGGTAAGCTTCTGATGATCTTCTTCACATGATCAGCCTTGGTGTATCCTTTGTCAAGAACTCTCAATCCAGCAGTCAGAGTTTGAAATCTCGAAAACATCTTTTCAATGTCTTCATCATCCTCCATCTTGAAGGCTTCATACTTCTGGATTAAGGCAAGAGCTTTTGTCTCCTTGACTTGAGCATTTCCTTCATGAGTCATTTTCAAGGACTCATATATATCATAGGCTGTTTCCCTGTTTGATATCTTCTCATACTCAGCGTGAGAGATAGCATTCAGCAAAACAGTTCTGCATTTATGATGATTCCTGAAAAGCTTCTTCTGATCATCATTCATTTCTTGCCTAGACAGCTTTACGCCACTAGCATTTACTGGATGTTTGTAACCATCCATCAGAAGATCCCATAGATCACCATCTAGACCCAGAAAGTAACTTTCCAGTTTATCTTTCCAGTATTCAAAGTTTTCACCATCAAATACCGGCGGTCTAGTATAACCATTGTTACCGTTGTATTGCTCAGCAGAGCCAGATGTAGATGCAGGTGTAGGTGTAGACTTTTCACTTTCATCAACCATCTTTTACTGAAGCGTTTTTCTCTTCCTGAATCTTTTCTAAACACGGTTAAGTGCTTGCACCTTAGAACCGGCGCTCTGATACCAATTGAAGGATAGAAAAACACTTAGAAAGGGGGGGATTGAATAAGTGTGACTTTAAAACTTGGACAATAAAAATAAAGTGCACAATTATTTTTATCCTAGTTCGCTGTTAACGAAGCTACTCCAGTCCACCCCCGCAGAGATGATTTACCTCAACCTGAGGATTTAATCCACTAATCGCACGGATTACAATGGTTATCCACTTAGTCCGCAACTAAGTCTTCCAGAGTCTTCTGATCACAACTTGATCACTCCAGGAACAACTGCTTAGATACCCTCTAAGACTTTTCTAGAGTCTACTGATCAACACGATCACTCTAGGCTTAGTTCACTCCTAAGACTTCCCTAGAGTATTCTGATCAACACGATCACTCTAGTTACAAACTGCTCAGCCAACTGCTAAGACTTCCTAGAGTATACTGATCACACGATCACTCTAGTTCCTTACAACTTAATGTAATTCTAAGAGTTTACAAATGCTTCTTAAAAGCGATAATCACAACTGTGATATTTCTCTTACAGTTTAAGCTTAATCTCACTAAGATATTACAACAGCAATGTAGTGAGTTGATGAAGATTCTGAGCTTTGATTGAATAGCGTTTCAGCAAGTTTATTTTCGTTCAGAGTTGTTAAGAATTGGTAACCTTGCTTCTCATCAGAACTTCATATTTATAGGCGTTGAGAAGATGACCGTTGAGTGTATTTAATGCTTTGCGTGTTCCGTACAGCATTGCATTTAATGTTATACGCTTTTGTCAACTACCTCGAGCCTTGTTCACGCTGTGTCTACTGACGTTGCCTTTAGTAGCTTTAACGTTCCTTTTGTCAGTCAGCGTAGTCTGCCACGTGTACTTTCTTCTGATCTGATGTTTGTGAATACGACGTTTGAATATCATCAGAGTCAAACAGCTTGGTGCATAGCATCTTCTGATCTTCTGATCTTGAAGTGCTTCTGAGCGTGATACCATCTTCTGATCTTCAGTGCTTCTGATCTCATGTTCTTCTGATGCTTCCATAGACCCATGTTCTGATTCTGCTTCGACCATCTTCTGATGTCTTGCCAGACCATGTTCTGATGTTGCATGCTGAACCATTTGAGACACAACTTCTGAGCGCTGAATTATGCGTACTCTTTATATATTTCCTGAAAGGGAAATTGCATTGGATTAGAGTACCATATTATCTTAAGCAAAATTCATATTATTGTTATCATCAAAACTAAGATAATTGATAAGAACAAATCTTGTTCTAACAGAAGCATACCTGAGGTCTTGAGTTTGGAAATCCCAAAGGAAAGGGTGGTGGATAGATCTCAATTTGGTAAGGGTAGAGCAAGATAAAGTGGAACATGTGGATATCCAGTGTTGGTTGTGAATGGTTCTGTCAAGTCTTTTTTCAGTGAGATGTGAGTCTTTCCTACCATTGGACCAAGTGAACTTGGAGCCTTTGGTTGGAATGTGAAATAAGTTAAGCCTATTAGACCAGTTGTGAAAGTCTTCCATAGTAGTTTTAGCAGGTAAGTGGGCTCGTCTATGCTCATCGGCTCCAATAATGGCATTGAAGTCCCGAATACAAGACCAAGGCATGTTGAGGTTGTGAAGGATTTGGGAGAGATCATTCCATATCTCTCTTCTGTTAAGATAGTCAGTTGAGGCATAAACAACATAAATTGCCAAGAGCTTGTTATTATTAAGGAAAGAAAAAGTGACTTGTTTCTCATAAATGTGACTGACAGTATGATTCAAGTATTTGGATCATAGAAACCAAAGGTTTGGGAGCATAATTGGTCTTGAATTGGTAGAAAAAATCTTCATTCCATTCCTATTGAGCCAGTTGAGAGAGAGGTTATTATGGCACATACAAGGCTGAAAAATGATACAAAAGTCAGGTTTATAAACTCTGAGAAAATTATTTAAAGCCAATCTTGTAGAGGAGTTGGCTAAACCCATTTCATTCCAATATAAGCACTTCATTTAGAAGAATTGGGTAAACCAACTTTTGACCTAGTTCCATAAGTAAATTACTGAGCAGAGGCCTTGCCTTTTCTTTTAGTGGTAACTTTTTGGAATGGTTCTTCAAGGAGCATAGCAGCTTGGAAGGAGTCTAGAGAGTTAGAGGGGGAATCCACAACATTGTTTGCAACATCAACCACATGTTTAGTTTCCACAACATTATTCACAGGAGCAGTCACAGGGTCATGACTCTAGAGGGAATTGACTACTGGACAGGTCTCGGATGGCTAACAACAACTATCTGTTTATGTTCCTCTTGATTGTCTACCTGAGTAACATCTACAAATTTTGAGGTTAAGGAACTATTATCTTCATCAACATGTATAAGATTAACATGATTAGCTCTAATTTTTTACAGAGGTGTTTTATTGGCTAGGTCACTTACTTGGCTTAATGTTTTGTTTGAGGTAGAGGCTTCAAGGTTATGTGTGTTTTTAGGTTTTATGTGAGTTTGAGGAGAAGGTGTTGCAATTGCATCATTGTTGGGTTTTGATTGGGCTATGGAAGACTCAACTTGTTTTCTATTATCTTTCACAACTCGAAAAAGTAGTCTTTTTCAGCACAGGCTCAGAACTTTTGCTGCCATCAACATTGGCTTTCCTGCAGACAGGCTGTATGTGTCCAATATAGTTAAAAAAAGGTGTAGTAGTAAGGCATATTCTAATAGTCTATATCAACAAAGAAGGCAAAACCAGTTCTTTCAACTAAGACACGATAAATTGGTTGTTTTCTTAGATCAATATCAACCAAGACCCGGACAAAATGTCCAAACTCCCTATCAAATTTTGGTTTGTTAGTGAAATGGTTTAGACAAATAGGTGTACCTACACTGATTCCTATGTAAAACAAAATCTTAGGACGCCAATACTCTTGAGCTAGGCCAAAAAATTTCACCCAAACCTGTGTAGAAGAGTGAGGTTGAACATCGTGGCTAAAATATTTTGTCCATGCGAACAATTTCAACAAACCAGGGTTTAGATTCCAAGATCCAATGGATTTGACCTGTTGGAGTCTTCCATTGAGGAGAAAGAGAATTCATAGAATCCATTACCAAGGGATATTATTCCATATGTTTTAATTTCTGAATCAAATATTAAGGGTCATTTGGTTTGATTAAAATACTGGAAACGTATTTAATTAAAGGCCTAATTGAATATGTTTTTTTAATGATACTTAGAAAAACATATCCTTCAAGTTTTTTTAACAGTAATCTTCACTTTTTTTTATATGTCGATTACCATGCTAACAAATACTTCAAGCAACATTTTACGATAAATATTTAATAAGAAAAAATTGTACGGGATAAAATTTTTGGATTGACACCGAAATCTGAAGATTGTTCTCAAACATGAAAAACATTTATATGTCTTAGATATACGTGTTCCTAAAGATGAGCCTCCTAATTCTGCTCTTAAGGTTGAAAGAGATGCTTATATGAAGCAGGTCGATGATGCTAATGAAATTGGCTGCCTCATGTTGGCTACCATGAACTTTGAATTACAAAAAACAACATGGGAACATGATATCGTTTGATATGATTGAACACCTGAATATGTTGTATCAATAGCAGACTATGCTTGAGAGGTTTGAAGTTTCCAAAGCCCATTTTCAAGGCAAGCTAGCAAAGGGAACCCCTATAGTTTCCATTTACGCAAGATGTTTGAGTATGTGGAAAACTTTGAAAGAGAAAGGAAAAGTAAGGTATATTAAATAATGACATTTTTCAATCAGTTACATGACACAACCGACATAGGAAATATGTCAATTCAATTTTTAAATAAAAATAACAAGAATTAAAAGCCAAAGCCAAAATTTTATTTCCATTGGTTGGCAGCTCAATCGAAGGAATGTGTCAATTTTATTTAAACATTAAAAGAAAAATGCTAAACTTAGAAACATTTTCTAGCGATTGTCAATTTAACCACAGGAATAAGTCAAATATATTTTTAAATAAAAAGAAAAAGAAATAAAAGGTACTAAAGTCAAAATAATTTCCATTATTTACCAAGTCAATAGAAGGAAAAAGGAAGGAATAGGTAGTTTTCATTTTTTTAACAACGGGTCATTTGTCAACCGAGAGGATATGTGACACCCATTGTTCAAAATTTTAAAAATGCCCCCACTTTTAATTTTCATTTTGATTAAATATTCAACTGAGATGAAAATTCGCTAAATAATCTATGTTTTATTGTTGTGTTCTATAATGAAATTTTTGATAAATTGTTGTTATTGATCCAATTTAAGTGTTAATTTATAATAATAGTATATATATATAAGTAATATATATATATATATATATATATATATATATATATATATATATATAATTCAAAGTAATATATATTTTTTGATTAATTAAGTATTAAAAGGAGTTAATGAAATATGAGAAAAATAAGTGCTTAGCAAAAATATAATTTTATAAATGTGTATAACGATACAATGTTATATTTATTTACAAAAATTATAAAATTTGTATTTGTTCTAAGCTGATCAAATCTCTAATAAAATTGGTCTAATACAACAGTTCAATCTAAACAAAATTCTTTACTAACCGACATATATGCGGACAACCGTTTTGGAGCATCGCATGGGAGCATGCCTCCCGTGTTCATTTGCACTATTGATGAACATTCAACGATCATCTATATCTAATGCCGGATCAATTATGAAGGATTCTAATTGTTTCTCTTATATGAGTGTGACTATGAGTCCTGTCTAGATATTCTTTCACTCACACTTATAACTGTTTTATCTCTCTGAAACACTGATTTAAGCCTTGAAATGTGAACCCTGTAATCCCCTTTAATCTCAAGAGACCTCAAACATCGTATTGAAATCTCTTCCATTGTAGTCTTCTTCTACATCTTATTCATTTTTTGTTCCATTATGGAATAATGGTATCGTCTTCTGATTCTCACGAATTTTCATATAGTTTATGATCTTTTTGTCGTTACGCTTCTACAACCGTTCAAATCACTATAATTGTTAATATTAGTTGTTTCGATCAAACGTAATCTTTCTATGAATCAAATCGTTTCGATGATTGGTTCTAAGGTAACTCAATCGACTAAGGTAACTCTAAGACGTGGCATTGAAGTCAATTGGGCGCTTTCAATTATGCGCCACATGCAGCTTATGGCTTCCCTTAAAGGAGGCTTACCTTATGCAAGGGCCATTTCTCATATTGTTCGGAATGCTGGTGTTCTCCTCCAACGGGAACCAAAGAAAAATATGGATGAACAAGAGTGTGCTATCACCACCGCTACCGCTCTTAAAAATACAGGAATAGTTACGGATCGTGAAGGTAGATTTGTTTACAAAGTTGATTTTGAGCCAGCCATGCCACAAGATCCTCAACGTCCCGAAGGTGGATACACAATGGATATGATGTTTGCCAAGCTTTGTTCTATTCAAACATCCATTGATAACAACAAGAGGGAGAATAACTATGAGCATAACCTTATGAGAAGACAAATGCGGGAAATTCAACGGACTCAAAGGCGTATCTTAGCTCATTATGAGGGAGAGGAAGGAAGTGATGAAGAAGAAGAAGAACAAGAGGATGATGATGAAGAACATATGGATGAAAGTGACTAAATTATGTGCTTTAATTTCTATGTAATGTTTTCTTTCTATTATTCGTTTTTACTTATGTTTTCTAGACAATGTTCCATTTATGTTCGTGATGTTTAGGACTATTTATGTTTGTGTGTTGTAATCGTAAAAAACTACGTTTCGTATCGTTTGTAGTATTTCATTTTTGAGTTATCTTTGTGGTATTTTACATTGTGTTATATTTCATATACTTTTTATCTTTTTCCCCATCCTTTTTGATAATAACAAAGGGGGAGAAGAATATGCATGTGTTTTTGTTGTTGTTTTGTTTCAAAGATAAATGCAGGCCATTGTTAAAATTATCAAATAAAACTCATCACCATAAATCAAGGAATCATGGATTTAGGGGGAGTCTCTAACATAGGGGGAGCCTTGCATTGTTCAACATAATTTCAAAAGCAAAACAACTTCTTCAAAACATTTTCAAGACTTGGTTGTCATCATCAAAAAGGGGGAGAATGTAAATGCAAGCTTCTCAAGCATAGTGTGTTTTGATGAAGACAATATGGACATCAAGCTTTTATAAAGGATGTGCAAAAAGAATTTCAAGTATCAAGCAAAAATACATCATTTCAAAAGTCTTGAAGAATTTGTGAAGATTCAAGGATCAAGCTAAAATGTCAAAGGTATAAACAATACTCACTTTGACATATAATTGTTCACAAATATATTTTCATGCATATCATAATCATACTACAAAGTGTCATCCTTCAAAAGTTCATTTAAAACCTTTTTCATAGTTAAAATTCAAAATAAAGGTTTTAGGAACCGGGTTGTCCCTATGGGGGAACCGGTTCCCAGCATTATCAATTTTCAGCATTCTGTGGTTTACTATGAGGAACCGGGTTGTCCCTATGCAGGAACCGGTTCCCACGTTCAAAATTCAAATTTTCTGCTGTAACGTTCAGCAGGAACCGGGTTGTCCCAGGCAGGAACCGGTTCCTACTGAACCAGTGTGTTTTTTCATTGCATGATCTTATTCAAACAAATTCTTTTTCATACCACTTGATCATTGCATTGTTTCATGGAAAAATAACCATTCAAAGAGGTGTTTAAGACACTATAAATTCTACATATTTCAAAATCATTATTCACCTTCTTCATTAACAATTCATACTCATAAATTTCATTATTTCCAAGTGTCCACAAACCAGAATTTTTATATGAAACTTTCTACACACATTTTCATAGAGAATTCATTCAAAGTTTCATGCATACATTATTGTGAACACTTATATTCACTTTGAGAATTGTTTATTTGAAGAAGAAGATCAATCCAAGATTGATAGTGCTATACAAACTTCATCTAAATCTCTTGTAAAAGTTCAAAGAAAATTATCTCCTTACTATCCAGGATTGTTGGAAGTAAGTGGTGTGTTTGAAGAGGATTGTTCTTCATTCACATTAGTGTTGATTGATCTTAAAGGTGTTAAGAACCTTTGATCATCCTATAGGTTAGATAGTAGGCATAGGCTTGTACAATAATTCTAACTATAGTGAAATCTCTTTCGTGTTTGAAAGGGGACTGGAGTACTCTCGGATTGTGAGGGGAACCAGTATATATCGTTGCGTTCTTTACTTTTCCGCACTTTATTGCATTCATCACCATTACCAAAGAAAAGAAAAGAACCTTACAAAAACCTTCTAACACTTAACCAAAAATTATTAGAAGTATTCTCATAAAACCGATTAAATATTTGAAAACCTAATTCACCCCCCCTCTTAGGCGCAATCTTATACTTACATTTGGCATCAGAGCAAGTTATAGGTAACTTGTTCCTAAAGATCCAGAATGGCTTCCGCAAATCAAAGACCGGTTTTCAAAGATGGTGGTTCTAACAACAAGCCTCCATTGTTTTGTGGTGAATATTTTGACTTTTGGAAAATCCAAATGAAGGCTCATCTAGAAGCACAAGGAGAAGAAGTTTGGGAGGCTGTCCTACAAGGTCCTCATGTTCCTACAACGGTCGTTAATGGTGTTGGATCGGAGAAACCTAAAGCGTCATGGGATGATAATGATAGAAAAAGGGTTCTTGCTGACAAAAAGGCGATCAGTCTTCTTCATGGTGCTCTTAGTATGGATGAATTCTTCCGAATATCAACATGTACAACATCAAAGGAAATTTGGGATACTCTTGTAGAAACTCATGAAGGTACCGCTGAAGTTAAAAGATCAAGGTTGAATACTTTAAGCCAAGAGTACGAACTGTTTAGAATGAAGCCCGGAGAAACTATTCTCGATTTGCAAAAACGATTCGTACATTTGACAAATCACTTGAAGGCACTTGGTAAGACTCTTACTACCGAAGAACTTAATCTTAAAGTGCTCAGATCTTTGACAAGGGAGTGGCAACCAAAAGTGACGGCGATATCCGAAAAGAAGAATTTATCAAAACTTACTTCCGCAACATTATTTGGAAAACTTCAAGAATATGAGACAGAACTTGGAAGATTGGAAAAGCATGAGAACTTAGAGAAGAAATCCAAAGGCATTGCATTAAAAGTAGATTCAATAGAAAGCAAAATGAAAGATGCATCGGATGAAGATGAAAACTTCTTGCTTCTTGTAAAAAGGTTAGGCAAATTTTTTGGTAATAAAAATAATATTGATAATACTAACTATGTCAAAAGAAAGAAATTCTCAAAGCATAAAGATAAAGAAGCATCCACTTCATCACAAGAAGTTACATGCTATGAATGTGGGAAACAAGGACACATAAAGCCGGAATGTCCAAAGCTTTCGCAGAAGAATGTATTCAAAGGCAAAAGGGAGTTCAAAAATAAAAAGGCCTACATAGCATGGGAAGATAATGAAGTAAGTTCCTCATCGGACTCCGATAGTGACGAAAGTGCAAACCTAGCACTAATGGCATCACACCACTCCGACGATGAAGAAGGCGAGGTTAGTTATGATGATTCTCTTTTTGATAATGATGCACAAGGTGCAATAGAAGAATTATTAAAAGAATGCAAAATTCTCTATAAAACTATCTCATCTCAAAAGAAAATAATATCATCATTAGAAGAGAAGGTTAAGATAATTGAAGTAGAACATAAAGATGACAAAGAAAAAATGATTAGTGTTCAAGAAGATAATGTTGCATGCAAGAATTGTGAATCACTTTCCTTCCAAATTGTCCAATTAAAACGTGTTTTAGAAAGATATGAAAAAGGGCAAATTGGATTGGAAAATGTTCTTAGCACACAAAGATACTCCAATGATAAGAGCGGACTTGGTTTCTAAATTTGATAAACCAACATCCAACAAGACTATCTTTGTCAAGGCTAGTAACCAACCAATTCAAGAGAAAGTGATCAAGCCTAAAGTAGTGCAACATTATCCTAAAAGGAAGAACCTTGTTAAGAAGAAATCTTATCCTACTAGATATAGAAGTAACTTTGAACCTACTTGTTTTTATTGTGGTATTATTGGTCACACACCCAATGCTTGTTATGTAAGGAACTTTAGTGTTCCTAGTGGACATTATGTATGGGTGAAGAAAGGAACTAACTATGATGGACCCAAAGCCATTTGGGTACCTAACAAAACTTAATTTGTTTTGTAGGTATGCTTGAAGACCACTTCAAACCTATGGTATCTAGATAGTGGTTGTTCAAAGCATATGACGGGTGACTTAAACCAATTTTCAGATCTAAGGTTAAAGGCCAAGGGTTTTGTCACTTATGGAGACAACAATAAGGAAAGAATTCTTGGCAAAGGCAAAGTTGGTGCACCACCTTTCACATCCATTGAAGATGTTCTTTATGTTGAAGGACTAAAGCATAATCTTCTAAGCATTAGCCAACTTTGTGACAAAGGCTTCAAGATCAAATTCACTAAGGAAGAATGCTTGATCATCGATGAAGTCACCAATGAGGTAAAACTCAAAGGTACAAGAATTAATAACATTTTTATGATTTCTTTAAATGATTTATCTTTGAAAGTAAAATGTCTTTTGGTAAACAATAATGAATCATGGTTATGGCATAAAAGAGCAGCCCATATTCATATGGATCATTTAAATAAGTTAACCAAACATGATCTTGTCATTGGCTTACCTAAGATAAAGTTTGTCAAAGATAAACTATGTGATGCTTGTCAAAAGGGAAAGCAAACCAAATCGTCTTTCAAACCAAAGAATGTGGTGACTACAACAAGACCACTTCAATTGTTGCATATGGATTTATTTGGTCCATCAAGGACAAGAAGCTTCGGAGGTAATGTATACGCTCTAGTTATTGTTGATGATTATTCTAGATATTCTTGGACTTTGTTTCTTGTGCAGAAAAGTGATGCTTTTAAAGCCTTTAAGAAGTATGCAAAACAAATCCAAAATGAAAAATCATTAAAGATTGTATCCATAAGAAGTGATCATGGTGGAGAATTTCAAAATGCATCGTTTGAAGAATTTTGTGAAGAACATGGTATCTCTCATAATTTTTCAGCACCAAGAACTCCACAACAAAATGGAGTAGTTGAAAGGAAAAATAGGTTTCTAGTGGAACTTGCAAGAACAATGCTTAGTGATGCAAATCTTCCTAAATATTTTTGGGCGGATGCGGTTAGTACGGCATGTTATGTTGGAAATCGAGTAATCATTAGACCTATCTTAAAGAAGACTCCATATGAACTCTTCAAAGGAAGAAAGCCAAACATTGCTCACTTTCACATTTTTGGATGCAAGTGCTTTGTTCTCAACAATGACAAAGACAATCTTGGTAAGTTTGATGAGAAATCCGACGAAGGTATATTTCTTGGTTATTCTCTTTCTAGTAAAGCATATAGAATTTATAATAAAAGAACTTTAACTATTGAAGAATCTATGCATGTATCTTTTGATGAGACTAACACTTCCAAAGAGGAAATAGTTGTTTGTGATGATGATGATCCTTTAGATTTACCCCCGGAAGAACCTTCAAATGATACAATTGTGAAGGCACCGGAAGAACCTTCAAATGATATAATTGTGAAGGCACCGGAAGTACAACAAGAAAGTGTTCAACAAGAAAGTGTACAACAAGAATCAAACACCAATGATCTACCAAAAGAATGGAGAACTCATAGAGATCATCCTATTGATAAAGTTATTGGTGATATTAGTCAAGGAGTTGCGACAAGATTAAATCTCAAAGATGCTTGCTTACACATGGCTTTTGTTTCTCAAATTGAACCTTCCAAAGTTGATGAAGCCTTAGGAGACGATCAATGGATAAATGCAATGCAAGAAGAATTAAATCAATTCGAGAGAAATCAAGTTTGGGAACTTGTTCCTAGACCATGTAACAAACACATCATAGGTACTCGATGGGTGTTTAAGAACAAACTTGATGAGAATGGTATAATTGTTCGAAACAAAGCAAGATTGGTGGCCCAAGGTTACAATCAAGAAGAAGGAATCGACTTTGAAGAAACATTTGCTCCGGTTGCAAGGTTAGAAGCTATTCGTCTTTTACTTGCTTATGCATGTTCATTAAATTTTCAGCTTTATCAAATGGACGTCAAGAGCGCATTCTTGAATGGCTACATCAATGAAGAAGTCTATGTCAAACAACCCCCGAGATTTGAAGACTTCAAGAATCCTTCACATGTCTTTAAGTTGAGAAAGACTCTTTATGGATTAAAGCAAGCACCTAGAGCATGGTATGATAGACTTAGCAATTTTTTGTGTGAAAAGGGTTTCGAAAAGGGTAAGGTTGATAAAACTTTGTTCATTAAGAAAATCAAGAGTAACACTTTATTGGTTCAAGTCTATGTTGATGATATCATTTTTGGATCGACTAACAAAGAAATGTGTGAGGAATTCTCATTGATGATGCAAGGAGAATTCGAGATGTCTATGATGGGAAAGATGAATTACTTTCTTGGACTACAAATTAAGCAACTCAAAGATGGAATCTTTATCAATCAATCCAAATATTGTAAAGAACTATTAAAGAAGTTTGATATGGACAATTGTAAAGCAATGAATACTCCAATGGGCTCCGGTACATATGTTGATCAAGATGAATCCGGTACTCCAATTGATATTACCAAGTATCGAGGTATGATTGGTTCTTTATTGTATTTGACGGCAAGCCGTCCTGACATAATGTTTAGTGTTTGTCTTTGTGCTCGCTTTCAAGCAAATCCAAAGGAATCACATCTTATGGCGGTTAAAAGGATCATGAAGTATCTCAAAGGAACAACCAACGTTGGCTTATGGTATCCTAAAGGTAGTGTTTGCAATTTAATTGGTTATTCTGACGCGGATTATGCAGGATGTAAAACTGATCGTAAAAGCACAAGTGGTACTTGTCACATTCTTGGAAATGCATTAGTATCATGGGCTTGTAAAAAGCAAGCATGTGTTGCTCTTAGTACGGCCGAAGCAGAATACATAGCAGCGGGTAGTTGTTGTGCACAAATTCTTTGGCTTAAGCAACAACTTCGTGACTACGGACTTGATCTCGGATGTATTCCTCTTAGATGCGACAATACAAGTGCTATAAATATTACAAAGAATCCGGTCATGCATTCAAGAACCAAACACATAGACATTCGACATCATTTTCTTCGCGATCATGTGCTTAAAGGAGATGTTGAAGTCACTTTTGTAGATACTCATAATCAACTTGCGGATATCTTCACCAAGCCTCTCCCAAAAGAATCGTTTTACAAAATTCGACGAGAGCTTGGAATTTTAGACGAAGGTGATGTTTAAAATTTATTCGTCATTCTCAAACATCAAAGGTACACGTTTATAAATTTTTTAAGTTAAAAAGTACATTATAAATGTTCATTCATTATGTCTTGGTAAATATGTATGATATGCATGCTTTATATTTCATAAAATAAAAGATTTTGGAAATTTTCAGTCCAGGAACCGGTTCCCATGTAGGGACGAACCGGTTCCCCATACTAATTTCCAGAGGCGTGTTTTCTTTGTGTCTCAGGAACCGGTTCCCATGTAGGGACGAACCGGTTCCCACGTACATTTTCCAGATTTTTGCTTATCTTGTTTGGCTGTACATGAAGGTATGTGTGGTCATTATTGTTTTGCCTTATTTTTTTTTTTTCATTTTATTTTAGTTCACACCACACATTTACTCTCTTTTACTCTCATTCACACACATTTACTTTCATTATTCACATACATTCATCTTCATCTTCTTCAAACACCCTTCCACCTCCATAGTCAAACCCCATTCAAAGCTCCATTATCTCACCATAACTCTCCAAATTAAATTACCCACTACCTCTAAACACTATATAATCCTCCACTCTTTCACACAATTCACTCAAATCCTTCTCCACTCACCAAATCCTAAAACCTCAACTTAAACCCTAACTTTCAACTCCTTTCAACAATGGCACCCAAAGTTTCAAGAAGTGCAAAGGGAAAGAACAAAATGGGAGAGACAAGTGAAGATCCTCAAGAGATCCAACCAACGGTCAAGAGTCGGAGACTCACATTCAACATCCGGAGTCGAAAACTCCTTGCGGCAAAATACGGTAAACTACCCGATTTCCCTAATCACAGCTTCAATTTTCCGGGTAGACTAGCTAATGCAGGGGTAGCTAATTTTGTGCTTGACCATGGTGATTATTATCCGGATTTGGTTAGAGAGTTTTACCACAATCTTAGGATAGTAACCGATGAATTTGATGATTTCACACTATTGTCAAAAGTTTCAAATAAGGATATATGCTTAGATGTTGAGGAATTTGGAAGAGTGTTAGGAATTCCATCTCAAGGCTTAGTGCTCCTTCAAGGTAACATACCGGAGGATTGGCAACCGTATAGTAAGATTGATGTTTTTGTGGATATGTGCCGACCAACTCAACGCGAGTCAGTTCGCCAACAGCTTGCTATCAAGTTTAACATGTTCGGTTCAAGCTTATCGGTGAGTGATAGGATGCTTCATCTTATCATTGCTTATGTTTTATTTCCAAAGAATTCTAACCATTCCAGGGTCAATGAGTTCGAGTTGATGGTGTTGCTTGCTCTAAGACGTGGCATTGAAGTCAATTGGGCGCTTTCAATTATGCGCCACATGCAGCTTATGGCTTCCCTTAAAGGAGGCTTACCTTATGCAAGGGCCATCTCTCATATTGTTCGGAATGCTGGTGTTCTCCTCCAACGGGAACCAAAGAAAAATATGGATGAACAAGAGTGTGCTATCACCACCGCTACCGCTCTTAAAAATACAGGAATAGTTACGGATCGTGAAGGTAGATTTGTTTACAAAGTTGATTTTGAGCCAGCCATGCCACAAGATCCTCAACGTCCCGAAGGTGGATACACAATGGATATGATGTTTGCCAAGCTTTGTTCTATTCAAACATCCATTGATAACAACAAGAGGGAGAATAACTATGAGCATAACCTTATGAGAAGACAAATGCGGGAAATTCAACGGACTCAAAGGCGTATCTTAGCTCATTATGAGGGAGAGGAAGGAAGTGATGAAGAAGAAGAAGAACAAGAGGATGATGATGAAGAACATATGGATGAAAGTGACTAAATTATGTGCTTTAATTTCTATGTAATGTTTTCTTTCTATTATTCGTTTTTACTTATGTTTTCTAGACAATGTTCCATTTATGTTCGTGATGTTTAGGACTATTTATGTTTGTGTGTTGTAATCGTAAAAAACTACGTTTCGTATCGTTTGTAGTATTTCATTTTTGAGTTATCTTTGTGGTATTTTACATTGTGTTATATTTCATATACTTTTTATCTTTTTCCCCATCCTTTTTGATAATAACAAAGGGGGAGAAGAATATGCATGTGTTTTTGTTGTTGTTTTGTTTCAAAGATAAATGCAGGCCATTGTTAAAATTATCAAATAAAACTCATCACCATAAATCAAGGAATCATGGATTTAGGGGGAGTCTCTAACATAGGGGGAGCCTTGCATTGTTCAACATAATTTCAAAAGCAAAACAACTTCTTCAAAACATTTTCAAGACTTGGTTGTCATCATCAAAAAGGGGGAGAATGTAAATGCAAGCTTCTCAAGCATAGTGTGTTTTGATGAAGACAATATGGACATCAAGCTTTTATAAAGGATGTGCAAAAAGAATTTCAAGTATCAAGCAAAAATACATCATTTCAAAAGTCTTGAAGAATTTGTGAAGATTCAAGGATCAAGCTAAAATGTCAAAGGTATAAACAATACTCACTTTGACATATAATTGTTCACAAATATATTTTCATGCATATCATAATCATACTACAAAGTGTCATCCTTCAAAAGTTCATTTAAAACCTTTTTCATAGTTAAAATTCAAAATAAAGGTTTTAGGAACCGGGTTGTCCCTATGGGGGAACCGGTTCCCAGCATTATCAATTTTCAGCATTCTGTGGTTTACTATGAGGAACCGGGTTGTCCCTATGCAGGAACCGGTTCCCACGTTCAAAATTCAAATTTTCTGCTGTAACGTTCAGCAGGAACCGGGTTGTCCCAGGCAGGAACCGGTTCCTACTGAACCAGTGTGTTTTTTCATTGCATGATCTTATTCAAACAAATTCTTTTTCATACCACTTGATCATTGCATTGTTTCATGGAAAAATAACCATTCAAAGAGGTGTTTAAGACACTATAAATTCTACATATTTCAAAATCATTATTCACCTTCTTCATTAACAATTCATACTCATAAATTTCATTATTTCCAAGTGTCCACAAACCAGAATTTTTATATGAAACTTTCTACACACATTTTCATAGAGAATTCATTCAAAGTTTCATGCATACATTATTGTGAACACTTATATTCACTTTGAGAATTGTTTATTTGAAGAAGAAGATCAATCCAAGATTGATAGTGCTATACAAACTTCATCTAAATCTCTTGTAAAAGTTCAAAGAAAATTATCTCCTTACTATCCAGGATTGTTGGAAGTAAGTGGTGTGTTTGAAGAGGATTGTTCTTCATTCACATTAGTGTTGATTGATCTTAAAGGTGTTAAGAACCTTTGATCACCCTATAGGTTAGATAGTAGGCATAGGCTTGTACAATAATTCTAACTATAGTGAAATCTCTTTCGTGTTTGAAAGGGGACTGGAGTACTCTCGGATTGTGAGGGGAACCAGTATATATCGTTGCGTTCTTTACTTTTCCGCACTTTATTGCATTCATCACCATTACCAAAGAAAAGAAAAGAACCTTACAAAAACCTTCTAACACTTAACCAAAAATTATTAGAAGTATTCTCATAAAACCGATTAAATATTTGAAAACCTAATTCACCCCCCTCTTAGGCGCAATCTTATACTTACACTTATCGTGTCAAAATCTTCTTCATTATCAGGTTGAACTGAAGATAATAGATTTTTGAAAGTTAGAACACACATTTAATCTCAAGTGGACCATTTTAGTATACTACTTGAATTAGGCAATTAAAGTTCTTCTCTATGTTATTTTGGTATTCATCTAATCACTATCGTTTTCTCTATCTATAGAGGTATGTTAAATTTATTTTTTTATGTTTATCTTTAATCCATATTGAATCTTGTTAGTGTGTTTAGAGTAATAGAAAAATATGTGACCTGTAATGTGTTTAATAATTGTTTTAAACTTTTCAAACAAACATTGATTGAGAATTTGTATACACAAAAATGATGCCTTAAAAATACATAGACATTGCTTTTAAAAGCGCTGTCTAAAGGCAAAGAATAGAAAGCGCTTTTTCCTAAAAAAGCGCTGCCTAAAGATGCCACCAGAAAGCATGAAAGGCTAGACAAAGCGCTGCTAAAAGCCTACTTTAGAAACCGCTTTTCCAGGAAAAAGCGCTGCTAAAGGCCTACATTAGAAAGCGCTTTTCAAGGAAAAGCGCTGCCTAAAGTATTCATAAGGCAACGCTTTTGCGTAAAAAGCGCTGTCTATACCTACAGCTGCGCCACCATAGGCAGCGCTTTTAAGCATTGTTAAAGGCCAAAAAAGCGCCTTATTTTCCCTTTTTTGGCGTAGTGCCCCCACAACTAAAAAACCTCAGCACCACCAAGATCCATAGGATTTGATCATAACTTCTAAACCTTTTGATCAAGAGTCTTTTCCAATCCCACCGTTCCATCATCAAATTTTACAAGGGTTTGAATTCATCGATAGATGTTTCTAAGGGTTTGAATTCTCTGATTTTGTTGCAGTTGTTTACAATGTTTATAAGGGACAAAAACATAGATAAGAGGACACAAACTTTCTTCTCAAAAACATAAACAAATATATAAAAAAAAATCAAGAAAATACAATTTAAAAAAAAATTATAGTATGACAAAAGACCATTTTTAGATTAACAGACAATTATCTAAGACTTAGAGAAGACCAGATGATTCAATGAATCAAACCTCCAACAAAACTAAATCTGATTAACAATCCTTTTAAAAATACTTTTACTTTTTTATTTTTAAATTGCATCTTAACATTTCTTAACTAATCATCAGCTAAGAAAACGATGCAAATGAACCTCCAACAAGGATTTTGAAATTTATTTTTAACTTAAAATATAAAAACCTTGAACCAAATTGAACTTCCTTATCGCTTTCTAGTCAATGATAATGTAAGATTGGTGAACTTATTTCTCTCCTTTGACATCTGATTAGTTAAAATATTTTTATAGCAGTCAAATATATCTTCAATCACACTTTCACCAAAGTGAGAAACTAGTAAAGATTCAATCCCACCCTAACGCATTGTGCCATATTCTATGCATCGCCTTTGAATGATTTAGACATTTCAGCTTCAATGTCCAAAGCTTCCCAACGATCACGAGCATTCCAGTTCTCTTCACAAATCTCCAATTTATTGATTGCGAGTGATCCTTCCTCGAGAACTTACATATTCACTTCAGAAGGAGAAGGATAATATGGTGGGATGTTGAAAGGATTGAGTTTCTCTTCGCCAATGATTCCCTACATCATAATTGAATATATATATATATATATATATATATATATATATATATATATATATATAGGGGACGACTCAAGTGAGAACACTTGATTATTATGAGAAATGAGAACAATGAATCACGACCATTAAATTTTGATTTTGTTGATTTTAATGGACTGGATTGATTTCTCTTTCTATATTGATTTAAAATAAATATTAAGGATCATAGAAAGAGAAACCAATCTAGTCCATTAAAATCAACAAAATCAAAATTTAATGGTCGTGATTCATTGTTCTCATTTCTCATAATAACCAAGTGTTCTCACTTGAGTCGTCCCCTATATATATATATATATATATATATATATATATATATATATATATATAAAGAAACGAAATTTGTTTGCAAAAATTAGCTCATTGGTAAAAGTCGTTATTGGTAGAATGATCCATCCTCGAGAACTTAATTATACACTTCAGAAGGAGAAGGATAATATGGTGGGATGTTGAAAGTATTGAGTTTATCTTCGCCAATGATTCCCTGCATCATAATTGAATATATATATATATATATATATATATATATATAAAGAAACGAAATTTGTTCGCAAAAATTAGCTCATTGGTAAAAGTCGTTATTGGTAGGTTGAACATCATTATTAGAATTTGAATCCTGATACTCACAGTCACGGTAATGTGTGTAAATTTTTAGTAATGATTATCACTTCAAAAAAATAAGAATATACCCACAAGACCATGTCATTAAGAATTAATTTCCATGAGTTTCCAAATGTAACAAGACTCTTTACTTGATGGATGATCATGGAACTTTTAAATCATACAACCACCTTCAACTAATTCTTGGGCACGACGCTCATGAAAAGAGTAAAATCTCTTTGAAATTGTTAGTTGTAAGCTTTGAGGACATTGGAAAGGCTTGTGTTGTACAGGTAAATATTGCCCTTGTTGTTGTTGTCTACACTCTCTGGAACCTAATTAAACACCATTCAACAATTAAATATTTTGACTACCTTGATGAATTGTGAGATCACTATCAAAGTGTTTGGTCTAGAAGAGCATCCTAAGTGTGCAATGTTGAAGTTTAATTGCACATTCTGAATGTATTTGCTGTTAGTTTGTTGGGCCTTAGTAAGGTTATTTACACGTTCTCTCTCTTCTTCCATCTTCATCTTGTTCATCTTTAATCATCTTATTCCATTATGCACCAACAAATGGTATCACAACAAGGTTATGGGTTCGAATCCCCCAGATGACACCGGGGGGGGGGGGGGGGGGGGGAGGGATTCTTGGATTACTTAATCCAGCGTCACCCTTAGGCATTCGATGGGCTTAACATCCCACCCATGGGCGCTTACACAGGTGTGTTAGGGGGGCCAGGTGCGCCCTGACTAATAGCCATTATTTTTGGCCTAATGGTAAGGGCTTGTCCCTTAAAGTGCTATTTGAGCTTCAGTACAGATCCACAGGAAGGAAAACACGAGTGTACGTGAGGTGTGTGATTGTTTTGACTTCAAATTCATTTAATTCACAGTGAATTAAAGATCATAATTGTATCAAAATCATATTTTTATTTCGAGTGATCGAAAAACACGAGAGTTTGGTGAGATCTGAGTGACTTCTTGCACAATGTCAAAGATGAACGGTGGAAAAGGTGGTTTGAATACGAAACTTCTAGTGTTTTATGGAAATAATTGGAATCAATGGATGATTCAGATAGGTGTTTTGTTTGGCGCTCAAGACGTGCTTGATCTCGTCAACGATGGATATATGATGGTTACTTCGGATGCAACGAAAGCGCAAAGAAATGCATACAGAGAAATAAGGAAGAACGATCATCATTGTTCTACATCCATCAGTATGTGGATATGAATGTGTTTGAGAAGATCTTTGATTCAACAACGTCAAAGAGTGGGTGGGACACACTAGTACGATGCTATGGAGGTGACTCATCATTGTATAAGGTGAAGCTTTAGAGCATACGTAATGATTACGAGAATTTAAACATGAAGAGAAATGAGAAAGTACCTGAGTACATATCCAGAGTGATTCTGATCATTAATGAGATGAAAGCTTGTGGAGAAACACTTTCAGAACAAGAGATTCTAAGGATCTTAGTACCATGGGAATCAAAGAGTTACAAAGAAATCTAGAAGAACAAGAGTCGCGTCTAATTGAGAGTACCACTGAGAGAGAGGTAGAGCAGGATCTAAAATATTCTTTTGCAAAGCAGGGCCAGAAGCAATCTTGGTCAGAGGCTAAGAAGAGATATGGTGGTTCTCATAAGTTCGAAGCCTCCTACTCTTATGGGAAGAAACATCATAAGAGAAAGGACAAGTTTGAAAATAAAATGGTTCAATGTTACAATTGTAATATGTTTTGCCACTTTGCTAAGGACTGTTGGTCAAATAAGGAAAGGAAATCAGAAGAAGCAAACATAGCCAGAGGAGTTTCTGATGAGGAACCTGTGTTACTGGTGGCTTATGAATTTGATGAAAAACTTGTGCGATTGAAGTTTTCTAATTATAAAGGAGACTTTGAATATGAGTCAGAGTCAAAAGTTGACTCTAAATCTGAAGTCGAGTATGATTTTGAAGATGAGTCTGAATTAGAAGATGACTCTGAAGCTGAAGTTAGAAGAGATGTCATTATGAAGAAGTCAGAAGCATGGGATTAGAGCAAGTCTCAATCCAACATTGGTATAGTGTTAACACCTAAGGTAACTTCTGAAGAATCTAAAGATGAGTCAGAGTCAGAAGGAGACTCCAAAGAGTCAAAAGATGATTCTGATTCTGAAAGTGAATCTGATTATGATGATGATCCAAAATCTGGTGGTCAAGCCTATGGTGAAAGGTGACTCTAACAGAGACTCTCGAAGTGATCCAGACTCTGAAGGTGGTCCAAAATCTGGTGGTCAAGACTATGGGGGTCAAACTACTAGGAGTAATAATACTTCTGGAAGTAGTCATTCTTCTGAAGGTGGTAATTCTGAAGGAAGTGTTTCTAGAGGAGGTCCAAAAGATGACATTGTTCCAGGTTATGTAGAAGATTCAGAACAAGCTTAGAGACCACAAATAATGAGACAAATACCCAAAAGGTTTACAGAGTTCGACATGTTACGCGATACTGAAATAGACTCTAAAGGAGAACTCATTCAGTGTGCCATGTTAGTAGATAGTGAACCTGTGATTATAAAAGAAGCACTCAACTAGAAAGTCTTGCTGAATGCCATGAAATAAGAACTTGAGGCTATAGAAAGAAACAAGACTTGGAAGTTGACTAAGCTTCTAAAGAAGAAGAAATCCATCAGCGTTAGATGGGTTTTCAAGGGGAAGTTGAAGCCAGATGGATCAATTGGGATACATAAAGCGAGGTTAGTAGCTAGAGGTTTTCTTCAGAAACGTGGGCAAGATTACTTTGAAGTGATTGCTCCTGTAGCTAGACATGAAACAATTAGGTTGGTAATTGCTATAATTGATAATATGAATTGGTCTATGATACATCTGGATGTTAAATTTTAATTTTTGAACGGTCAATTACAATATGAATTTTATGTGTCACAACCTCTTATATTTGTGAAAAATAATCAGGAAGGAATGGTGTTCACGTTATATAAAGCTCCGTATGGATTGAAACTAGCGCCCAGAGCTTGGAACTTGAAGATTGATTTATTTTTCAAGAAACAGGGGTTTTAGAAATGTGAGATGAAATATGGCGTTTATGTTCAACATACTTCTGGAGGCAATATGATTCTGGTATGTCTTTATATTGATGACATATTGCTGACAAGGAGTTATTCTGATGAGATAGTTAAGTTCAAGAAGGTGCTGATGAATGAATTTGAGATAAATGACCTAGGAAAGGTGGTATACTTTATAAGGATGGAGGTTGTGTATTATGAAAAGGGTATCATTTTGCATCATATGAAGTATGAACTTGAGCTTCTGAAGATATTTGAGCTAACAAATTGTAAGTGTGCACTCACACTTGCTGAGACGAATCACAAGCTGGATTCTGATGATGAGTGTGATGATGTAGATGTTATAACTTGCAAAAAGTTGGTAGGCTCACTAAGATATCTCTGTAATACCATACTTGACATCTGTTATGTAGTTTGAGTGGTGAGTAGGTTTATGAACAAATTGAAGTGGTCACATTACCAAGCTGTTGTTAGGATTCTGAGGTATGTTAAGGGGACTCGGAAGTATGATGTTTTGTTCCCTTCTAGAGCTAAATGTGAGTTAGAAATAACGTGCTACTCAGACTCTGACTGGTGTGGTGATAGAGTTGACATAATAAGTACTTCTGGATATTTCTTTAATATATGAGAAGTCTCATTTTTTGGTGTTCCAAGAAGCAACATGTTGTTGCGTTGTCAACTTGTGAAGCTGAATACATTATAGGTGATTTGTATGCGTGTCAAGTTGTGTGGTTGTTGGGTTATTGCAGGATCTGAAGATCAAGGTGATGAAGCCTGTGAAGTTGATGTTTGACAAAAAATCTTCCATAAGCCTTGCCAAAAATATAGTGTTGCATAGGAGAAGCCGTACATTGACACAAAGTTCCATTTTTTGAGGAATCAATTCCATAATAGAGTGCTGGAAGTTGTGCATTTATTTTTAAGTGATTACCGAATAAAAAATTATTTCACTATAGTGGACTTGCCATGTATTTTTTAAAATTTTAATGCATATTATAAAATTAACATAAAAGGATGGGTGAGGTATTTCAAGTGATAGTGAGTTAAATGAGTGTAAACGGTTCGTCTTGAGTTCAATCTATAATGCTAATATTGACCTTTTCAAGTTGACTATATCCTCGACGAAGTCGATGCTACGTTATTTTGTTGACTTTTAGAGTTTTACTTTAGCCTCGGCCAGACCCACGCTATTCAATTTTTATTGACTTTTGGAAATTGATTTTTTAGCGTTGACTTCAGTTTAGCCTCGACGTAAACTAGACTGAGCTGACACTATAGTCGACACGACTATTTTAGACCAAGGCTAACAAGTTAACTTCGAGCCATTTGGCCTATCCCTGACATCGACGCTAAATCTGTCGCAGCGTCGATTTTTTGGCTTATAGCATCGAAATACGGCTGACGCTATATATATATATATATATATATATATATATATATATATATATATATATATATATATATATATATATATATATATATATATATATATATATATAATTGGACCATACTCTATAAATATACATACTTGCTAGACAAGAAAACCATAATAGCATCATTATTCATTCATCATGGTACAATGTAGATACCATAAAATCCTTCTGAATCTAATACTTTCTATTAGACCTCGTGCATTTACACTTATAAGTTATTACTAGTCATACTTCTAAACACAAACGCATATTTATCTTGAAAATTTTCTAATCCCTCTTCACCGTTGTTTCTAATTCAATTTTGAGTGATAATCTAGCCTCATATAATTAAATTAGCACTAGAGATTATTAACTACCTTAAACTAGGATTTAATGGATTAAAATAGGATTTTTGACAAAATGTAGGTTTATGATTCGAGTCTTGAAATCTCATGATACAAAACATAAAATTCTTGAGTGAAATCTTTATTTTCATATTCAATTCATACACCACTTGATTCGAATCAATTGTCCAAAATGGTCTTGAATTGAATCATGAACTTCTTTGACATGAATTACAATTCTAGAACTCAGAAAACATCATATTCCTTATGTTTAGAATTATATGTTGTCATTATAATTGTCATGTAAAATATCCTGATCTGAAGGTTATATAAAATCTCGTTTTCAGTGTATCTATATTTTTATTTTTCGTTTTTGAAGTTTTTCAAACATTAAACTCTAAAATTGATATTTTAATTTAGAAAATGCTAGAATTATATTTTTTACTCAACAATTCTAGAATAAATGTAGTTAGTACGTAATTCATTCGAATATGGTTAGGCTTACAACCATTATTTAGTATAGAATTGTAATTATATTGAATCGTTTCCACCCATTATGCATTACATGTGAAAATATAATTAGAAGATTTAAATTGTATAATTTATTTGATTCTTACTTTAAACAATTGATTGACGATGTAACATCTCATACATATATATATATATATATATATATATATATATATATATATATATATATATATATATATATATATATATATATATATATATATATATATATATATATATATATATGTCTAGAATATTAATATACGAGACATTAATATGATACTGAAAATCAAACATAAACGTTTAAATGATATCATAAATCATATATACGATATTAAAGATGAGTACTAAGTATATGAAAATTTAAATGATATCCAAAATAATACTACATGGTCCAAAATACACCGGAAATAAAACAACGGAAACATATGCAACATCCGACTCATATTATCTTGTCTTTGTCTTTCTCCTACCTCAAGCTACATGAACTATTCAACATAACTGAGGTGAGATACTAATCTCAATGAATTTTAGACTACACGATTGAATCCACTCTACTATGTTCACTATTACTACACTCTCGTACTCCGATAAGGAAAATAATTGGAGTTACGTACGGATGCATAAATGTGTTATATCTCCACTACGATACAACTAATCCGCTGCTCTCAAAGAAGAATCAAGATTTTAAGAGCTTAATTAGGAATTCCTACTCATAACGAGAGACTTGATCATCATTAGAGAATAATCATCTCATTTGAAAAACTAGGATATTATAGACGAAGTCTATACCGAAGCTCTTTTTCTGCTAACTATTGGTATGTTTAGTTTGATTTTGTATGAGAGGTAAAACTCAAGTTAAACAACTCTTTTTTTATGCTGAAATTCAAAATGGAAATGGAAAGATTTAAGTAAACCTTGAAAATAAAAGAAGCTTCTCAAACTCAAAAGTGAACTTAGAGTGTGTTTGGATGAGACAATTAAGAATTTTTAAGGAATTTAAAATTCTAAGTAATATAAATGATTCAATTGAAATTCATTCAATTTTAAATTATTTTGTTTGGATAAAGTATTAAAATGATTCATTGTTAAATTTTTGTGGTCATTTTCATCAATTTTAAATTTTTTGGGTCAAATTTGAAATATAAAAAATAGGGACTGGTTTGCAATTTTTGAAAATTTTAAGGGACTATTTTGTAAATTTAGAAAATTATTAGGGACTTATTTGAAATTTTATGAAAATTTTTGGGATAAATTTATAATTTTAATAAAATATTGGACCATTTTACAAATTTAGAAAAATTAATAATAGACAATTTAATACTCAAGTTATGGAGCAATTTCAAATTCTTTACTTTTTGGTGTCATTTGAAATTCTTTAAATTTAACTTGATTAAAATACTTCATAAATTTACATCATTTTAACAATTTTCCATATTTTTATCCAAACAATGGATTTTGGTCAAATCATTTTCAATTCCCTCAAAAAATTACTTTTCATCATTAAAATGCTCCATCCAAACACATTCTAAAGAAACATCTTCCTCTATCGTTTCCTATTCCCCCTTATAAAATGACATGGTAAGGAATCCACTTCCGCAACTACAAATGAAACACAATAGCCAAAACGACTTGCTTATATTAACATGTTTATATTAACATTGCTAGACCAAATCAAATACAAATATAAATGAAAAAGAAAAATTATATGCTTGACTAGAATTCATTAGTATTATATGAAAAATCAACCCATAAAAGAGATACGTTAATTTTATCATCAACTATAACTAATATATGTGAAAAAAAGCAAATGCTAATAATTAAAAACCAATCAATCGTTAGTTGGTTTATTGGTAATTGGTGCTGAATTTGATATGGAAGACTATGGTTTGATTCCCGCAACTACGATCGGAAGGGGGTTAGACTCACTTGATGTCATAACTGACCTCCAAATCGGACTATATCGGTGGTGATAAGAAAAAATAAAAATGAAAACCAAATAATTAAATATTAAGCACATCTTCCAATATATGCAAGCATATATACAGGCTGGCCAATCTCGACATGTATGCAAGCATATATTCACAGGCTGGCCAATCTCGACATGTGAAGTTAGCAAGCAAGGCTTTCTACGTGTGTTTTGTTTCTATCTAAGTGCTCTGTACCTTCTATATTAAACTATGCTGTTTTGTGCAAATTTAAAATCTATGCTGACTTACATTGCTTTTAGTGCAAATTTAAAACCTAGACTCTCATATATCCATTCTTTTCTTATAAACTACTCTCCAATATCTTATTAAACATGTTCGTCAATTTTAAAATTTTCAAGCTTTTAATGAAATTTGTTTTCTCTACTTTTGAATATCAATATTATTGAAATGTATAGTAATCCAAAAAAATTTAGGGAGTGGAGTAAAAAATTATTTTTATATTTGTTTTTTTTTCCAGAAGATAAGTGTATGATTTAATACAGATTTTCTATATATTATTTAAGTTTGATCTTTGTTACGATTTAGTTTTACTAACATCAAATTAATTATTCAAGTAATAAAACTTTTGCATCGAGTTGTCTCTTTCAACCCATTTTGTTAAAAAGTATTACATAATTGTTAAATGTTAAATGTTTGTACACTATTACGAATATGAAATTTCATCTAAGTTGCAATCAGATTTTCATTTCCGTCGAGAGTGCGAGATAACATAGAGTCATAAAAAGTTGCAATTTATGTGTATTTTGGCTTTAGTACCTATTTCATTTTTATTTATATATTCTATTTGCTTTTAAAAGAAAATATATAGAAAGTCATTAATGCTTTATTAATTTTTTTTGGATTCTTTTAGAGGAGGTTTAAAACCCCCTCAATCTGTTGCGTTTTAAAATGTTTGCCAAGCTGTCTTCTACGTGGCGTGCCACGTCAGCTTCCGTTAATGAAATTTGACGGCAGAGACCAAAATTGGAGACCGAAAATTTTATAAGGACCATTCTTTAAACAAAAATCTTATAGAGACTAAAACTAGATTTTGGGTTATTTATAAGGACCATAAGCATATTTAACCCTTATTTATATATTCTATTTTGTTATGAAATTAACAAAAATAATATAGAGATGAAGTAGAGAAAGTAAGAGAGAAAGTGGTATTCTATTATCTTCTTCAAGAAGTATAATTTACATTGCAAAGTGGACCTTATTTATAGGACATTAGGAAGGTGAAAAATCATAACCTTACTATACCACTTAATAGGGAATATGAAGATGAAAGATTAGAATACATATAGACATCCACAATAATATTTATTCATAACACTCCCCCTTGGATGTCCATTGAGGATATGCCTCGTTAAAACCTTACTAAAAAAAACTCAGTGGGAAAAATTCTAGTGAAGGAAAAAGAGTACAATATCCTTTGAATATGAATTGCCTCGTTAAAAACCTTACCAGGAAAACCCAGTGGAACAAAACCATGATGAAGGGAAAAAGAGTGCAAAACATATGTTTTTCTCCCCCTCATGCATACATTTATATGTGAGACGATATTCTTTATAGTCGTTGCTTAAAATGTCTTCTTCAAAGTGACTTCATGTAGTGGTAATAGTTATGCAGGATTTTATGAAGTTGTTGCCATGATTTGTTTCGTAGATCTCCATGAAATGGTTGTACCATCACATGTAAATAAATAACCTCTTTCTGATCTACCATTGTGAGAATCTGACAAGTAACCTACATCTCTAAGATAATGAAGTATATGGTTGACCGCTTTCCAATTTCTTCGTGTAGATGAATAATTCTATCTTACTTATAGATTGACCGCAAATGATATATCATGATGTGTATTTAGCAAGGTGCATTAGTACTCCAATTTCACTAAGATATGGTACTTCAGGACCAAGCAATTTTTATCCTTTTCTCGAGGCCTAAAAAGATCTTTCTCCATATCTAATGATCTAACAACCATATTGGAGTAGGCAACATGTGACATTTGTTCATATAGAATCATTTCAACACTTTTCTATATAGCCTTCTTGATGTACAAATATTCTTTTGTCCACATGCTCAATTTGCAAACCTAGACATATTTTGTCTTTTCTAGGTCCTTCATCTCAAACTCTTTATTTAAGCAATTTATAGCTTTTGGAAGCTCTTCAGGAGTTCCAATAATACTTATGTCATCCACATAGAAAACTATTATTGCAAATACTTTTCCACATCATTTTATGAAAATAAAAGGACAAATTGATCATACCACATGCGTCTAGATTGTTTCAATCTATAGAGAAACTTGTTCAATTTGATGGAGTGGTTTTCTCGAGATCCAAAATTACGTGCCTTTGGTATAGTGAACCCTTCAGGGAGTTTCACGTAAATGTCACTATTAAGTGAACCATATAAATAAGATGTCATAACATTCACCATGTTCAAATTAAGCCCTTCATGTGCTACAAGGCTAATTAAATATAAAAAAATCGATTGAATCCACTGCAGGTGGATATGTTTTATCAAAATCAATCTTAGGTATTTGTGAAAATCATTGAGCAATAAATCAAACTTTATATCATTCTTATGTTTCTTTTTCATAAAAATCATTTATATCCAATTGGTTTCACACCTTGAGGTGTTCGGACTACAGGTCCAAAAATGAGTCACTTGTAAAGTGAGTTTAATTCTTCTGTAATTGAATATATTCATTTGGCCAATTCTCACTTAGTCTACAATCTTTAATAGACTTTGACTCATGATCCTCATTATCATTGATCACTTTTAGCGCTATATTGTATACAAAGACATTGTCAATATTGACTTTATTTGGTTATCTCAATTTCGGTTCCATTGCATTTCATCCATGACATAATTTATCGAGATCTCTTTATTTCATATTTCAAGTACTTGATTTGTTCTTCTGGAACTGAAAATTAAATTAGATCAAAGTGCTCTTAGCATTTTCATATCCTCACTTGGGTCATCTTTAGTTTCTTTTCTTAGTAGAGGACTTTTAACATTGGAACCGACTTTCATACCACGCTTCAGGCGCATCTACAACTCATTTGCAATATTATATTATCCAATAGGAGAATCCACTTTGAGTGGAGTATTACCAGCTGATAATTTATTTCATAAACTTTACAAATGAATAATATTTTGAACTTTTGGTTCATATTGATTTGTACGAGGATCAATACAACAATTTATTTTAACTTGTTCATTTGAACTTCTTGTTCATGATTTCAGCTGTTCATTCCCCTCCCCTTAATATTGGGAAAAATAATTTATCAAGTGATAATCAGCCTACTGGGCTGCAATCAAGTATTTGATTATTTGCTCAAATTATATCCTCAAAATTGAGATTCATATTAATTATATTTTTCCAATATTCTTTCATGACTCATCTTAATGTATTATATTGGAGCAATTGGAATATACACAACACATCCAAATGTTCATTAAGATGAGAAATATTAGAATATATTAGGGAGGACTAAGATATAGTATACTGTTGGCTTAATGCGAATAAATATCTTAATATCATACTTTGAGTGTTTCAAATATATAATTTAGAATTGATGATCTCATAAGTATCAACCATATAATTAACTTTAGACGTCTAAAGAATGGATCTTCGGGTCCATTTTCTTTTTATGAACATATATTACATGATATTCAATATCAATTTTAATAATATATATGTGATACTTATACAAGAATTTCTATAAAAAAAGTCCAGAAAACAAGATCTTAGTCTAATTAGGTGAGAAAATAATTTCACAAACTTCTGGTTGTGAATAGAGACATATGCATGATATTTTAGTCGATGCAACAGTTAATGTCATAAAAACGCAATTTCTCAAATTTTTATTTTCCTTTAGAAACACACAAAAATTTAATGGATTGAAGAAACTTCTGGTTCTTCAATACAAATTATTCGCATCATATTATATCCGAGATGACCCAACCGGTTTTACCAACGACACATTTAAGTGTAATTTGTAAACTAATGGTTTACAATGACATGTGCTTAAATTGTACTAATATAAATGTAGTACAAGCCCAAGGAAAAAAAGACGGTAGCTTTTCTATTATACATTTTATGTCCAAATTCATTTGTGTAATACAAAGATATTCAATACCTCCAGTATAATTCAAAACCAATATAATAATAGTATCTCATTATTAAACACTTTAATCAAACACATTCATATGAACATATTATCATATAATTATCAAACAATTACCCCTTATAAAATTAAACATATTTAATCAAACAATATTATATCACTAAAATTATATCGTCATATAATTAATTTGATTTACTATCCTTCAGGGATGGATAAGTTCTTCAAAAACTATAAAAATAATTTATTTTTCTATCCTTCAGGGATGCTTGATAAGTTCTTCAGGAACTATAAAAATAATTTGTTATATACAATAATCTAAAAAATATATATAACCATCCTTCTGGGATGCGTTAAAATTATTTGTGTCATTTTTCTAGAATGACAATATTTTAATGAGCATATTACAAGTTATGAATTTTTAGATCGATACAAAAAAAAATTATGAAATCCTTCTGGGATTCAATAATATTATAGATGCGACCTTTTAAAGATTATCGAACTTTGAATTCTTCTGAAATTCATCAATTATTGATAAACACAATACTCGATTAAACTCAATCTTTGAATAATAATTTGGAGATAGTTTAATAATAATAATCTTTAGTTCTACAAATATCACATATCACAAATTATTTCCATAAACAACAGTCAAGAAAAATTATTCTTTGTGCAATCCTTCAGGGATGCTTGAATATTAAATTAACACTTTTATGTGTTAAAATTCAATTTCGGACAAACATATAAAAATGCTTTAATGTTAAATTCTTCTGGAATTTAACAAGAATTATCAAAGAAATCTAATATTATTGTACAAGGTAAATAAATCTCTCTATAAAATATATAAAAAATAAACATATTTATATGAAGAAAAAAAAATAGTAACAAAATCATGAATTATATTATATTGGTTCAAATATATTAAGATTAGAAAATAACGTAGAACCTGGCTATATCATGACTCGCGTTGTAGAGTATCGTGCTGATAACGTGTTATGAAATTAACAAAAATAATATAGAGATGAAGTAGAGAAAGTAAGAGAGAAAGTGGTATTCTATTATCTTCTTCAAGAAGTATAATTTACATTGCAAAGTGGACCTTATTTATAGGATATTAGGAAGGTGAAAAATCATAACCTTACTATATCACTTAATAGGGAATATGAAGATGAAAGATTAGAATACATATAGACATCCACAATAATATTTATTCATAACATATTTGTTTTTCTAAAAATATATAGAAAGTGATTAATTTCTCTCCTGGCCAATGACAACATAAGTAAAAAGCTTGTTTTGACTATGGATTCGATTTTCAACAATAACATTTTTAAAGTAACCGCATGTTGTTTTTCTTTCGATTGAGAATTCTAACTAAAATAAAATTTAACATCCGTATTTTGCTCTCGGTTAACCTTTTAATTTTCCGGTTAACCTTTTAAATTTTTGAAATAATTTTAATAATATAATATTCATAGGACTTAAAATTAATTCTCAAAAACATATACAAATAAAAAACCAGCAAGAAATTACAATATAGTAAAGATTTATAGTTTGACAATAGACCATTTTGAGATACAGATAGTAAAGATCAAATGACTCAATGAACTAAATCTCCAGCAAAACTAAAAATCTGATTAACAGTATTGTTAAACATTACATTTGATAACTAATTACTAGCTAGGAAAATGATACATGACTTTTGAAATTTATTTTGAACTCAAAGTGATTAATTTCTCTCCGGGCCAATCACTACAAAAAAGATGCTCTGCAGCGACGTGGACACCACGTCGCAACATGCAAGATCACGTCACAACAAAAAACTAGCGACGTGGACAAACACGTTGCAGGAGCACGAGTGGCAACTCAGTAGCGACGTGGAGACCACGTCAGAAAGTAGCGACGTGACTCCAACGTCGCAATAAATATACATGGGAAACATCTCCCTGCACGCAGAGCAGGTGTGGCAGGTGTGGGAAAGTGTGATGTTGACTTTGTAGCGACGTGGTTTTCACTTCGCTACATTAAATGCTATTTTTTTAAAAAAATTTAATCACGCAGGATGAATTTTGTTTTATATAATTAATTAATTAATTTATATAATAAAAATTATATATAATAAAATATATATAATAAAATTTATATATAATAAAATTTATATAATAAAATCTATAAAATAAAATTTATATAATAAAATCTATAAAATATAATTTATATAATAAAATTTATATAATAAAATTTTATAAAATAAATTCATATAATAAACTTTATATAATAAATTCAATTAAATAAAACTAAAAATTTAAAACTAATATTTTAATGAATTAAAATGTAGAATAAGTTAATATCATATTATATTTTATTTTATTTTAAATATACATATATAATATATATTCTACTTTTAATATATATTTTAATTTTAAAAAAAATGTATTTTTAATATAATAACAATAACATAACATATATTCTTTTTCTATTTAACATATATTCTTTTTTATTAATATTCAGTTTTTAAGATTAATATCATAAAATACATATATTTTATTTAGAAAATAAAAAAAATAAAATAAATCTAAACATTTTTCTATTAATTTTTAAAATTCTAAAATACATATATAATAGTTTTTCTATTAATTTTTAAAAACATATTTAACATTTATATATATATATATATATATATATATATATATATATATATATATATATATATATATATATATATATATAATAGTTTTTATAATATTTTTTTTATACAATATTATTCTAAACAGATTTTAACATTCTAAAATACATATATAATAGTTTTTCTATTAATCTTTAAAAACAACATCATAAAATATATTCTGTAAATTAATAACTTAATTAAATTTAAACAACAACATAATATTTAATATATAATTTTGTTTTATAATAACCTAATTAAAAAAATAACCTAACAAAACTATTAAAAACTTACCTCTTCTTCAATCTACTACTCCTTCTTCTTCTTCTTCTTCTTCTTCTTCTTCTTCTTCTTCTTCTTCTTCTTCTTCTCCTTCACCCTTCTTCTCCTCCTTCACCTTCTTCTTCCTTCAAATTAAATGGAAACAAAAAAAATTTAAACTATTGACAACATAAAACAGTATGAATATAAAACAAAATTATAAAAAATATTAGGATTATACCTTGTAGTGGGATTAAAAGTTTGGGGATTTTGGGAGAGGAGGAAATTTGGGGTTGCAGAGGGGGAAATTTGAGTTGCAGAGAAATGGTAAAGGGGAAGTTTGAGGATTGAAATGGTTTGAAATGGTAAAGGGGAAGAAGAAAAACGTGTGTATTAATTAACACATCAGCGACGTTAGAATCACGTCGCAACCTTGCCACGTGGATTCCACGTCGCTACACTCAAACGGTCATAATAATAATTTCACACTCTGCCACATCTGTAAAAGTGGTAGAGTTATTTTCCCAAGTAAAAGGTTGCGACGTGGGGCTAACGTCGCTACTAAAATTTAAAAAATTTCAAATCTCCCTTCAGCTACAACGTTAAAGTTTGTATTTTTTTTTATTTTTTACTTTTTAGTAGCGACGTGATCCACACGTCGCAAGTGTTTAAAAAAAACCACCTCTGACACGTCTGATTATAACGTTGGATTGATTTTTTTATTATAAAAGTTTGTGGTGACGTGGGAAACACGTCGCAACTTGTGACGTGTAAAACACGCCGCTAATATACGTCGCAGGAGAACATATTTCTTGTAGTGAATGACAACATAAGTAAAAAAGCTTGTTTTGATTATGGATTCAATTTTCGACAATAACATTTTTAAAGTATCCGCATGTTGTTTTTCTTTCGATTGAGAGCTCTAACTAAAATGAAATTTAACATCCGTATTTTGCTCTCGGTTAACCTTTTAATTTTCCGGTTAACCTTTAAAAATTTTGAAATAATTTTAATAATATAATATTCATAGGACTTAAACTTAATTCTTAAAAACATATACAAATAAAAAACCAGCAAGAAATTACAATATAGTAAAGAATTATAGTTTGACAATAGACCATTTTGAGATACAGATAGTAAAGATCAAATGACTCAATGAACTAAATCTCCAGCAAAACTAAAAATCTGATTAACAATACTTTTAACATTACATTTGATAACTAATTACCAGCTAGGAAAATGATACAAGACTTTTGAAATTTATTTTGAACTCAAAATATAAAACCTTCAACCAAATTGTTGCTGCTCAAGGTTTTCTAGTCAACAATAAGGTAAGATAGGTGATCTTGGTTACCTCTTTAGACATTCGATCATTTAAAATATTTTTATAGCGATAAAAAATCTCTTCAATGACACTATCACCAAAGTGACAAACCAGTAATGATTCAATCGCAGCCCTGATGCATTGTGCCATATTGTATCCATCGTCTTTGATCGATTTTGACATTTCAGATTCAATGTCCAAAACTTCCCCGCAATCACGATCATTCCAATTCACTTCAGAAATCTCCAGTTTATTGATTGCAAATGATCCTTCCTCGAAAACTTCTCTCTTCAGTTCAGATGGAGAAGGAAAATATGTTGGGATGTTGAAGGTATCGAGTTTCTCTTTGTCAATAATTCCCTGCATCATAATTATATATGAAAAATATTATTCTTACACCTAATCCATACACCTACACCACACCGTATTTAACTTTTCATAAATACAATACTGTGAACAGTGAAATATTATAAAAATATTTTTCTTTTTAAATAATTTTTTTTTAAATTTTTTTATTGAAGGATACGTAAACAAAATTATGTGATTAACTAATTCCATATCTTCATTAACCAACATTTTAAATTTTATTAACCAACTTCATAACTATTAAAAGTCTGAGTAGTCTATTAACCAACTTTGTTTTACTACTAAAATTTATTTTTAATATCTGGGTGTTTATTAAACAACTTCATCACTTCATTAATCAATTTTTTATATTTCATTAAACAACTTTATTTTATAATTAAACATACTGTTTATCGGCACTGTTCATATACTGTTCACGAATGCTGTTCACCGACACTATTCACGCATTGTTCATAATATATATATATATATATATATATATATATATATATATATATATATATATATATATATATATATATATATATATATATATATATATATATATATATATATATATATATATATATATATATATATATATATATATATATATATATATATATATATATATACAAGTTAATTTTTGTGTATAATAAGAAACAAAATTTGTTCATAAAAATTAGCTCAATTGGTAAAAGTCGTTATCGATAGGTTGAACGTCATCATTAAACTTCGAATCCTGATATCTATAGTGTATGAGAATTTCTAGTAATTATTATCATTTTTGTCTCGAGAAAAAAAAATACCTGCAAGACCATGTCATTAAGAACTATTGTCATGAGATCCCAAATGTAGCAAGACCCTTTACTTGATGGATCATCAATTTTTCTTCCTGTAACTGTTAGAATCATGCGACCACCTTCAACTATTTCTTGGGCACGACACTTGAGAAAAAGAGAAAAATCTCTTTGAAATTGCTGGTAGTAGGCTTTGAGGACATTTGAAGGGCTTGTGCTAGAATGGTAAATATTGCCCTTGTTGTTGTTGTCTACACCCTCTGGAACCTAATTAATCACCATTCAACAATTAAGTGCATATAATATACGAAAAGAATAAGAAAAGATAGTTCATGTTGATAAAAAAAACCTTTGAAAGCCAATGAAGACTGTTAGAGGAATGAACAAAATGCAAACTTTTATCTGGAAAAGTCCTGCCATAAAAGGAACCAGGAACTCCAAAGAAGTAGCAAGGACCTATTTCAGTTTTCATTTCATCGTATAGGTTTTCTTTGAAGGTATCAAGAGACTTAAATACGCTGTTGAAGTCGTTCTCCGATAGATCGTTCAAAAAGACTTTATATTCAGGAGATTTTTTATTAAGTTCTCGACAAAGATTTTCCACCACCTTGATAAATTCTGAGATCACTAACAATGTGTTTGGTCCAGAAGAGCAACCTAAGTCTGCAATTGCCAAGCTTTTGGGCAGTGTGTTGCAGTACAAACTTGTTATGGCTTCATCTCTCAAAGGTTTTGTCAAAGAAATGGCCTTTCGCTGTAAACATATTTATAATATTTATTTGTGGCTCTAAAATATGAATAGTTTTGAATAATAGTTATGTATATAGTTGCATTATTTATAAGTGTAGAGATATAAATATACCTGAAGTGAGGAGTTTTTCGCATAGCTTACTTCTTCAGCGCTCCCATTCATGTGTAGTCCCATGCTTGTTTCTTTCAAAGTAGTTTTGCTTTGATGCATATGCATTTAACTACAGCCAGCCACAAACTTATAAAGATAGCTCATTGGGTAAAAAAGCGAGTAAGTATGTAAGTATTACAAGGTTAAAACCTCACCCTTTGCCTTTTAATGCATTTTTTTTCTTTTAATTTTTTCACTTTTTCTCTACCATTTTCATTATATAATTATTATTAGTAGATTTATTATTAGGTTTATTTAGAGGTGTTATATAGTAATTATTAATAGATTTATTATTAGGTTTATTTAGAGGTGTTCGCGGGTATGGGCCAACCTGCGAACCCACTCAATCCAATCCAACCTTTATTTTTATCCAATCCAATCAAGTACGGGTTTATCCGAACCAACCCATTCAAACTCATTAGTATTTGATTCAGGTAACAGGTTTGAAGTTTTAAACCCATAAACCCGCGAACACAACCCATTGACATGTCACTATATTTCTATTTTGTTCTATTTATAAATTATTTAGCATAAATCTTACAATGCATATATTTTTTAAATATAATTATGGTTTTTATTAATCGTAAAAGTTTAAGTCTAAATCAAAATTGAGAGATCAAATTTATTTATTCAAAGAGAGATATATCTTATCTTTTAAATTATACTTTACACCATTTGTAAAATTTTTTACTTGATCTGAATCGTAAAAGAATTTTTAGGTATTAAATGATAAACTTTATTCAAATTAAATACAAAATTTTATGTTTTTTAAATATTTTTTTAAAATAAATGTGTTAATTAAATTGGTATTTTATTTAAAATTTAAAAATTATATTTAGTGGGTGACCTACGAACCCAACTCAACCCAATCCATTGATGAGCGGGTTGTTTTGGTTCGGGTTTAGTCTTAGAAGTACAGGTTGAACACTCAACCCAAACCAAAGACTATTGATTGGGTCAGGTATTGGATTTAATCAAATTAGACCCAACACAACGTGCGAACACCCCTAGGTTTAATATTAGGGAGCTTCTATGGCGCAGTCACCCAATTGACTTCTTTAATGAAGTAACTTTAATTGGCGAATAGAATAAAGTCCTAAGCCACATCAGCTTTATAGTGCAATAAATTTTAAATGGACCATTTTTAAAAGTAAGTTTCAAATATTACATATCATTACTAATATTTTTTTTATGTTGAGGTACTACTTCGAGGTCTTTGGATTTTTCTTGTGTATACTAGCAAGTTACCTAATTCTTGTACATTTTATCGTTTTATTTCGCTTTAAAATTCCCCTTTGAATTTTGTAATATTGTAGTAAGTGTTTTATCCCCATTCGATACAAATGTATCCCACTCCCCATTATGATGTAATAATTTTACTACTTTCTTTTATTAATGTTAAGCATTGCATGCATTAAACTTTTTCAAGAACAAATACTCGGTTCCAAGCCATTTTCCACCATAAGTCGATCGCTTCTTAAGCATCACAATCAACCGTACTTACACACGCACACTTGCACACATTTATAGCTTAATCTTAGGCTTTCTTACAGTGAGACCTACTCGATTAATCGTTCTGATTGGTCATTTAGAAGACTAGTCATTGGCTAGTACACTTACCCTTTTAATTCAATGCTTTCATGTTTAATCATGCATGCTTGCTTGTATGGACTTATAAACTTGTTTGTATGGACTTAATTTACTTTCGTTTCATCCCCATTTGGCAAGTTTTTTCCCCCATTTCCGAAGCCTTGTAAATAATTTTACCATTTTCTTTATCTTTAGCTTTATTTGCTTGCTTGCTAGTTTGCATGAATAGATTGTGAACCCCCGCACTCTTGGTCTATATACCAAGCCCTAGCCCACTCTTTGTAAGACGATTGTCTTGTGCATCGTCATCGACCATGCCACTGCATTCTTGGTCAATATAACAAGTCATACCCCATGTTTTGTAAGTCGATTGCCTTGTGCATCACCATCAACCTTGTTTTTCAAACTTCAAACTCTTTTCATAATAAACCTTCTTTGTCAAATGAGCGAAAACTCCTTTTCTCAAATAAAAGTTTAAAAACTTAATCATATTCAAACACTTTCAAAAATCTAAAAACGACTTCAACCTCATCACTTCATTGTCCGCCCAAGCGCGATGCATCTCTTTGCCCAAGCGCAAGTGAAAGCACCCATTTCAAACTCGTCTTTTTCTACCAAGTGCAATTAGACCCCTTTTCACAAGTAAAATCAATCAACACACCTCTGTGGTTACTATCTCCATGAACTACGAGACTCTGATTTCATTATTGCACATGGATGGTATGTAGACACAAGACATATCGAAGTCTTGCCGAGCACACACAAAAAAGTAACAAAAACATTTATTTTCTCATCTCTTCATTCTTTTGCAAACAAACTGCTTTAGCATTAACATAGAGATTTTAAAAAGGTTCCTATGGAGTACCAGAGATGTAAGGAGTGTTAATACCTTCCCCTTGCATAATAAACCCCCTTATCCAAATTTCTCTTTGTAGGTTTTATCGATATTTTCCTGTTTCCTCTTTTGGAAAACAATAAAGTTCCATGGTAGCTCTTGCTTTGTGAGTTAAGTTAATCAATAGCTTAATCTCGAATTTTTTTGCCACTACAGTAGGAACTAATTTGTGAACCAATAATCCATTTATGAACCAATTTCCAAATAAGTAACAAAAACTTCCTTAGCAATAGAAACTAATTTGAGAGTATAAGACCCTAATTCTTTAGCTATACCAATGTCGCTCAAAGTATTAAACCATAATTATTCCCTACCAATGTCGTCACTGTGAAATGGTTTTCTCTCAGCTTCGTTGTCGTCACTGTGAAATGGTTTCCTCTCAGCTTTGTTGTCGTCGCTGTTTCGGTGAGAAAAGTTTCAGTGAAATAAGCGAATGAATCTAAGTGCGGTGTTGGAGAAGAAGAGAGCTTCGTTGTCGTCACTGTTTCGGTGAGAAGAGTTTCACTGTGTTACCGATCATCACTGCGTTGTCGAACATCACTATGTTTTTCGGTGAAAAGGGTTCCGTGAAATGCATGCATTTTTCGGTGAAAAGATGAATTCATGTTATTTTCTTTTCCTTACTTTAAAATGAACATGATCATATTGTTAAAATGAATAATTTGTTAATATATTTAAATTAATTTATTCACCTAATAAATTTAGACCCATTAATATTCATTCATTAATTTGCTATAATGTTTAAATTAATTGTTAATATGTCACATAGATTAAATATTTGAGTTATAAAATTAAATAATTATTTTTAATCTATATAAATTTACACCTAATTTTAATTTAATGGGAGTAATAGAGATTTTATTATAATAATATTTTTAATTTTAACCCGTTTTTGTAATATTTGGTGTATATTGTCACTTGATAATACTTAAAATGACACTTTATTCATAAAATTGTCACCGCGTTTCTTAATTACACCCGATTTTAGTATATTGGATGTAAATTTTAAAATTATATTATTCTTTTTGCACTAGTGATATATGACTTTTTGGTATTAGATAATATGATTTTGATGTAAGACTTATATATGAATATGTTTGTTATGATTGTGCTTTTTGTTTATTGAATGAATGTTATATAAAAATATTTGGCTTAATTATTTTTTAAAAATATTATCAAAAAATAAATCGAGTTCTTTTACACATATTATAAGGTATTTGTTTACTGAATGTCCAGCGGTAAACAAAAATATTTGATTTAAAAAATAAGGTGTAAATTAAATTAAATATAATATATTTATCAAATATTTTACACTAAGGATAACTAAAATAAGGTGTAACATACCATATTTTTACACCCCATTTAAAAAAAAAGGGTGTAACTTTATTCTCATTCATAGAAAATATTATTCATTTTACACTAGATTTTTAACAAATGGGGTGTAATAAATTCGTTTAATTTTAATGTATATATGTAACAATTTACAACTGTTTTCTTTAAATTAAAAAAGGATGTAATATATCCTTTATTTACACCCATTTTAAAATGGATCTAAATTCGTCAGATATTTCTCACCCTTTAAATTTACACCATCTAATAACGAGTGTTTTTTTTCTTGACACAAACAAACTTAATTCATATCATTATTCAAACAAAGTTCAATACAAGGAGGAATCATATGGAGAATCATTCGTCGAGACCAAGAATTGGCCACCCTAGCTAAGCTATGAGCCACCGAATTCGCTTGACGATTAACAAACTTAACCTCAAAGTTATGGTGAGAAACAAGAAGATGCTTAATACTATTAATGATCAAACTAAATTCAGAGTTACCTGCAAAACTAGCGTTAACGGCATGCACTACTAATTGAGAGTCACTCTAAAAAATAATACGATCCAACTACATCCCAATAGCCACCTGAATTGCTTCCTTCAAAGCCAACGCCTCGGCTTCAGTGGTAGTAAAAATTCCAACATCCCACGAGGTACCTGCCAACATGAAATTTCCGGAACTATCACGAAAGCACCAACCTCTATTAGTCGTTCCCAACTGTGTATTAAACCCCGCGTCAACATTACATTTTACCCATCCACTTATTGGGGGCTGCCACTTATTGACATGATTTATCTGTTGATCGATAATCGCCTCCGAATCACGGGAATTTTGAGCCATAAACCAATCCTTCCACATGTGGTACCCTTGCATTCCCAATTGGTTAGCATCTTTCTTCTCATTGTTCCAAATCCAATTGTTCCTATTATTCCAAATCACCCATAACATAACTGCCACTCTACCCGCAGTCCTCTTATCCTCTCTGCTACAAATATCATGAATAATTATTTTCGCTTCATTCGTCGAAGCAAGTCTCGGGCTAATCACATCTTCAAGACCTGCTACAGACCAAGAATGAGATATTAGAGCACAATCAAAGAAAATATGTCGCTCATCCTCCACTTCCCCCTCACATAATTGACAAAAAGTAGGACAAGGAACATAATGCTGTCTCAGTCTACTTCTAGTAGGAAGGCAACCTCGACAAATCCTCCAAAGAAGATGCTTGGATTTAGGAGGCGCGTGAATCCTCCATAAACCTCTCCAATCTCCTTCTACTCCATTACCTTTATAGTTTCGACAACTTTGCAACCACAACTTGTAACCTGTTTTAACAGTATAGGCACCATGTTGCTCCGCCTTCCAAACTACTCCATCCTCAATAACCTCCTCCAAGAGTGGTACCTGTAAGATTTTGTTAGTAACATCAGGGGAGAAGAGATTACCAATTTTATCGAGGTCCCACTGCTTGACGTTAGGAAGCATGGGGTCCTTAACCACCATAGTATACATATGGTACCCTTGAGGGGCTTCCATCCATCTACCTCCATCGCTTCTCAACCAAGGGTCCCTCATAACCTGAACTTGACTTCCATCCCCAATTCTCCACCTAAAACCCATGGCCAACACATCTCTAGCTTTCCAGATACTTCTCCATACAAAGCTTGGGTTATTACCTAACTTTGCCGCCATAAAGGATGAATTAGGATAATATTTAGCTTTAAATACTTTTGCTACTAAGGTATCCTGATTGGTCAAAAGATTCCAACCCTGTTTTGCTACCATCGCCATATTAAAAGCTTTGAAGTCTCGAAAACCCAATCCTCCATCACTCTTAGGATAAGTAAGACTTTCCCATGCTAACCACCTAATCCCTTTGTTATTACTACCTCCACCCCACCAGAACGCATTCAACACCCTCTCTATATCAATCACCAGAGTGTCCGGAAGGATGAACACACTCATAACATACGCCGGTATAGCTTGAAGGACTGATTTGATCATTACCTCTTTACCTGTCCTTGACATTGGTCGACCTCTCCAAGAATTAATACGCTTCCAGATACGATCTTTGATGAATGTAAAAGTAGACTTCTTGCTTTTACCAATCATAGAAGGCAGCCCCAAATAAGTACCTGTACCCAACACATGTCTCACACCCATGATTCGGGAAAGATCTTCCTGAGCATGATGGCTAATGTTGCGGCTGAAAAAAACCTCCGATTTATTCATGTTAATATCTTGACCAGACGCCTCTGCATACACCTTAAGAATATTCATGAGGTTTCTTACTTCAAAAAGATTGGCTCTGCAAAAAAGAAAACAATCGTCAGCAAAAAGTAGATGGGACACCATAGGTGCCCCTCTATAGATACGGATCCCATGAATGTCTCCTTTGTCCACTGCTCTTTTTATAAGCGCAGAAAGGCCTTCTGCTATAAGAATGAAGAGGTATGGAGAGAGCGGATCTCCTTGCCTCAAACCCCTCCCTGGCTGAATAGGTCCTACACGATCTGAATTAACCGTGACAGAGTATTTCACCGAAGTCACACACATCATCATCCATTGCAACCACTTGTCCGCAAAACCCATTTTGTACAGAACATTTCTCAGAAAACCCTAGTCCACCCGATCGTAGGCTTTGCTAATATCGATTTTTAAAGCTAACTCTGCGATATTGCCACGCTTTTTACGCTTTAACTTGTGAATGACTTCAAAAGCGATCATCGAGTTATCAATGATGGATCTCCCCTCCACAAAGGCAGATTGTTCTTCTGAAATACATTTAGATAAGCAACCCTTCAATCTATTAGCCAACAGTTTTGACACAACTTTATACACCACGTTATAGAGCGAGATAGGGCGTAAATCCTTCATATTCGTCGGGCTATCACACTTGGGAATGAGGCAAATATTCGTATCATTGAGGCTGCTGGGAAAAAAACCTCGTTCCAACCAATGCGAAACCGCTACAAAAATGCCATCACTGCAATTGTTCCATAACTGTTGATAAAAGGCCGGAATAAAGCCGTCGAGACCCGGGGCTTTATCCGGATGTATGTGGCGTAAAGCTTCGAATAATTCTTCTTTAGTAATAGGAGCAAGGAGCTTAATATTATCTTCATTTGTAATTTTGGGGTGTAAGTACTGTAACACAGGGTCATACTGTCCATGTTGTTCTTGGAATAGCTTCTGGAAGTAACTTGTTGCTATGTTACTCAGTCCCGCCGGATCTCGAATCTCACTCCCATGATCATCCTCTAACATCGTAATTTTTTTGAAGTTCCTTCTTGTTGTAGCTGTCATGTGAAAAAACTTGGTGTTTAAGTCGCCATCTTTGAGCCAGTGCATTTTTGCACGTTGTTTCCAATAAGCTTCCTCTCGAACAAGCAGCCTGTTATGTTTACTCTCAATCTCTAACAGTTTTTGCAAACTATCTTGGTCACTCATCTGTCGATAATACTCCATCTCAACTTTACATTCATTAACCTCTTCCATAAATCGCGCCCTCTTCCTTCTACTCCATCTTTGTAACTCCTCCGCACAACCTCCGATACGCACAACCAGCTCACTATTACTGTTAATGTTCTAGCCGGTCTCCACTGTTTCATTGATATCTTCCTCTAACAACCACTGGTTTTCAAATTTAAACGAGAGACAGTAACTCATCCGCTGAACAGGATCGCAATTCATCACGATGGGATTATGATCAGAGTGTTAAATGTATAAAAACGGGTGTAAATTACTCTTTCTACATTGGTGACAGTTGATGATGTACTCAGTATATATGTAAATTTCAACTTTGTAATCAAGGTTTACATTTTATTTTGTTCTCTTTAGAACTCTTGCATGCATCCGATTCATTGAGATATCGAGTTTTTGAAAACTGTATGAACTTGTGTTTCATTTTTAATTCAAGCATTTCAATTGCTTTTTATTATTTACTAATTTGCCTGCTTTTGTTAAATTAAGCGCATTTACTATTTCTCTTTTGTTACTTTTATTATAAATTTTTCTAGCAATGTGCAATTCTCTCAAAATGTTTTACACAAAGTATGGCTAGGATTGTCGAGTTTAATCCTACAATTGAACTAAAACTCGTGATTTTTTTACTAAAAACACCAATAAACTGTAAGTTTTAACTTTGTCTAATACTTTGTGGTTTGGACTATCTAAAGATTATAAAATTAATTAATTTTAATAGGATTGAAGTCTACTAATGAGGAATTTGTGGTGATAGACTGATAGTGATTCTTTGATCTTGAAAATGATTTCTCGGTAAAACTTACACATTCTCAAAATGAAGGGGGTCATGTTTTTTAGGCTTCTTGTATTCTTTTATCCATTTTCTTACCATTTGTTGCTTGGATGTTTGCTAGCCCCTTACTTTGTTAATCTCTATTCCTTTTTTGCTTGTGTTTGTTGTGATGTTTAGTTAGTGGTGAAACCCAAAATTAGTGTTAGAAATTGAATATTTATATTGATCTTTATACTTTTCTCTTAAAATAGAATTATTTTTTTTAATAGTTATAATAATTTAATGTTCATAAGGGACAAAAAAGAGAGATGAGAGGACATAAACTTCATCCTCATAAACATAATCAAATATAAAACTTAATGAATTATAAGATCATATGACTCAATGAATCAAATCTCCTGCAAGACTAAATCTGATCATTAACAGTCCTTTCAGCAATACTTCTAAATTTTTATTTTTAATTTGCATCATAACATTTCTTAACTAATCATTAGCTAGGAAAATGCTGCAAATTAACCTACAACAAATAACTTTCGAAATTTATTTTGAACTCAAAATATAAAAACCTTGAACCAATTGTTCTTTCCTCATGGCTTTCTAGTCAACGATAAGGTAAGATTGGTGAACTTAGTTCTCTCTTTAGACATTCGATCAGTTAAAATATTTGTATAGCGTTCAAAAATCTCTTCGATCACACTCTCACCAAAGTGACAAACTAGCAAAGGTTCAGTCACAGCCCTGATGCATTGTGCCATATTGTATCCATCGTCTTTGAACGATTTCGAGATTTCAAATCCAATGTCCAAAGCTTCCCTACGATCAAGAGCGTTCCAATTCACTTCAGAAACCTCTAGTTTATCGATTGCGAATGATCCTTCCCGGAGAACTTCTAGATTCACTTCAGATGGAGAAGGATAGTAGTTTGGGATGTTGAAACTATCGAGTTTCTCTTCGTCAATGACTCCCTGCAACATAATTGATTGTCTATAAATCTCATCTCAGCTGACAAAAACCGATATTATTAGGCTGAACACTGGTATTCAAGTTTGAACCGGTACCTGCCGGACCATGTCCTTAAGAGCAATTGTCATGAGATCCCAAATGTAACAACACTCCCTGTTTGATGGATCATCATCTTTTCTTCCTAAAATTGTTAGAATCATGCGACCACCTTCGACTATTTCTTGGGCACGACACTCGAGAAAAAGAGAGAAATCTTTTTGAAACTGCTTGGAGTAAGCTTTGAGAACATTTGAAGGGCTTGTAGTTGACAAGTAAATATTGCCCTTGTTGATGTTGTCTACACCCTCTGGAATCTAATTAATCAACAAAAGTTATCGAAAATATACATAGAATTCAAAAAGAATATGAAAAGATAACTAATGATTATAAACTATAAAGAAACCTTTGATATCCATTGAAGACTGTAAGAGGAATGAACAAAATGCAAACTTTTATCTGGAAAAATCCTGCCATAAAATGAACCAGGAACTCCAGAGAAGTAGCAAGGACCTATTTCAGTTTTCATTTCATGGTATAGGTTTTCTTTGAAGGTGTCAAGAGACTTAAATACGCTGTTGAAGTCGTTTCCTGGAAGATCGTTTAGAGAGATTTTATACTCAGGAGATTTCTGATTATGTTCTCGACAAAGATTTTCCACCACCTTGATAGTTTCTGAGATCACTAACAAAGTGTTAGGTCCAGAAGAGCATCCTAAGTCTGCAATAGCCAAGCTTTTGGGCAGTGTGTTGCAGTACAAACTTGTTATGGCTTCATCTCTCATAGGTTTTGTCATAGAAATCACCCTTCGCTGTATATATTTAAAAGATTTATTTGTCACCCTAAAATATGGATATTTTTGTAAAATAGTTATAAAGTTGCATTATTTATAAGTGTAGATATATCAATATACCTGGAGTGAGGAGTTGTTTGCATAGCTTGCTTCTTCAACGCTCCCATTCATGTGTAGTTCCATTCTTGTTTCTTTTATCTTCCTTTCAAAGTAGTTTTGCTTTAATGCTATTGAGTTCAACTAACTACAGCCACTGCCACAAACTTATAATGATGTATAGATTAAGCATGTTGGCATATTATGTTATTATAAGATCCGTTTGTTTATAGTCAATTATTAATCATCCATGCTTACATCAGATCCAAAAAATAATAATTTCAGATTAAGCACGTTAGCATATTAAGCTATTAAAATACCCGTTTGTTTATAGTCAATTATTCATAATCCATGCTTACATCAGATCCAAAAAAATAATAACTTCACGTTAAGCATGTTAGCATATTATTAAGCTATAAACGAAAAACACCTACCTCCTAAAACAAAGGAGAGGTAGAGTATTCCACACGGAAAAATTACAAAAGTATGCTATTTTACAACTCAAGCATAACCACTTCGATCTATAAGTAATTGTCAATAAACACTCAATAAAACTAAAGTCCTCTCTCTTAAAAATGAAGGCATTTATCATCAACCATATTGTCCAAACTTTCGCTATCCAAATTACGGCAACAATTAATCTTTTCAATTTGGACTTCACCTTCTCACGATTGTCAAGGGAATCCACAAACTCCTCAAAAGTCAATTCTAACGAGTTACCAATTCAATCCTTGGCGGTGCTCCCATTGATTATGACAGACATGGAACTCAAGAAAACACTTCCTTCCATCCACCTTATCCACCTTTCCCTAAACCCCATTTTAGAGAAGACGAACCTCAAAAAGTTCCAACTAACACAAACATACGCTTTCTCGAAATCTACTTTCAAGACCACACAACTCCTCTTCTCCTTCTTAGTCATATCCAATACCTCATTCACCAGGAGAACACCATCAGCTATGTTCCTTCTCGGAACAAACCTAGTTTGGTTACTAGAGACAATAGATCCCAAAACCTTCTTTAACCTTGCTACAAGAATTTTGGATAAAATTTTATAAAGACTCCAAAAAAAACAAGACATATTGGTCTATATTCGAAAAAAGATTGCCGGTTATTATTCTTCGGAATGAGGGTTAAGAAAGAAGAAGTGCAGACTTTAGTTAGTTTAGCTCTATCATGAAAATCAGAAACTACTCTATAAACATCCTACTTAATCACCTCCCAATTTTGGTTATAAAAATCCATAGAAAATTTGTCTGGTCATGCGCTTTTGTTACTGTCGGAAGACCAAACAACAACCCTAACTTCTTTAGTAGAAAATTCATGTTCCAGCCACTCTTTATCAAAAACATTCAACTTCTGAAAATCAATACCTGCTGGCACGGGTCTGGCGGTGTTTTCTTCTTTGAATAAATCCTCAAAATGCTTCTTGACCTCCTCCTTTATCTCTTCAACACTCTCCACCCTTTCGTTCATCCCGTCAACTAAAGTTGTCGCATTTCTACGATATCTCTCCTTCATGACATTATGGAAAAATCTCGTATTCTTATTATCTCCGTCTTTCAACCACATTTGCCTCGATTTGAGTCTTATGATGCTCTCCTTCAGATTAAGCATTTTCCAAATATCACCTGAAACATTACACCTATCCAAAACCACCTCCTCATTATCATCTTCGAAATGATCTGCCAGTACCGAGTCCATATCATTTAGACTTTCCACTTTCTCCTTCACCTTCAAGTCGATCCATCCGAAGCACTCTTTGTTCCACTCTTTAATACGAATTTTTGACTTTTTCCGTTTCTCATACATGACAAAATCTCCTCTTCCTTCCACTTCAATTTTAGCCCACTCTTGTAAAATAAAAGGCTTATAGCCCTCATGGCTAAACCAAAGATTATTTAATCTAAAAGGCATAGGCCCCCAATCAACCTTCCCCGATATTATCCAGACGAGGCAGTTGTTTGAGATGTCTCTATTTCCCACTCTTTGGTCGATCACACACCAATCCTAAATCAACTTACTAGATAGTAAAAATCTATCAAATTTCCCCATTGCCTTCCCTTTGCCTTTATACTAAGTAAACCTTCCACCTACACAAGGTATATCCACCAAGTTCATATCCTCTATAAAATTCCTAAATTCTTTGCATTTTACACCAATGAGTATTCGTAATTAGTTCAATTAAATAGACACTTTTTTTATTAGAATTTTTTTAGTAGATAGTTATGTAATATATGGTAAAAATATGTTTTTTTTCAATAAATTAATTATTAATTTTAAGCCTTAATTGCAACTTTAGTCCCCCTATTTTGTCTTTTTCTTGATTTTTATCCCTCTATTTTAAAAATTACTATTTTAGTCCCCTTTTAAAGTTTTTTGTGCAATTTTCGTCCCCCTATTTTGTTTTTTTCTGCAAAATTAGTCCATATTCCTATCTCTTTTTCAATAGAAAACTCAAAAGGGGGACCAAAATCGTGATTTTAAAAATGGGGGACTAAAATCGAGAAAAAGACAAAATAGGGGGACCAAAGTTGTAATTAAGCCTAATTTTAATTATAAATTAAATTAGTTATATATTCAGCTGAATCAATCATATTTTTATACATGATGCAATGTGGATGTAAAAAATTATATCATTTTTCTTTTTATTTTTGGGTGAATAACTTTTCTAATTATAATTTTATAGTTTTGATTTAATAGTATAATCATGTATTATTTGTTAGATTATCTTTTAATAGTGATATATGTCAATTGCTTCTTGCGAAATTAACATTAGGAAGATATTCCAAAAAACCGTTTTAAATTGGTATATTATTTATTCTTATAACTTTAAAAAAAATATTTGAAAATAAAAAGTAATAGATAAAGGGTGAATGTCTAATTATATACGTCACATAAAAAATGTAGAATAATTTTTTCATTTTATTTAAAAAATATTTATAAAAATTAATTAATTTGCATTAATAATGTAAAAAAAATTTACATATCATTTAAGAATATTTTTAGACATCATTTATGATTTGTTTTTTAACAACCAATTGAACAACGTTATTCATTTCTCTATTCGTCATGATTACCAGGCCTATTACTCTATTTTATGGGAATAGAAATATAGATTCACTATTAATTAGGCATGCTTATATATATATATATATATATATATATATATATATATATATATATATATATATATATATATATATATATATATATATATATATATATATATATATATAGTATCCATCGTCTTTGATCGATTTTGACATTTCAGATTCAATGTCCAAAGCTTCCCCGCAATCAAGATCATTCCAATTCACTTCAGAAATCTCAACTTTATTGATTGCGAATGATCCTTCCTCGAGAACTTCCATATTTAGTTCGGATGGAGTAGGAAAATATGTTTGGATGTTGAAAGTATCGAATTTCTCTTCGTCAATGCTTCCCTGCATCATAATTGAATATATATATATATATATATATATATATATATATATATATATATATATATATATATATATATATATATATATATATATATATATTAGACATGGCAATAAAACCCAGACCCACGGGTACCCACCCGAACCTGCCCCGAAGTTGACGGGGAAAACCCGCTTTGACTGGGTTTGGATTCGGGTTTGGGTTTTCCCCGATTAGAAAACATGGGGATGGGTCGGGTAATGGGGACACTAGTACCCACCCCGAACCCGTTCCCGAACCCGCCTCGTTTATTTCAATATGTACATTATTATTTATATTTCATAACTTATATTAATAAATATGTGGCTAATGTTTTAATAATTTGATTTGTAGTTATTATTTTAAATATTTGAAATATATGTATGAAATTTTTTGAGATTGTTTTATTTTGTTATTTATAATGTAATTTAATTTTCGAAAAAGTAAATATTTTTATTAAAAAAATTGATTTTACGAAATACATTGTGGCGGGGCGGGGATACCCGAACCCAACCCGAACCCGTTAAGGATGGGTTTGGGTTTTAATTCCCCATCCCCGTTTGGGTTTGGGGCGGGTAACGGGGATTGATTGAGGATTCGGGTTTGGGTTTGGGGGAGGTAAAAACCGTCTCCGACCCGTCCCGTTGCCATGCCTAATATATATATATATATATATATATATATATATATATATATATATATATATATATATATATATATATATATATATATATATATATATATATATATATATATATATATATATATATATATATATATCAATTATTTAATAAATTTGACAAGTTAATCTCTTAATGCAAAAACTAGCTCAATTGGTAAAAGTCTTATGGGTAGGTTGAACGTCATCATTAGACTTTAGATCCTTTAGATCCTGATAGCCACGATAGTATGTTAGAATTTTTGATAATTATTATAACTTTATCTCCAGAAAAAAAATACCTGCAAGACCATGTCATTAAGAACTATTGTCATGAGATCCCAAATGTACCCAGACTCTTTACTTGATGGAACTGTTAGAATCATGCAACCACCTTCAACTAATTCTTGGGCACGACACTGGAGAAAAAGAGAAAAATCTCTTTGAAATTGCTTGTAGTAAGCTTTGAGGACATTTGAAGGGCTTGTGCTAGAATGGTAAATATTGCCCTTGTTGTTGCTCTCTACACCCTCTGGAACCTAATTAATCACCATTCAACAATTAAGTGCATATAATATACGAAAAGATAGTTCATGTTGATAAAAAAACCTTTGAAAGCCAATGAAGACTGTTAGAGGAATGAACAAAATGCAAACTTTTATCTGGAAAAGTCCTGCCATAAAAGGAACCAGGAACTCCAAAGAAATAGCAAGGACCTATTTCATTTTTCATTTCATGGTGCAGTTTTTCTTTAAAGGTATCAAGAGACATAAATATGCTGTTGAAGTCGTTCTCCGATAGATCGTTCAAAAAGACTTTATATTCAGGAGATTTTTTATTAAGTTCTCGACAAAGATTTTCCACCACCTTGATAAATTCTGAGATCACTAACAATGTGTTTGGTCCAGAAGAGCAACCTAAGTCTGCAATTGCCAAGCTTTTGGGCAGTGTGTTGCTGTACAAACTTGTTATGGCTTCATCCCTCAAAGGTTTTGTCAAAGAAATCGCCTTTCGCTGTAAACATATTTTATATTTATAACATTTATTTGTCACTCTAAAATATGAATAGCTTTGAATAATAGTTATAAAGTTGCATTATTTATAAGTGTAGATCTATAAATATACCTGAAGTGAGGAGTTTTTTGCATAGCTTACTTCTTCAGCGCTCCCATTCATGTGTAGTCCCATTCTTGTTTCTTTTATCTTTCTTTCAAAGTAGTTTTGCTTTGATGTATATGCGTTTAACTACAGCCAGCCACAAACTTATAAAGATAGCTCATTGGGTAAAAAAGCGAGTATGTAATACAAGGTTAAACCCTCACCCTTTGCCTTTTAATGCATTTCTTTTTTTCTTTTATTTTTTTCACTTTTTGTCTACCATTTTCATTATATATTTATTATTAGGTTTATTTAGAGGTGTTCGCAGGTATGGGCCAACCTGGGAACCCACTCAATTCAATCCAATCTTTAAATATTATAAAAATATTATAAAAAGATTTTCTTTTTTAAATATTTTTTTTTTAATTTTTTTATTGAAGGATACGTAAACAAAATTATGTGATTAACCAATTTCATAACTTCATTAACCAACATTTTAAATTTTATTAACCAACTTCATAACTATTAAAAGTCTGAGTAGTCTATTAACCAACTTTGTTTTACTACTAAAAATTATTTTTAATATCTGAGTGTTTATTAAACAACTTCATCACTTCATTAATCAATTTTTTACATTTCATTAACCAACTTTATTTTACAATTAAACATACTGTTCATCAGCACTGTTTACGAATGCTGTTCACCGACACTGTTCACACACTGTTCATAAAATATATATTTTTATATTTTTAAAAAACACTGTTCACCGTATAAATACGGTAATAAGAAACAAAACTTGTTCATAAAAATTAGCTCAATTGGTAAAAGTCGTTATCGATAGGTTGAACGTCATCATTAAACTTCGAATCCTGATATCTATAGTGTATGATAATTTCTAGTAATTATTATATTTTCTAGATGACGAATACGACCCAAACGAGCAAATGATCACTCAATCGTCACAATACCAACAGTATGGCTACACCACACCCCAACAATCACAACACCAACAATATGGCTACACCACACCCCAACAAACAATGCCTTTTTTCCAAGGCCAATTAAGCGCTGGGTTTTACCGACCATATGACGCAACTCCACCGCCAAGACCAATCTTTGAGGGCATGGGGACCCGACTGTTTGACAGTAGGATCCAAGACTACATGTCCAACGAGCGCATGGAAGGGCTAATCCGAGGCCCACCTACCCAGACACAACAAGAACAACCAAGGAATAGGGGGGTCGTGGAGAAGTGGGTCGTCGAGAACCTTCCAACCGGATTCGAACAATTCCAGATTGCGGAACTGGCGGTCAGAGGGGTCATGGTCCGAGGGGTCATGGTCCGAGGGGTCGTGGTCCGAGGGGTCATGAATAGCATAATATCCATGTTTTAAAAATATTCTTTTTTTTTCGTATTTGTAATGTTTGTCCCGTACTTCCCGTATTTGTAATGTTTTTTCTGTATTTCTCGTATTTGTAATGTTTCTTCCCTATTTATATCATTAAACACTACCTGTCTAATTATTTATTTAATAGTTTTTTTTAATTATGTTAAAACAATTTAAGAAAAATCAAAAACCAAATAAAATAAACATGTTAAAACAAAAAAAAAAAGAAGCAACACATATGCGCCACCCCGGGTGTCTTGAAAGAAAAGAATACAAGTTGGCGCCACCCCAGGTGGCGCATATGAAGAGGACAATTGTAGGTTTGCGCCACCGCAGGTGGCTCCTATGTGGAGACCACCTGCAAAACCTGGTCATACAGGTAATTTTCCTGAAAACCTGGTTTTTTGTGTAAATTTTATTTTAAACCTGGTTATTTGGATTTTTTTTTCTTAATTGGTCAATAGAATAAAATCCTAAGCTGCATCAGTTTTGCAGTACAATAAATTTAAAATGAACCATTTTTAAAAGTAAGTTTTAAATATGAGTAATGCTATTCTTACATCCATATTATAAATCAATATTTACACTAAACACTTTTTACCGTATTTATAGGGTGAACAGTATTTTTGAAAATAAAATAATAATATTTATAAAAACTATTTTTTATTTTTTAAATTACCGTATGTACGGACGACTACTATTCATGTACGTACAGAACTGTTCACGTTACTATTCATGAACAGTACTTTACAGTAGTCATCGAATTTGGTTAATGCAGTGTAAAAACTTGGTTAATGCAGTAATGAAGTTGGTTAATGCAACATCCGGGTATTAAAAATAATTTTTAGCATTCATCAAACTTGGTTAATGCAATGTAAAAACTTGGTTAATGCAATAATGAAGTTGGTTAATGCACGTCGAGGTTAAAAATTATTTTTAATACTTGGATGTTGCATTAACCAATTTCATTATTGCATTAACCAAATTTGGTGACTATTATAAAGTACTGTTCATGAATAGTAACGTGAATAGTCCTGTCCGCACATGAATAGTAGTCGTCCGGACATGAACAGTGTCGTCCGTACCTACGGTTATTTTAAAAATAAAAAAAATATTTTTTATAAATATTATTATTTTATTTTATAAAACAATGTTCACCGTATAAATACAATGAACAGTGTTTAGTGTAAGTATTGGTGTATAATATGGGTGTAAGAATAACATTACTCTTTAAATATTACATATCAGTCAGAAAGACAAAAAACATATAAATCACACACTCAAAATAATAGACTAGAGAGAAAACCTAAAAATTAATAAATTAATGTACTTTGTATATTCACAATCACATCAGCATCATAAAAAAGGAGAGAAATAGAGAGGCAATGGCGGAGACGGCAGTGAGATCTGGAAGGTTGTGTGTTGAAGTATAGGTGATAAGAATCACTGATGAATATGCGCTACTTCTCTCTACTTGCTTTTTGGCTGAACAACCATTGCATGTGTTGCATCTATAATATCCCCTGTAGATTTCGTAGCAACAATTTTTTCTGTCATGTTGTAATTTTGTAATGTTGTTTTTGTTGTCTTATTGTAATTAAGATTTTATATGTAGGCACATCGTCAAGATAACGGAGGGACATGTGGATATCATGTCATGAAGAGTATGTTTGACATTGTTGATGTTTTCATTGTTGAAAAATTCAATGAGGTCGTATAATTTAAAATATTTTCGCATTGTATGTACTTATTGAAAAACATGTAATTATTGTTTTAATATGTAGTTGTCTAATTTATTATCTGTCGAACATGTAGATATTCACAGACCTCGTCGTATGAAAAAGAGACAATTGACCACATTCGACAACTATGGGTTCAATGTGTTATGCAAATAGTTGAAAAGAAAAAAGTTGAAGAGACAAATCTACTACAAGACCAAACAAAAATGGTTGAATAACATAAGCACCGAGAAAATAAAAGAAATATTGGCAAAACAAAAGCGGACGAAAAATTATATAAAGATATGTTATGTTCTAATAATATTTTGTAGTTGTTATATGAAGAAAATGATTGAATATTTTGTTGCTGTTACATAAAGAAATATTATGATTTGTGATTGAATATTTTTTTGGTGTTACCTGAAGAAATATTATCACTTATTGATACGATATAATATGATTTTGATGTATGACTTTTTGGTATTAGATAATATGATTTTTTTGCACTTATCCGAACAACTATTTCTATATTATGGTATCGATATTTTATTCTAATCTACGTATTTTTTATTTCCATTATATTTTGTTGGATAATACGAGATATTAATTTTAGTTGCTACGATTCTCGAATTGTAACAATGCAATGTTGTTGTTTTTAAGAAATTCAGAGCAAATTTCGGATATTGCATATCCGAAGTAGGTTCATGGTAGTTTTGGATATGCATATCCAAAAATAATTGAAAATGGAATAAAAGTGCCTTTGAATATACATATAGAAGGATATTTTGGGGTTTGTATTAGGAAGATCCTAAAATATCCCACATTGATTAGAGATAGAGCATTAAATTTGTAGAGATGTTTTCCATCCTATATGGTGCATAAGGAATTGTCTAATCTCTATTACTCTTTTGCTTGTGTTTTTTTTTTTGAAACAACCAAAAGAAATGTATTACTTTAATGAACAAGCAGTGCTAAATAAGTCTGTTACAAACCAAGCTGCAATATACTTGCACTTGCAGAAGAACCAGAAAAATAATTGGACATAAAAACACACTCATAACAGCATTGTATGATCAGCTCCAATACTAACTCTACAATTGAAATAGACTAAAACAGCCAGTTGATAACAAGACTACAAAACAGTCCGCGATAACAAAGGCTCCAACTCCGCGCAATTCAAACATAAACTTCACGACAAAACAGTCCGCGATAACAAAGGTCTTCATCCGTTGTGTCGGCCTGAACCGGGATGGAACTATAGCCACCTAACCCCAAGCACTGTCTTGGGTTGCATAACCACTGCCCAAGAGAGTAATTGAATCCCGTCGCCTTGCTCTTCAACCAATTCCATGACAGAATATTTGCTTCTTCGACTAGGTGCTCAACTGATATGTCTTTTCCTCTAAAAATTTTCTCGTTACGCCCTTTCCAAATTAACCAAATACATGTGTACCATATAACATTGAATTTTTCAATCTTGATTCTGCCTGTTCTGCACAATTCGCTGAATTGCTGAAAGTTTGGAATAATTGAATTATGTAGCGCAGTAAAGATGTTTAACCATCGATTGATCGCCGTCCAAACTTGCAGATTTAAATCACACTAAAAAAAAAAAGAGAAACATTTTCTACAGTCCCGCAACCAAAAGAACATTCCGTTTGAGAGCCGTTCAACACCCCTCTCTTATGTAGGTTATCCTTAGATGGAATTCTATTTTGGAATAATCGCCACACCAGAATTGCTACTTTTAAAGGAACAAATTTATTCCAAATTTCTGCTAGTTTCAGCCTTTCAACATCAATCGAATTCTCCGTTATTACACTATACGCCTCTTTAACACTATATACCCCTGAATCCCACACCCCATCCTCTTTCTCACAATTAATGACAATCCTTTGCAATTTTTCCTTCAGTTCCTCCGTTAACACAGCCTCTTCTCGGAACAAATTCCTATTCCAATTGAAGTTCCATTGACCTGCACCTATTGCCAAGTCCTTTGCTCTTATGTTTTTATCTTGACAAATCGAGAACAGACTCAGATACCTATCTTTAAGAGGAACATTCTCACTCCATGGATTTGTCCACACGTATGTGTCCTCCCCATTTCCTATCACTCTCTTAAGCTTTCTTGACATCCAGTTTCGGTCAAATCCCCATGTCCCGTTTTCGATACTTTGAATGTTCTTCCACCATGTTGAGTAATATATCTCCCTGCCACCCCAATCCTACCGTTTGTCTCACCATACTTACATGCTAAAACCTTATACCAAGTGTTGTTTTTTTCTACCATAAGGCGCCATTTCCATTTGCCTAATAACGCTAGGTTGAAAGCTTTTAGATTTTTTATCCCTAATCCCCCTGCCCCCTTCTCTCGACAAACCTTATCCCATTCCCACCTCATAGAATCTTTTGCTTGTGTTTGTTGTGATGTTTAGTTAGTGGTGAAAACCATAATTAGAGTGTTAGAAATAGAATATTTATATCAATTCTTTAAAAAAAGAGATGAGAGGACATACACTTTATCCTAAAAAACATAATCAAATATAAAACAAGCCAAGAAAATACAATCAGTAAAGAGTTCTAGTCCGACAAAAGAGCATTTTGAGATTAACATCAGATGACTTAATGAATCAAATCTCCTGCAAGACTAAATCTGGTAGACCACTTTAGCAATGCGTCTAAAGTTTATTTTTAATTTGCATCATAATATTTCCTAACTAATCATTAGCTAGGAAAATGCTGCAAATTAACCTCCAACAAAACTTTCGAAATTTATTTTGAACTCAAAATATAAAAGCTTGAACCAAATTGTTCTTCCTCACGGTTTTCTAGTCAACGATAAGGTAAGATTGGTGAACTTAGTTCTCTCTTTAGACATTCGATCGGTTAAAATATTTGTATAGCGTTCAAAAATCTCTTCGATCACACTCTCACCAAAGTGACAAACTAGCAAAGGTTCAGTCACAGCCCTGATGCATTGTGCCATATTGTATCCATCGTCTTTGAACGATTTCGACATTTCAAATCCAATGTCCAAAGCTTCCCTAGGATCAAGAGCGTTCCAATTCACTTCGGAAACCTCTAGTTTATCGATTGCGAATGATCCTTCCCGGAGAACTTCTAGATTCACTTCAGTTGGAGAAGGATAGTAGTTTGGGATGTTGAAACTATCGAGTTTCTCTTCGTCAATGACTCCCTGCAACATAATTGATTGTCTATAAATCTCATCTCAGCTGACAAAAACCGATATTATTAGGCTGAACACTGGTATTCAAGTTTGAACCGGTACCTGCTGGACCATGTCCTTAAAAGCAATTGTCATGAGATCCCAAATGTAACAACACTCCTTGTTTGATGGATCATCATCTTTTCTTCCTAAAATTGTTAGAATCATGCGACCACCTTCGACTATTTCTTGGGCACGACACTCGAGAAAAAGAGAGAAATCTTTTTGAAACTGCTTGGAGTAAGCTTTGAGAACATTTGAAGGGCTTGTAGTTGACAAGTAAATATTGCCCTTGTTGATATTGTCTACACCCTCTGGAATCTAATTAATCACCAATCAACAAAAGTTATCGATAATATACATAGAATACAAAAAGAATATGAAAAGATAACTAATGATTATAAACTATAAAGAAACCTTTGATATCCACTGAAGACTGTAAGAGGAATGAACAAAATGCAAACTTTTATCTGGAAAAATCCTGCCATAAAATGAACCAGGAACTCCAGAGAAGTAGCAAGAACCCATTTTAGTTTCCATTTCATCTACTAGTTTTTTCTTAAAGGTGTCAAGAGACTTAAATACGCTGTTGAAGTCGTTTCCTGGTAGATCGTTAAGAGAGATTTTATACTCAGGAGATTTCTGATTATGTTCTCGACAAAGATTTTCCACCACCTTGATAGTTTCTGATATCACTAGCAAAGTGTTAGGTCCAGAAGAGCATCCTAAGTCTGCAATAGCCAAGCTTTTGGGCAGTGTGTTGCAATACAAACTTGTTATGGCTTCATCTCTCAAAGGTTTTGTCATAGAAATCACCCTTCGCTGTATATATTTAGAATTTAACACATAAACTCAAAGCATATATATTTAAAAGATTTATTTGTCACCCTAAAATATGGATATTTTTGTAAAATAGTTATAGGTGTAACTAGATATATAAATATACCTGAAGTGAGGAGTTGTTTGCATAGCTTGCTTCTTCAACGCTCCCATTCATGTGTAGTTCCATTCTTGTTTCTTTTATCTTTCTTTCAAAGTACAGCCATTGCCACAAACTTATAATGATGTATAGATTAAGCACGTTAGCATATTAAGTTATTATAAGATCCGTTTGTTTATAGTCAATTATTAATCATCCATGCTTACATCAGATCCAAAAAATAATAATTTCAGATTAAGCACGTTAGCATATTAAGCTATTAAAATACCTGTTTGTTTATAGTCAATCATTCATAATCCATGCTTACATCAGATCCAAAAAATAATAACTTCACATTAAGCATGTTAGCATATTATTAAGCTATAAACGAAAAACACCTACCTCCTAAAACAAAGGAGAGGTAGAGTATTCCACACGGAAAAATTACAAAAATATGCTATTTTACAACTCAAGCATAACCACTTCCACGATCTATAAGTAATTGTCAATAAACACTCAACAAAACTAAAGTCCTCTCCCTTAAAAATGAAGGCATTCCTCATCAATCATATTGTCCAAACTTTCGCTATCCAAATTACGGCAACAATTAATCTTTTCAATTTGGACTTCACCTTCTCACAATTGTCAAGGAAATCCACAAACTCCTCAAAAGTCAATTCTAACGAGTTACCAATCCAATCCTTGGTGGTGCTCCCATTGATTATGACAGACATGGAACTCAAGAAAACACTTCCTTTCATCCACCTTATCCACCTTTCCCTAAACCCCATTTTAGAGAAGACGAACCTCAAAAAGTTCCAACTAACACAAACATACGCTTTCTCGAAATCTACTTTCAAGACCACACAACTCCTCTTCTCCTTCTTAGTCATATCCAATACCTCATTCACCAGCAGAACACCATCAGCTATGTTCCTTCTCGGAACAAACCTAGTTTGGTTACTAGAGACAATAGATCCCAAAACCTTCTTTAACCTTGCTACAAGAATCAAAACAAGACATATTGGTCTATATTTGGAAAAAGATTGCGGGTTATTATTCTTCGGAATGAGGGTTAAGAAAGAAGAAGTGCAGACTTTAGTTAGTTTAGCTCTATCATGAAAATCAGAAACTACTCTATAAACATCCTACTTAATCACCTCCCAATTTTGCTTATAAAAATCCATAGAAAATTTGTCTGGTCATGCGCTTTTGTTACTGTCGGAAGACCAAACAACAACCCTAACTTCTTTAGTAGAAAATTCATGTTCCAGCCACTCTTTATCAAAAACATTCAACTTCTAAAAATCAATACCTGCTGGCACGGGTCTGGCAGTGTTTTGTTCTTTGAATAAATCCTCAAAATGCTTCTTGACCTCCTCCTTTATCTCTTCAACACTCCACCCTTTCGTTCATCCCGTCAACTAAAGTTGTCGCATTTCTACGATATCTCTCCTTCATGACATTATGGAAAAATCTCATATTCTTATTATCTCCGTCTTTCAACCACATTTGCCTCGATTTGAGTCTTATGATGCTCTCCTTCAGATTAAGCATTTTCCAAATATCACCTGAAACATTACACCTATCCAAAACCACCTCCTCATTATCATCTTCGAAATGATCTGCCAGTACCGAGTCCATATCATTTAGACTTTCCACTTTCTCCTTCACCTTCAAGTCGATCCATCCGAAGCACTCTTTGTTCCACTCTTTAATACGAATTTTTTACTTTTTCCGTTTCTCATACATGACAAAATCTCCTCTTCCTTCCACTTCAATTTTAGCCCACTCTTGTAAAATAAAAGGCTTAAAGCCCTCATGGCTAAACCAAAGATTATTTAATCTAAAAGGCATAGGCCCCCAATCAACCTTCCCCGATATTATCCAGACGAGGCAGTTGTTTGAGATGTCTCTATTTCCCACTCTTTGGTCGATCACACACCAATCCTAAATCAACTTACTAGATAGTAAAAGTCTATCAAATTTCCCCATTGCCTTCCCATTGCCTTTATACTAAGTAAAACTTCCACCTACACAAGGTATATCCACCAAGTTCATATCCTCGATAAAATTCATAAATTCTTTGCATTTTACACCAATTAGTATTTGTAATTAGTTCAATTAAATAGACACTTTTTTTATTAGAATTTTTTTAGTAGATAGTTATGTAATATAGGGTAAAAATATGTTTTTTTTTTCAATAAATTAATTATTAATTTTAAATTTTAATTATAAATTAAATTAGTTATATATTCAGCTGAATCAATCATATTTTTATACATGATGCAATGTGGATGTAAAAAATTATATCATTTTTCTTTTTATTTTTGGGTGAATAACTTTTCTTATTATAATTTTATAGTTTTGATTTAATAGTATAATCATGTATTATTTGTTAGATTAAAATAATTATCCTTTAATAATAATATATGGTTTTCAACTATAAAATTATCATATTTTAAAAGTTATAATAAACGTTAACAGGAAATAAATTTCAAGTTAAATTTTAACAATAATAACTATTCAATAAATAGACAAGAATTTGAAAACTGTAACATTCACATTATTATGAGAAAATAATTTGAAACCAACTTGAAGTTCTACAATTAAATAGACAATAATTATCAGTGTCAATTTTTTTTAAATAGAGTTTAGTGTTGATTAACAATTTTTTTAAAAGAGAACAATTGTTTTATTTTTATAAATGAAAAAGTGTTTGCTACAATATTTTTATTTAATAATGTGATAAATAAAAAAAGATAAAAAAATAGCAACGATAAATAATTTTCTTCTTCTTATTCAATTTCTGTTTTAATCGTTATAATTGTTCAATTGCAAACTTTATTATAATATTTTCGCGTTGAAAAGATCTTATTCATATAATGGCGGAAAAGTGCCGTATGGATATTTATTTTTCTTTAACAACTTTATTAGTTGTGTATGATAATCCAAAACCAAAATTGTGTATTGATTTTATAAAAAACAAAGTTACTTATAGATTTATATTCACTTATCTCTAATAAAATAAAATTTAAATATATGTGGTAGTAACTATTACACAAAATATACATTAAAAAATTAACTTTTTTTTACCTAATCAATAAAACATGAGCCGTGGTGTGTCATTGGTGATTTCAATGACTTGCTTTCACAACATGATAAAGTCGGTATCCACCAACATCCCAACTGGTTATGCGCCGGCTTTCGGGAATCTGTTACGGATTGCAATTTGTTAGATATGCCTTTGGAAGGTCACCCTTTCACGTGGATTAAAAGTCGAGGCTCTGATCATGTTATCGAAGAACGGCTAGATCGAGCTCTAGTAACGCAGGAGTGGTTGGATATTTTTTCGGAAGCTAAGCTAGTTAATTTACTAGCATCGCATTCGGACCATAGTCCTATTCTTTTGCACTGCGACCCGATTAATTGGACCCAGCTGAGGAAGTATTCTTTCAAATTCGAGAACGCTTGGCTAAAAAATGATGAACTAGAAGATGTGGTAAGGAAAGGGTGGCAGGCTGCTAATAACAATGGGGTGCTGCACCGAATAAGCAACTGTGCGGAGGAGTTGACAAGATGGAATAAGGTGAATGGAAAAGAACAGCGCTACACACTGTCACTTCATATGGCAGCCATGGAAGCGGCGAGATCGGCGAATGACGAAGGGGCAGCAGCTAGATTTATTGAGGCACAAAGGGAGTATAACAAAATTCTGATCCAGGAGGAGATTTTTTGGAAACAAAGAGCAAAAATGCATTGGCTACAATATGGCGATTCGAATACGAAGTTTTTCCATAGGTCGGCTACTGTTCGAAAGAGATTCAAGAGAATAGATTCGCTTATGGATGAAACAGGGGCCGTGGTAAAAGAACAAGAGGATCTAAGTCGGATCGCAAAAACTTATTTTGAAGAACTGTTTGTTGCAAAGCCGGGGCTGTATGATCCGGTCTTGAATTGTGTTCAGCCGGTTATTACTCAGGATGACAATAGTAAGTTGATCTCGCATATCACTAAAGTGGAATTATATGAAGCTCTTACTTAGATGCACCCGGATAAGTCTCCGGGTCCCGACGGGTTTAATCCGACTTTCTACCAACACTTTTGGTATTTGTGCGGTGATGATATCTTTCATGCTATGACTACGTGGATGACCAGGGGTTTTTTCCCACTTGAGCTTAATGAGACTAACATATGTCTTATACCTAAATGTCCTAATCCTAAGAATATGAAGGATCTCAGGCCCATCTCTCTTTGTAATGTTGTGTACAAGTTAATTTCCAAGGTACTTGCCAATCGGTTGAAGTTGGTTTTAGATAAGTGTGTTTCGGAGGAGCAATCGGCTTTCATTGAAGGGAGATCCATTCTTGACAACGCTATGGTAGCTACTGAAATTATTCATGCGTTGAAAAGAAAGACGAGTGGTAACATGGCTAATCTGGCGCTAAATATTGATATTAGTAAAGCCTACGATAGAGTTGACTGGGGTTTTCTGAGTGAGATCATGAGGCGCATGGGGTTTGATGAGAGATGGATTCATTGGTTTTTGATGTGTGTAACTTCGGTGCATTATTCGGTGCTCGTTAATTCTGATAGAGTCGGACCCATTTTTCCTGGAAGGGGATTGAGACAAGGCGATCCTTTGTCACCTTATCTGTTTATTCTGGTTTCTGAAGGCCTTTCTGCTCTCATTAAAAGAGCCGTTTCACAAGGAGATATTCATGGTGCACATATATGCAGGGGGCACCTAGTGTGTCTCACATGCTTTTTGCTGACGATTGTTTTCTATTTTGCAGGGCAAATATTATGGAGGCGTCTAACCTTATGGGGATTTTAAAAATATATGCTGATGCGACGGGTCAAGTGATTAATCTTTCTAAATCCGAAGTGTTTTTCAGTCGTAACCTGAGTGGGCCAGCTCAAGAGGATTTAGCCAAATTGATGGGGGTGAGACGTGTTATAGGAACAGGGACTTATTTGGGTCTACCGTCAATGATTGGGAGAAGTAAGAAGGTAGTGTTCTCTTTTATTAAGGATCGGATATGGAGAAGAATCAATTCTTGGAGTGGTAGGTCTTTATCTAAAGCGGGGAAAGAGGTTATGATTAAATCAGTGCTTCAGTCGATTCCGGCTTATATTATGAGTATCTATTTGATTCCGGATGGGGTGGTGAATGATATTGAAAAAATGCTTAACTCGTTTTGGTGGGGGGGAGGTCGCAATAACAAAGGTATAAGGTGGCTGGCTTGGGAGAGAATGACTATGTCGAAGACGGAGGGAGGTTTGGGATTTAGGGATTTCAAAGCTTTCAATATGGCTATGGTGGCAAAACAAGGTTGGAATTTTTTGGCGAAGCCCAATTCTCTTGTATCTAGAATCTTCAAAGCAAGGTACTTTCCTCACTCATCTTATATAGATTCAAAGGTTGGCAACAATCCGAGTTTTGTTTGGCGTAGTTTGTGGAAAGCTAAGGAGGTGTTAAAGATTGGGAGTAGGTGGAGTATAGGAGATGGAAGGAGTATCAAGGTGATGCATGATCCATGGCTTCGTGAAAAGGAAGTCGATGGGTTGGAGGACCACAAAACCAAGATGCGCATGAACTTTATGTTAAGGATCTCTTTCTTCCCAGTGTCAAACAATGGGATGTGGGTAAGGTGACTAATCTTTTTGATCATGTGGGGGCTGAATCTATTCTTAAAGTTCCTTTGGTGGAAGAGGTTAAGGAGGACAGGTTGGTTTGGCAAGAGGAGCAAAATGGTGAATATAGTGTGAAGTCGGGTTATAGGATTTGGAGAGAGAAGCAAAGTAGCTCTCGGGATCTTGGGGTGGAAGGAAATTGGAAGAAGTTGTGGAGTATATCTGCTCCGTCTAGAGCGAAGCATCTTTTATGGCGTATTTGTAGAGGTTGCCTTCCAACTCGTATAAAGCTGCAATAACACCATGTAATTTGCCCCTCTCTTTGTCCTTGGTGTGAGTTAGAGGAAGAGGACGAGTGGCACATTTTCTTTGGTTGTATTTCTACGGGTCAAAGTTGGCGGGCAGCAGGTTTGTCCTCTTTAATTGACACTCGTTTACATTCTTTTCATGATGCTAAGTCAATTATTTTGGACATCTGTAGCCGTGAGGACCGTAGGGATGCAGGAAGATTTGCGGTCATGCTTGAGGCTCTTTGGAGAAGTAGGAATAATATGGTATGGCTGGATAGTCGAGAAGATGCAATAAGAATTGGCTTACAAGCCTACCACAATTGGTATGATTGGTTTCAAGCCAAAGAGGAGTTTGTGGTGTGCGATAATAATACTAATTCCGTTGATTGGATTCCACCTATGGTTAACCGGGTGAAATGCAATGTTGATGTAGGTTTTAATAATGTTCGTGGATCGACTAATAGAGGGTGGTGCTTTAGAGATCATTTGGGAAGATTCATCAGTGCAGGTGCTTCGTGGGATGTGGGACTCTTGTCCGTTTTTGAAGCCGAAGCTATTGCTTTAAAGGAAGCTATCCAGCATGCTATTTCCTCCCAATTTTCTCATGTTACATTTGAATGTGATTGCCAAGTTATTGTCAATTCTATCCATACTAAGCATGTTGGATCCTCTGAATTTAATTTTATCATTAAGTCTGTTCAGAATTTGTTGTGCTCTTTTCCGAACTTTGAGGTTAACTTCATTAAGCGCCAAGCGAATTCGATTGCCCATACGTTAGCTAAGGCGGCCAATTCTTGGACTAGGCGTATGTTCTTTAACATAATTCCTCCTTGTATTGAACAATGTTTGATTAATGAAATGTGTTAAGTTTGCTTTTGTCAAAAAAAAAAAAAACCACTTTAGAAATTTTTTTAATTAAAAAATAAAAAATTAAATTAAATATAGAAGGGGATTTGTTACTTAGGCATGGAGGAATAAGCTCCGCCAAATTTAGAACCACTGTAAAAAAAATAGATAAATGGTGACTATCTAATTATATACGCTCAAAACATTGTTGTTACTCAGAACCTTTTGCAACAACTTGAAAAACATAAATGAAGAATAATTTATTCCTTTTATTTATAAAAAACCATATTAAAAAATTATTTAATAAATATATATATCAATTGTTTCTTGCGAAATTAACATTAGGAAGATATTCTAAAAAACCGTTTTAAATTGGTATATTATTTATTCTTATAACTTTAAAAAAAATATTTGAAAATAAAAAATAATAGATAAAGGGTGAATGTCTAATTATATACGTCACATAAAAAATGTAGAATAGTTTGTTCATTTTATTTAAAAAATATTTATAAAAATTAATTAATTTGCATCAATAATGTAAAAAAAATTTACATATCATTTAAGAATATTTTTAGACATCATTTATGATTTGTTTTTTAACAACCAATTGAACAACGTTATTCATTTCTCTATTCGTCATTATTACCCTATTACTCTATTTTATGGGAATAGAAATATAGATTCACTATTAATTAGGCATGCTTATATATATATATATATATATATATATATATATATATATATATATATATATATATATATATATATATATATATTATTATTAATTATTAATTATATACATTATTAATTAGGTGTGCATAGACAATATCACATAGTCTCAACTCTCAAGAAACCGTTTCGATTTCGCTTGCAATTAACATTAAAAAGGTATTTCACATAAAAATTATTATATTCAATGTTAGAAAAAATATGATTGGTATAAATTTGATATCAAATTAGTAACACATACAAAATACAAAATTTATATAGGAAATTAGAAATTTTAGTTCTTTAAAAGATTTATTTTAGTTTGTATATAATTAAAAATTAAATTATAATAACCAAATAACATATAAAATGAAATACAAGAATAGTTAATCATTAAAATAAATAAATATATAAGTTTAATCATGTCAATTAAATGAGAAAAGAATCGACATATATTTATAGATTTTAAAGATACTTTTGTAATTTATACGTGATCTCTACTTTAATTGACATATTAATATTAATTCATATTCAGACACACAAAAATGTTACTCATTGAATAAAAAGAAATTAATCACATAATTAATAAATAAATAATTAATCACTCAAACTCAGACTACTTAAATTCCTTTTTAATTATTTTTTATAGTAAATAATTATACTTTATTTCATTTATTTAATTATAATTTATATGTGACTCTTCTATTACTTTATATTTACTATGCACTCTTCTATTATTTACTTTCTACTGCATATAGAGATAGAGACAATTGACTGAAGTGGATTAAAATCAATATTTTAGCAAGGATGATAAGTAATTGGGTACCGTACCTTTAGTGTAAATTTATTTATAATTTAAATTTATTTTAAAACAAAATATTTATAAAAAATGATGTGTTATTAAATAGTAGCATTTGATTGGACAAGGGTACTGGTACCCAACTAAGTTCAAGGGTACCAGAGTATTCACCAGCAAGCAATCATTTCAATTCACTTTTACCCATGTTATTTAAACCCTATACTCTATGATGTATGCTATGTTATTAGTATTCATCACGATGAAGATAACAATTGATAATATAAAATAGCGTAGGAGTTAATGCATTAAGTCAATTCCCAATAAACACCGTCATTGTCTTTACATAGATCTATGCTGCAAACATAACCAATTGTAAATGGAATAAAATCATTTAACAAAGTTTTGGAGGGAACGGATATTTTTTCGGAAATTGAATTTTGATTCCATTAATCAGTATTTTTTTTTGTTGAATACTCATAAAATCATATTAATATTATTGTAAAATTTAATACAATATTAACATTAAAATTAATAATATATTAATGTTAAAGTAATTGTATTTTAATTAATATTAAATTATTATATATATTTAATAAAAAATAATTAAATAATTAATTTGAATTAGTATTAATGTGAATTTAATAATATATGTATGAAATATCACCCTATTTAACCTATTTGATTTCAATTAATAATTTAATTTATATCTACTTTATTGTTTCCAATACATATATATTATTTAAGTTTATAATTCTCTATATTCCAATTTTCCAAATTCACCTAAAATTTATGTCGTTGTTTGTTCCATCATTTTTTAAAACTAATCTATTGCAAATAAAAACATAATCTTTATTTAATTTTTAATATATGTATTCTAATTAATGTATTTTAATATTCCAACCACGACTCTCCATATTTCAAGTCCACATTAATCCATTACTTTTATTATCGTTACCATTTAACCTCTGTATTCAAAATCCAAAAAAAAAAATTATTTATATATTTATGGTCAACTAAGATATTTTAATTGAGTAAAGTGACTAATAATGATATACTATTAATATCCTTTATTTGAATAAAAAAACAATTAATTTTAATAATAAATATTTATTACTATTGTTTTTTGTTATTTAATAATAATAATAATAATAATAATAATAAGTTAGTATTATTATTAACTTAGGAATTTTTAAAATAAAAAATTTTTGCACATTTATTTATTACAACAAAATTATCAATTTTTTATCCTTAATCTATATTGGTTTATTTTTATGCTTTGGATTCTAATATTATAATAAGAAAATTAACATCTATCAAATATTTTCTTTTAAAAAAAGTTAAACGACTTCACCATTATTACTGTCTTACACATTTTTTTATATGACCAGGACAAAAATTATGATTTTTTTTAAAAAAAATGGATTAAAAAAATTAAATGACTTCATCATATGCAGTCTGGTCCTTTGCCTTCTATGTGTGTTTTGTTTCTATCTGATGCATGTGGCAAGTGCTCTGTACCTTCTATATTAAACTATGCTGCTCTGTGCAAATTTAAAATCTATGCTGACTTACATTGCTTTTAGTCAGGGGCGGAGCCAAGGCCCAGCTAGTCCGGGCAGGCGCCCAGGCTCAACCCTTATTTTTTTTGTACTCTCCCCAATTTAATAGTCGATTTTTAGACAAAATCAAGGACAAAATTAGTAAAAATAGGATGTTAAAATTAAAACAGACGAATAATTAATGATGTAAAATTTTTGCCCATGCTGCATAAAATTCCTGGTTCCGCCGCTGCTTTTAGTACAAATTTAAAATCAAGACTCTCATATATCCATTCTTTTCTTATAAACTACTCTCCAATATCTTATTAAACATGTTCGTCAATTTTAATATTTTCAAGCTCTTAATGAAAATTTGTTTTCTCTACTTTTTAATATCAATATTATTGAAATGTATAGTAATCCAAAAAAATTTAGGGAGTGGAGTAAAAAATTATATATATATATATATATATATATATATATATATATATATATATATATATATATATATATATATATATATATATATATATATATATATATATATATATATATATATATATATATATATATATATATATATATATATATATATATATATATATATATATATATATATATATATATATATATATATATATTATTTGTTTTTTGCAGAAGATAAGTGTATGATATAATACATATTTTCCAAATAATATTATTTAAGTTTGATCTTTGTTACGATTTAGTTTTACTAAAATCAAATTAATTATTCAAGTAATAAAACTTTTGCATCGAGTTGTCTCTTTCACCCCATTTTGTTAAAAAGTATTACATAATTGTTAAATGTTAAATGTTTATACACTATTACGAATATGAAATTTCATCTAAGTTGCAATAAGATTTTCATTTCCGTCGAAAGTGCGAGATAACATATACTACAAGAAAGTTGTTCTCCAGCGACATATATTAGCGGTGTGGCTTTCACGTGAGTAGTTGCGACGTGTTTCCCACGTCACAACAAACTTTTATAATAAAAAAATCAAACCAACGTTATAATTAGAGAAGTCAGAGGTTTGTTTTTTTTAATAACTATTGCGACGTGTGAGTCACGTTGCTACTAAAAAGTAAAAAAAATACAAACTTTAACGTTGTAGATGGAGGGAGATTTGAAATTTTTTGAATTTAAGTTGTGACGTTTCTCCCACGTCGCAACAGTTTACTTGGGAAAATAACTCTGCCACTTTTACAGATGTGGCAGAGTCTGAATTTATTATTGTTACCGTTTGAGTGTAGCGACGTGCATCCCACGTGGCAAAGTAGCGACGTGAGGACCACGTCGCTGATTTCCTTATATATTTATTCGGTAAACCAAAACACTTGCGTTTCATATTAAAACAAGTTTCATTGTTTGCTTTGCTTTGCTTCCTCTTCCTCTGCAACATCCCTAAATCCTCCTCTTCCAAAATCCCCAAATTTTCAATCCCATTTCAATCCCACTACAAGGTATAATTACATCAGTTTTTTTTATAATCTTGTTTTATATTCATACTGTTTTATGTAATTAATGGTTTAATTTTTTTTTGTTTCCATTTAATTTGAAGAAAGAAGAAGGTGAAGAAGGAGAAGAAGGTGAAGGAGAAGAAGAAGGTGAAGGAGGAGTAGATTGAAGAAGAGGTAAGTTTTTTATCTGTTTTCAGTTTTTTTTTTTTTAAATTTTATTTATAATGTGATATATTTTGAATAGTTTTGTTTCCATTTAGTTTTATTTAATTGAATTTATTATATGAATTTATTTTATAAAATTTTATTATATAAATTTTATTATATAAATTATATTTTATAGATTTTATTATATAAATTTTATTTTATAGATTTTATTATCTAAATTTTATTATATATAAATTTTATTATATATATTTTATTATATATAAATTTTATTATATAAATTAATTAATTAATTATATAAAACACAATTCATCCTGCGTTATTAAATTTTAAAAAAAATAGCATTTAATGTAGCGAAGTGAAAACCACGTCGCTACAAAGTCAACATCACACTTCCCCACACCTGCCACACCTGCTCTGTGTGCAGGGAGATGTTTCCCATGTTTCTTTATTGCGACGTTGGAGTCACGTCGCTACCTTCTGACGTAGTCTCCATGTCGCTACTGAGTTGCCACACGTGCTCCTGCGACGTGGGCACTCACGTCGCTAGTTTTTTGTGGTGACGTGATATTGCATGTTGCGACGTGTTATCCATGTCGCTGCTGAGCATCTTTTTTGTAGTGATAGGGAGTCATAGAAAGTGGCAATTTATTTATACTTTGGCTGTTATTTCATTTTTATTTATATATTCGATTTACTTTTCAAAGAAGAGTTTAATGGATATGCACAGTGTAAAATAATTTTACACTGTTTATCTAATAAAAAAGAAACAATCAGCTACTCTCTCCGTCCCAAATTATAAGAGAAAATCACTTTATAGATTCATTGAATAATTAATGTATCTAGTCTATATATAGACCAAATACATTAATTATTCAATGAATCTAAAAAGTGATTTATAGACCAGATACATTAATTATTCAATGAATCTAAAAAGTGGTTTTCTCTTATAATTTGGGACAGAGGGAGTATGTCATTAAAAAAAATTAAATTAAAAGAGGAAGTTAATTAGATACATTATTTTAATTGGTTGACAGTGTAAATGTCAGTGCATCACCCCCTTTTCTCTTCAAAAAATATATATAAAAAGTGATTAATTCCTCTCCGGGACAATGACAACATAAGTAAAAGCTTATTTTGATTATAGATTCGATTTTCAACAATGACATTTTTAAAGTAACTGCATGTTACTTTTCTCTCGATTGAGAGTTTTAACTAAAATGAAACTTAACATCCGTATTTTGCTCTCGGTTAACCTTTTAATTTTCCGGTTAACCTTTTAAATTTTTGAAATAATTTTAATAATATAATATTCATAGGACTTAAACTTAATTCTCAAAAACATAAACAAATATAAAACAAGCAAGAAAATACAATATAGTAAAGAATTCAAGGTTGACAATAGACCATTTTGAGATACAGACAGAATGTAAGTCTCAGAGAAGATCAAATGACTAAATGAACTAAATCTCGAGCAAAACTAAAAATCAGATTAGCAATCCTTTTAACAACCCCAAAGTCCTCTCAAGATTCAGAGTTCGAATCCTAGGTGCTAACAATCCTTGTGTTGGGACAGTCCATATAGAGCTCTAGGATTAATCAATCGTACGGCCGAATACCAAGATTTAAAAAACAAATCCTTTTAACAATTCTCTTAAACTTTTATTTTTAATTTGCATCATTACATTTGATAACTAATTACTAGCTAGGAAAATTTATTTTGAACTCAAAATATAAATCCTTCAACCAAATTGTTGCTGCTCATGGTTTTCTAGTCAACAATAACGTAAGATAGGTGATCTTGATTACCTCTTTAGACATTCGATCATTTAAAATATTTTTATAGCGATCAAATATCTCTTCAATGACACTATCACCAAAGTGACAAACTAGTAATGATTCAATCACAGCCCTAATGCATTGTGCCATATAGTATCCATCGTCTTTGATCGATTTTGACATTTCAGATTCAATGTCCAAAGCTTCTCCGCAATCAAGATCATTCCAATTCACTTCAGAAATCTCAACTTTATTGATTGCGAATGATCCTTCCTCGAGAACTTCCATATTTAGTTCGGATGGAGTAGGAAAATATGTTGGGATGTTGAAAGTATCGAATTTCTCCTCGTCAATGCTTCCCTGCATCATAATTGAATATATATATATATATATATATATATATATATATATATATATATATATATATATATATATATATATATATATATATATATATATATATATATATATATATATATCAATTATTTAATAAATTTGACAAGTTAATCTCTTATTGCAAAAACTAGCTCAATTGATAAAAGTCTTATGGGTAGGTTGAACGTCATTATTAGACTTTAGATCTTGATAGCCACGATAGTATGTGTGAATTTTTAATAATTCTTATAACTTTATCTCCAGAAAAAAAAAATACCTGCAAGACCATGTCATTAAGAACTATTGTCATGAGATCCCAAACGTAACCAGACTCTTTACTTGATGGAACTGTTAGAATCATGCAACCACCTTCAACTAATTCTTGGGCACGACATTGGAGAAAAAGAGAAAAATCTCTTTAAAATTGCTGGTAGTATGCTTTGAGGACATTTGAAGGGCTTGTGCTAGAATGGTAAATATTGCCCTTGTTGTTGTTGTTGTTGTCTACACACTCTGGAACCTAATTAATCACCATTCAACAATTAAGTGCATATATACAAAAAGAATAAGAAAAGATAGTTAATTAATCTATAATATAAGAAAATTAGTGGTTCTCGTTTTTACAAAATTACCCATCCTTACTTTTTTTACACCTATTAAAATTGTTGGTTTTTTTGTCTACCCACACAATAGTCTATTATAATCTTAATATTTTATTCAACTATATTATAACTTATTTTCACCATTTTTTCTCTCTTTTCACCTTTTTAGTTTTCTACCCTAATCTCTCTATACTCCATTTACTCATTATAAAAAATTTATATTTATAATCTATAATATAAAAAAATTAGTGGTTCTGGTTTTACAAAATTACCCATCCTTACTTTTTTTACACCTATTAAAATTGTTGGTTTTTTTGTCTACCCACACAATAGTCTATTATAATCTTAATATTTTATTCAACTATATTATAACTTATTTTCACCATTTTTTCTCTCTCTTCACCTTTTTAGTTTTCTACCCTAATCTCTCTATACTCCATTTACTCTTTATAAAAAATTTATATTTATAATTCAAAAAAATTTAATAAAAAATAGTATACGAGAAAAAAACTATTATTGATCTAAATATTTTTGTATACAAAAATTTATTATTCATTCAGATATTTTTGTAAATGATACCTAAACATAAATAATATTTGTATACGGAAAAATCTATTATTGATCAAAATATTTTTTATATACGAAAAATAGTATTTATGATCCAAAAAAAATTTATTCAAAAATGATATACAGGGAAAAATCTATTATTGATCTAAATATTTTTTTATACGAAACTTTACTATTCATTCAAATATTTTTATAAATGATATCTAAACAAAAATAATATTTGTATACGAAAACAATTTATTATTGGTCTAAATATTTTTATATATGAAAATTTACTATTGATCTAGATATTTTTGTAAACAATACCTAAACATAAATAATATTTGTATACAGGAAAAAATCTTTTATTGATCTAAATAATTTTCTATATGAAAATGGTATTTATGATCCAAAAATTTTAATTCAAAAATGGTATACGGGAAAAAATCTATTATTGATCTAAATATTTTTATATACGAAAATTTATTATTGATCCAGATATTATTGTAAACAATATCTAAACATAAATAATATTTGTATACGAGAGAAAATCTATTATTAATCTAAATAATTTTCTATATGAAAAATGATATTTATGATCCAAGAAATTTAATTCAAAAATGGTAAACGGGAACAAATCTATTAATGATTTAAATATTTCAATATACGAAAATTTACTATTGTTCAGATATTTTTGTAAATGATACCTAAACATAAATAATATTTGTATACGGAAAAATCTATTATTGATCTAAATATTTTTATATACGAAAAATAGTATTTATGATCCAAAATTTTTTTATTCAAAAATAATATATAGGGAAAAATCTATTATTGATCAAAAAAAATTTTATACGAAACTTTACTATTCATTCAAATATCTTTAGAAATGATATCTAAACAAAAATAATATTTGTATACGAAAATAGTTTATTATTGATCTAAATATTTTTATATAAGAAAAATGGTATTTATGATCCAAAATTTATTTATTTAAAAATGATATACGGGAAATAAATCTATTATTGATCTAAATATTTTTATACACGAAAATTTACTATTGATCTAGATATTTTTGTAAACATTACCTAAACATAAATAATATTTGTATACGGGAAAAAATCTATAATTGATCTTAATATTTTTCTATATGAAAAATAGTATTTATGATCCAAAAAATTTTAATTCAAAAATGGTATACGAGAAAAAATTTATTATTGATCTAAATACTTTTATAAACGAAAATTTACTATTGATCCAAATATTTTTGTAAATGATACCTAAACATAAATAATATTTGTATACGAGAAAAAATCTATAATTGATCTAATTATTTTTCTATATGAAAAATGATATTTATGGTCCAAAAAAATTTAATTAAAAAATGGTATATGGGAAAAAATCTATTATTGATCTAAATACATTTATATACGAAAATTTACTATTGATCCAGATATTTTTGTAAACAATACTTAAACATAAATAATATTTATATACGAGAAAAAATATTTTATTGATCTAAATAATTTTCTATATGAAAAATTGTATTTATGATCCAAAAATTTTAATTCAAAAATGGTATACGTGAAAAAATATATTATTGATTTAAATATTTTTATATACGAAAATTTACTATTGATCCATATATTTTTGTAAATGATACCTAAATAGAAATAATATTTAAATACGGAAAAAATCTATTATTGATCTAAATATTTTTATATACGAAAAATGGTATTTATGATCAAAAAATGTTTGAGTAAAAAATGCTATACGGGTAAAAATCTATTATTGATCTAAATATTTTTTATATACTTTGGATATTCTTAAGTTTCTTCCACAGTGCTGACAGGTTCATAAGCAGGCCTTGTCTCAAGTTAGTGATATCAAAGATATTAGGATGAGATTGGAGCAGGCTCAAGACAAACTCAGTGTTGACAGGTTCAATGAGGAATATATTGAGGAGGTGCATGAGTTGACTACCCAACTGCTGAATGCTACTGAAATTGAAGAGCAAATTCTGCATCAAAAGGCAAAAATCAATTGGATGAAACATGGAGATGGGAACACAGCTTATTTCCATGCTACTATTAAAGGGAAAAATAAACAAACTGGCCTTTACCTTTTGGAGGATGCAAATGGCAGCAAACTGACTGAGCATAGTGACATAGAAAATGAAGTTATACAATTCTATGAAAATCTGATTGGCAAGACTGCTCCAAGGATGAAGCATGTTGACATAACTGTACTCAGGGAAGGTGCTCAATTGGAGGATCTTGACAGAGCAATGTTAACTCAACCAGTTTCTGACAAGGAGATTTGGGATGCCCTAAATGGAATTGGGGACACTAAGGCCCCTGGAATTGATGGTTATTCTGCTAGATTCTTTAAAGCTGCATGGAATGTGGTAGGGGGAGATGTAAAGAAGGCTGTGCATGAGTTTTTCAATCAGGAGAGACTCTACCCAGCAGTGAATTGTGCATTGGTTACCCTGATACCCAAAAAGAAGGATGCCAAAACCATGAAAGATATGAGGCCTATAGCATGTTGCACCACCATTTACAAGATAATTTCAAAAATTCTGACGTCTAGATTGAGGAAGGTGATTCATAAGGTGGTGCATGAAAGTCAATCTGCGTTCATTCCGGGTAAAATTATACATGACAACATTATCATTGCCCAAGAATTACTACGAGGATACAACAGGAAACACATATCACCAAGATGTGCGATACAAATGGACGTGCAAAAAGCATATGATACGGTCGAGTGGAGAGCCCTTGAAGACATCCTAAGTGAGATGAGTTTTCCTCCTCAATTCATTAGATGGATAATGATATGTGTGAGTACCGTGTCCTATAGATACATGATAAATGGGCATCCGAGTAGAATTTTGAAAGCTAAGCGAGGATTACGGCAAGGAGATCCAGTATCTCCATTACTGTTTGTGATTGTAATGGAGTATCTGAACCGGTGCCTGACAAAATTGCAGAATAGACCTGATTTCAAGTACCATCCCAAATGCGGAAAAATGCAAATTGTTAATATTTGTTTTGCAGATGACTTGATAATGTTTGTGCATGGTGATAACGAGTCTGTGCAGAGCATGATGGCAGAATTCCATAGTTTTTCTGAGGCAACTGGCTTATATGCTAATCCTACCAAATGTCATGTTTATTTTGGTGGTGTTCCAGACAGTGTACAACAACAAATTCTTACGACAACCAAATTCTCTGCAGGAAGCCTTCCATTCAAATATTTGGGTGTCCCGATGGCTAGTAGAAAGCTGGCTGTTTATCAATATGAACCACTGATTGAAAAGATTGTGAGTCGTATCCGTCACTGGGCTGCGAAGTTGCTGAGTTATGCAGGCAGATTACAACTAATCAAAAGTGTCTTGTTTGCTACTACAAATTATTGGATGCAAGTGTTCCCGATCCCGAAAAAAATCCTCCACAACATCGAGGCGATTTGTAGAACGTTTCTTTGGTCTGGTACTGATATAATAAGTAGGAAAGCGCCTATCTCGTGGGACAAAGTGTGCTACTCTAAGGCAGCGGGAGGGCAGAATGTGACATCTCTATTTGAGTGGAATCTTGCAACCATTAGCAAACTGCTATGGAATCTCCAAGCAAAAGAGGACAAACTGTGGATTAAGTGGATGAATCATTACTACATCAAAGGGCAGCCGGTAATGGAGTGGCATATGAAGGAAAGTTTCTCTTGGATGCTAAAGAAGATAATGCAGTGCAGGGAGAAAGTTCACAATATGACATATTGGCAGGAAGCTGTGCAGAATCAGAATTATAGTACAGCTCGTATGTATCGGGAACTCCGTGGACCACAAGCTAAAGTCAATTGGAAACATTTGATGTACCACAACTATGCACGGCCTCGGGCGCGATTTACACTATGGATGGCGCTATTGGGCAGGCTTGCAACCAAGGACAGAATAGGGCGGTTTGGAGTAAGCACGAATGGTAAATGCTGTTGGTGTACCCAAATGGAAACTCTTGACCATATCTTGTTTGATTGTAAAACCACTTATGCAATATGGAAACATATTTTAGAGTGGATGGGATGTAATAGAAAGCCTGAATGTTGGAGTAGGGAGAAAGAATGGCTGAGTCAGGAGGCTAAAAAGAAAGGATGGAAAGGCCAGATCCTAAAGATTGCGACGGCGGAAACAGTTTATGAGATTTGGCATAACCGGAATGATATCATTTTCGGCCACAAAACTGTGGACAATATTGAGGATAGAATCAAGAATAATATAGTGATAAGGTGTACTATGCATAGAAAGCTAGGAGGTCATGTTGATATTTCTAATCTAAGCATAGTATGACCTGTTGTTGGTAGGTAACCTGGATCCTTGCGATCGGTGTGTATCAAACTGTTTTTGGATATTGAATAAATATATTTCTTTCCAAAAAAAAAATATTTTTTATATAAAAATTTACTATTCATTCAAATATTTTTATAAATGATACCTAAACAAAAATAATATTTGTATATGGAAAAAATTTATTATTGATCTAAGTATTTTTATATACAAAAAATTGTATTTATGATTCAAAATTTTTTTATTCAAAAATGGTATATGGGAAAAAATCTATTATTGATATAAATATTTTTTGTACAAAAATTTACTATTGATCCAGATATTTTTGTAAATGATGCCCAAACATAAATAATATTTGAATACGGGAAAAAATATATTCTTGTCTACATATTTTTATATAAGAAAGATGATATTTATGATCCAAGAATGATATAAGGGAAAAAATTATTATTGATCTAAATATTTTTATATACGAAAAATTTATTATTGATCTAAATTTTTTTTTAAATGTTTTATTTAAAATAAATGTTCTTTTTAAATTCGCGTATCAGATCAGAACCCGTGCGTATGCACGGGTTTGTTACTAGTGTTGATAAAAAAAAAACCTTTGAAAGCCAATGAAGACCGTTAGAGGAATGAACCAAATGCAAACTTTTATCTGAAAAAATCCTGCCATAAAAGGAACCAGGAACTCCAAAGAAATAGCAAGGACCTATTTGAGTTTTCATTTCATGGTGGAGTTTTTCTTTAAAGGTATCAAGAGACATAAATATGCTGTTGAAGTCGTTCTCCGATAGATCGTTCAAAAAGACTTTATATTCAGGAGATTTTTTATTAAGTTCTTGACAAAGATTTTCCACGACCTTAATAAATTCTGAGATCACTAACAATGTGTTAGGTCCAGAAGAGCATCCTAAGTCTGCAATAGCCAAGCTTTTGGGCAGTGTGTTGCAGTACAAACTTGTTATGGCTTCATCTCTCAAAGGTTTTGTCAAAGAAATCGCCTTTCGCTGTAAACATATTTATAATATTTATTTGTCACTAAAATATGAATAGTTTTGAATAATAGTAATATATAAAGTTGCATTATTTATAAGTGCAGATCTATAAATATACCTGAAGTGAAGAGTTTTTTGCATAGCTTACTTCTTCAGCGCTCCCATTCATGTGTAGTCCCATGCTTGTTTCTTTCAAAGTAGTTTTGCTTTGATGCATATGCGTTTAACTACAGCCAGCCACAAACTTATAAAGATAGCTCATTGAGTAAAAAAGCGAGTAAGTATGTAAGTATTACAAGGTTAAAACCTCACCCTTTGCCTTTTAATGCATTTTTTTTTCTTTTAATTTTTTCACTTTTTCTCTACCATTTTCATTATATAATTATTATTAGTAGATTTACTATTAGGGAGCTTGTATGATGCAATCACATAATGGACTTTTTTAATGAAGTCACTTTAATTGGTCAATAGAATAAAATAGAATAAAATCCTAAGCTGAGGAGATAATTTAGGGTTTTGATTTGTTATTTTTTATAATAAAAAGGAGATAATTTGTACTTAGGGTTTTTAGAATAGAAATTGGGTTTGATGTTTTTGAGTGATGATAGATTGCAAGAATATCAAAACCTTCTCCATTTGATTTGTAACTTTGTTCTTCTTTGTTTTTCAGGTTATTCAAGTTTTATTTTTTCAGGTTTTTAAGTTTTTACCGTTTTTGTTTCAGTAATCATGTGAAAATGAAATCTTTAAGCCCTTTTGTTCCATTTTATTAATATTTTTTTATGATTTTTTCAGATCTGGACTAATAGGCAATTTTTTATGTCTCTACCTTTAACAATCTTAACTGATCTATTTATTCCTCTAAACAAAAAACTATTTATTTTTTGTTTTGATTTCCCTTCTCCCTGCTTCACAAATCTACTTGTTGCAACAAGAAATTATGTGTTTTGTCTTCCAAAGTTGCAATTATCGCTTTCACATTTTTATACCAGACTATACATATATGATGGTTTCGTTGTCGACGGTGAGTGTTTGTTATCTTTTAATTTATGATTTTATTGTTTGTTTTCTTCCTAAATCTGGTTTTTTTATGTCTGATTTTTATTTTAGTTTCTTTTGAAGTTTTAGAAATATTTTGTGATTTATACTTTTCCATCAACCATGTAAAAATGCAATCTTCAAAATCTTTTATCACAAGTTTCAGTTTAAGGTTCCAAAAAGTCATCTTCATTATTGTGGTAGAGGTATTTCATAATTATTTTGAATTAGTTTTTTGAATTGCTCATTTGATTTTTTGTAATGGCTTAGAAAAAGATTGCAATGTCTGAGATAACGATGGTTTGTGCGTTCAAAACACAGTTGTTTAGGAAGTTCCTCATGTTTCATTGAAATGACAGTGATATATTTTGTTAGTAAATATATTCTTGCTGCAACTAACAGTGGCTTTTTCTAATTTCATGTTTTTTTGGATTTTTTGGTGGACTTCATATTATAGTTTATGCTTGAGAAAATATTGCTTCGCTTCTCGACAATTTCGTGGACTTCATCATCTACACTTCCATACAAAGATTTTTATCAGGTTAGTTTAGTTGATATAATTTGAAGTAGCGACGTTAGTGTTTTTCATGCTACTGCTTCTGGTCAATAAAATAAAATATGGAATTTTAGCAGGTAACAAACAAAGGCCATGATAAATGATAGTAGCACATACATGATACTCCATAAAACAATAGTGCTCATTTGAATTACTATTTATGTACATGCTAATTGTGGAATTGTGGGTGTTTTCCAAATGATGCATGAAAATGCAAGAAAAATAATGCTTATGGAAATGATCCAATAGAAATACTGAGTTAATTGACTCAAATAGTGTAGTTTACTCTAACGTTAAAAAATTAAATGTGAAGTGGGAGTGTAGAGTTGGATATAAAAGTTGTTAGGTTGAAAAAGCAAACTTGATAAGACGGCTAAGAAAACAGAACATGTCTAAAGCAAGTACATGTATTGTAGTATTGTAGTGACATAACTTTTTTTTTTTTAATAATCAAGATATATTAAAAGGGATAACTAAGGGTTCTCCAACCCGATTACAAAAAGATCGGTAAAAACCGACAAAAAGAAAATTACAAACCAATTACAATTACGAGAGAAAGAACAATGGTTCCTTACAAAATTCGTAAAAGGAAAAATTGGATCGAGTAATATTCCCACAAAACGTCCACCTCCAAGTCAAAAGTTTAATGTTCCAAACGATGTCGTTGACATAACTTGGAGTTGTTAGGTTGACGTGCGAACAGTGTGTACAAAGTACAATATCATTAATAATGTACAACTACCATTATGATATAAATACATTTAATATTGACATTTTTATAATAAAAAATAACTTTAAAAATAATAGTAAATACATTTATAATTTTATAATTTCATATTTAACCATACATATATTATTAAATGTTAGCAACTTTGAAATATCTACTCAAAAAATTTAGGTTTTACAATTCAAAAACAGTGTCAATTATTCAGTTTAATGCACTTTAATAGAGAATGATGAGATTTAAATGCTTTTGATCAGATGTATATAATCTACATGAGATATAAAATGAATGAATTGAGATCAAATCTTATAAATATATATATAAAAAAGATACAAAATATAAATAGCAATTGCATTAAAGACTTTAATTTTATTCTTAAAATTCAAATAATATTCATCTACTCTTAAAGAATTAATATATCTTCCTATCTTTTATTCTTATTTTCAAATATTATTTTCTTTTTTATATTCATAACATTTCTATTTAATTTTTCTCATACTTTTTCATTTATAATATTTTTAGTTTCTATTTTTTATTACATTTTTTTAGCTTCTATTATTGACATATTTTATAACAAAATTATATTTTGTATTAAAAATCATATTGATCTAAATGTTTTTATGGGTACCAGGTATTTTTCTATACATTCAATTATTATTATTTTATGCATACAGTCATTTTTCTATACATTTAATTATTATTTTTTCACGGGTACCATACATTTTTCTATATATTCAATTTTTTTACGGGTACCAGACATTTCTCTATTAAAAAATATACATCTAAAACAAATGTCCGTCCCGTACCAGAACCTGTGCAAACGCACGGGTTTCGTTACTAGTTGTAACTAAGATTTTTTATATGTAGGCACATCGTCAAGATAACGGATGGGCATGTGGATATTATGTCATGAAGAGTATGTTTGAGATTGTTGATGTTTTCATTGTTGAAAAATTCAATGAGGTAGTATAATTTAAAATATTTTTGTATTGTATATATTTATTGAAAAATATGTAATTATTGTTTTAATATGTAGTTGTCTAATTTATTATCTGTTGAACTTGTAGATATTCACAGACTCCTCCTCATTATATGAAAAAGAGACTGTTGACCACATTCGACAATTTTGGGTTGTTTTGCAAATAGTTGAAAAGAAAAAAGTTGAAGAGAAAAATCTACTACAAGACCAAACAAAAATGGTTGAATAGCATAAGCACAAAAAAAATAAAAGAAATATTGTCAAAACAAAAGCGGAAGAAAAATTATATATAGATATGTTTTGTTCCATTAATATTTTATAGTTGTTATATGAAGAAAATGATTGAATATTTTGTTACTGTTACATAAAGAAATATTATGACTTGTGATTGAATTTTTTTGGTGTTACATGAAGAAATATTATCACTTACTGGTACGATATAATATGATTTTGATGTATGACTTTTTGGTATTAGATAATATGATTTTTTTGCACTTGTCCGAACAACTATTTCTATATTATGGTATCGATATTTTATTCTAATCTACGTATTTTTTATTTCCATTATATTTTGTTGGATAATACGAGGTATTAATTTTAATTGCTACGATTCTCCGATTGTAACAATGCAATGTTGTTGTTTTTAAAAAATTCAGAGCAAATTTCATATATGCATATCCGAAGTAGGTTCATGGTAGTTTTGAATATGTATATCCAAAAATAATTGAAAATAGAATAAGGGTGTCTTCGAATATGCATATCCGAATGATATTTTGAGATTTTTAGATATGATGTACAAAGAAATTGTCTAATCTCTATTACTCTTTTGCTTGTGTTTGTTGTGATGTTTAGTTAGTGGTGAATTAGAGTGTTAGAAATAGAATATTTATATCAATTAATATATCGATCTTTATACTTTCTCTTAAAATAGAATATTTAAATTTTTTTAATAGTTCAGATGACTCAATGAATCAAATCTCCTGCAAGACTAAATCTGGTAGACCATTTTAGCAATGCATCTAAAGTTTTATTTTTAATTTGCATCATAATATTTCCTAACTGATCAGTAGCTGCTGACCTACAACAAAACTCTTGAAATTTATTTTGAACTTAAAATATAAAACCTTGAACCAAATTGTTCTTCCTCATGGTTTTCTAGTCAACGAAAAGGTAAGATTGGTGAACTTAGTTCTCTCTTTAGACATCCGGTCTGTTAAAATATTTGTATAGCGTTCAAAAATCTCTTCAATGACACTCTCACCAAAGTGACAAACCATCAAAGGTTCATTCACAGCCCTGATGCATTGTGCCATATTGTATCCATCGTTTCTGAATGATTTCGACATTTTAGATTCAATGTCCAAAGCTTCTCAACGATCAAGACCATTCCAATTCACTTCAGAAATCTCTAGTTTATCGATTGCAAATGATCCTTCCCCGAGAACTTCCTGATTCACTTCCCATGTAGAAGGATAGTAGTTTGGGAGGTTGAAAGTATCCAGTTTCTCTTCATCAATGATTCCCTGCAACATAATTTATGAAAATTTCTTTACCCACCTCCCTATGGGGGTCACCCCCAGCGAAATCCCAAAACTACCCCTGCTTCGGAGATGCATCTCCGAAGTTATTTTTTTTTTGAATTTTTTTTGACTTCGGAAATGCATCTCCGAAAACACCAAAAAAGTGGTGTTTTCGGAGATGCATTTCCGAAGTAAAAAAAATTCAAAACCGTGAATATTTCGGAAGTTCATTTCCGAAAATATTGCTGCATATACAATTTTCCCTCCTTCACTATTTCATCATTTTTCTCCAAAACTTCTCCAAACCCTCTCCAAAACCCAATCAATCTCCATCCGTTTTTCGTCATAAAATCAAGTTTCAAACCGTTGATCACGTTAAAGGGAGCATAGAAAGCTACAATTTGAGGTAAACATCTCTCATTTCATCCCCTATTTCACTACATTGATTGATGAATTTTATGCTGAACCTGCTATGGTTCGGAAGTTCATTTCCGAAATATATTACCTAACAAATTTCGGAAATGAACTTCCGAAATATGCCCTGGCAGTTAAAAAAAACAGTTTTGCCCAATTTTGATAATTTTTGCATATTTTAGGTATGGTGCATCCGGACAACAATGTGCAAGACAATGACACAGTAGTTCCGGCAGTTGTCAACGTTAATAACGATCCGGTTATCGACGTTAATCCTATGATCAATGCGGTCGATGTTCGGCAACAATTTACAAATGATCGGAGCTTCGGTAGTCGCGAACAATTGATTGATTGGGTTCAGAACGAAGCTAGTAAACTTGGATTTGGTATTGTTATTTTAAGGTCCGACAATGGAAATAGTAGGCGGAAAGCTTTCGTTGTTTTGAATTGCGAACAGGGTGGGAGTTATGCACAATCAAACCGGGTTCTAAAACACGAAGACACAGGATCGAGAAAGTGTGGGTGTCCGTTTAAGTTGCACGCGACTCGGAGGGTCGGTGATTTGTGGCGTTTAACCGTAATTTGTGGAATTCATAATCATCCCTTGGAGGCCAAGTTACACGGACATCCAATGGCGTGTCGTTTGTCCCGCGAAGAGAAGAATGTGATATTGGATTTAACGATAGTCAAAGTGGCGCCTCGCAACATACTTGCCGATTTGAAGCGTAAAAAACCGGATAGCGTTTCAAATATCAAGCAAGTTTACAATGAACGGCACAATCTCAAAGTTTTGAAAATGGGCCCTCGGTTGGAAATGCAATAACTTTTGAAACTATTGGGTGATAACAAATATGTGTCAAGCTTCCGAATGTTCGAGGACAAAGTTACGGTGCGTGATATTTTTTGGACTCATCCCGAAAGTATCAAATTATTCAACACATTTCCAACCGTTCTTATCATAGATTCGACGTACAAGACAAACAAATATAGGCTTCCTCTTCTAGAGATAGTGGGTGTGACCTCGACGGACAAGACTTATTCGGTCGGGTTTGCTTTTTTGGAGTGTGAAAAAGAAGAAAACTTTACATGGGCTTTAGGCATATGCAAGTCTTTGTTAGTTGATCAAAAGTGTATGCCAAACGTCATTGTCGCCGACCGGGACAATGCTTTGATGAATGCGGTCGATACCATCTTCCCGACATCGACCGCGTTACTTTGCCGGTATCACATAACTTGCAACGTGAGAAGTAAGTTGAAACCCGCGGTTGGGACAAAAGATAGGCCGGATGAAAATGGTAAAGTAATCAAAGTTGGTGTTGTGGTTGATAGGATAATGGCGGCATGGAGGGAAATTTTGGATGCATACTCCGAAGAGGTGTGTACCGAGAAATTGGTACACTTTAGGTCTTTGTGTGGTTCCATTAAGACTTTTTGTCATTACGTCGAATCCACCATTCTTGACAAAGTTAGAGAAAAAGTCGTGTGCGCTTGGAAAAATCGAGTTAGACATCTTGGTTGCACCACGACTAACCGAGTTGAATCCGCATATGCGGTCTTCAGGAGGTGGTTGGGTGATAGCAAGGGAGATTTGTGTCGGGGATGGGACACCGTGAACCAAATGCTTGAAAATCAACACAATGAAATTCAAACATCGTTCGGTCGGAGCAAGACGGTTATGGAACACCGGTATAAGGGCCAAAGTTTATTCTCCCAATTGATTTACAACATATCCCGATCGGGTTTGAATTTTTTGTTTCATGAAGCGAAGCGGTCGGAGACCACGGGGCCGGATAGTTCTTTATGTGGGTGTACCATTAGAAATACATACGGCCTTCCATGTGCTTGTATACTTGCAAAAAAGAAGAAGTTGAATTCACCAATACGCATGGATGAGGTAGCCGACCATTGGAAGAAGCTTCGTTTTGATGATTTTGACCCGCCGAAAGAAAATGACTCCAAAATCACCATCTCCGACGAGTTGGAAGTGATAATGGAGAAGTTTGCTAATGCGGATGACACAACGAAAATGCACATTAAAGAACAATTACGAAAAATTGCATTTCCGGAGACCACCGACTTGAAACCGCCATCTCAACCGGTTAAAACGAAAGGTGCACCGAAAAAGTCCAAAATTACACAAGATGACACGTCAACAAAACGATCTCCTTCCTACTTTGAACATGTTGATGCATCGTTCCCGGATTCACCGACGCCGAAGTCCAAGTGTAGTGGTAACAAAGGAGCCCGTATTTCGAAGCCACCTCGCACACCACCGATCAAAAAATCACCCATTGTCTACATTGATGAAATGCCACTTTTTATGCACAAATATATCGATAACATCGTTGATGTTGGAGGCGACGACAATTGTGGATATCAGGCCGTTGCGGGTTTGCTCGGTAAAGGGGAAAATAATCACACTTTAGTCCGACGGGAATTTATTACGGAGTTGACTTCGTATCGGGACATCTACGGCCGACTATATGAAAATCAAGAAAAGTTTGCGAAAATTCATGATTCACTTGTTCCATCACTTACCGGTATCGCTCCGGTTTCGAAGTGGATGTCATTCCCCGATATGGGTCATCTAATAGCAAGTGCGTATGATATGGTGTGTGTCGATTTGACGAGGTTTGGACTAAGTGAGACTTTCTTTCCACTTCATAGTCGACCGCCGTTGGACGCGTCGAGCCGGATCATATGCATCGGGTATCTACGATCGCGGCACTTCGTCCAAGTGTTTTTGAAACCGGGGTGTCCTATACCGGCTACTTCTTGTCAATGGACGGCGCATCGTTCAAATGAGGCAGAGACTTGGCCGGATCCTTTCGTTTCAAGAATGGCGGAGTTTGAAGAAATGATGCGCCAAGAGCGCGAGCAAAATAGAGAGCGATCGAAGAACGTACCTATTTTGGACTTAGGATCCACCGATTGGTTCGGTGAATTTTAGTTTGTTCCGGATCGTTTTTTGTTTGTAATGACCATTTTTATATGTATTGTTGATTATCATGTAAAATCGGACCGATTTAATACATATATAATATAAGTATGTTTTATGTCATCATTGGCTAATTTATGTGTATTTTGAATTTCTTTTGTATTTTTTACACAAAACACTAAGCAAACAACAAAATGCAAAATTTAGTTCTGTTTTCTGCATAATTCGGAAATGAACTTCCGAAATATGCTAGTCTGCCTCCAATTTTCGGAAGTTCATTTCCGAAAAGTCCACTGAGGCAGGATAAGGTTTGTTGGGCCATCATTGCTCCAATAAGTCTATAAATACAACACAGTCTTCTTCATCCTCTTCACACCACAAAACACAAATGACACAAACCTACCCCCACCTAGCACTCGTCTACTTTGAAACCGGCTACCCGATGCCGTTCCAATTTCGCTTCTCGCGCGACACGCCGTTTGCGGAGTTGATAACGTCGCTCAACACGCTTTTGCACTATCCCGAGAATCGAAAGGTTGTCAAGCTCGAGTACCGCTCGCCATCGCTTAACGACGAGGGAGACATTAAGTTCACACCTTTTGAGATCAAGAACGACGAAGATTTAGCGGTTTTGTGGACAATGTTCGACCGATTTTCTTCGAAGGGCCCGATCGAGTTGGACGCGAAACTTCAAAGATCGGCGGACGACGTTATAAAAATGTTGACTCATCCCCACCTACCCGTGTTTAACAATATGTAACTTTAATCTTATGTAATGTGATCGATGTAATCTTCATCCGATTAAATAAAGCGAATCGTTATTGTTTGTTATTTTTCTTCTGTCCAGACCTTATTTCGGAAGTACATTTCCGAATTTCTCCAAGGGGGGGTGAATTCGGAGATGAACTTCCGAATACACCAATTTTCTGAAAAACAACTTTATTTCGGAGATGCATCTCCGAAATCAATATTTTATAATAAAAAACACCTTTTCGGAGATACATTTCCGAAAACACCTTTTTTTTCAAAAAAAGTACGTTTTCGGAAATGAACTTCCGAAACTGGGGGTATTTTGGTAAATTCACCGGAGGTGGCCAAGAAGGTTAGGAGGTGGTGAAGAAATTTCCTAACTTATTGTCTATAAATCATATCTCAATAGACAAAAACTGATGGTATTCACGTTTAAACCGATAACCTGTAGGACCATGTCCTTGAGAGCAATTGTAATGCCCAGAAAAATAATTATTGGCTTAATTTAGACATTTGTGATGTTTACTGAAATTTTTGCGTTTTGGGACAATTTAGTCGGTATTAGTTTAGGATAGCAGATCGACATTTAATCGGAGATTTTCATATTTTTAGTATTAGAAATATTAAAGAGCTAATGTTTAGCGTTTTGGGGATTTTCCGAGTAATTAAGATTAGACCGGAAATATGAGACACTGAGTATTCAGCCGGTATATTATAATAATCGGATTTTATTTTAATGGAGTTTAAGTGGAAGTATTATTTTTACATTAAGGGTAGAAATGATATTGGGCTTATATAATGGTATCTTAAAGTATTAAGGGTGTATTTTTATTAGGCTCATTAGGAAGTATTAACAAGTGGTGGTACAATTTTTTGTGATTTTTGGAATATAGAAAGGAGAGAGGAAACCGAGAAAAAGAAATAGAAGAATAAGAGAAAGGGGAAAGCAAGGCTAGGATTGTGAAGAGGAGAAGAAGGAGACCCAAAGTGTTGCTCTAAAGTGTCATTTTTCTCCAATTTTCCATTGATTCTCCTTAAAGCTGCACTCAATCCAAGGTAAGGGGGGATTCTTACTACCTAAATGGGAGTATGATGAATTTTATGTGGGGTTTAGGGTATTAGATTTCTCTACTGTGATGTTCTATATATGTTGTGTTGTTGCTGAAAATTTGTTGGTCGTTTGGGTTTCGTTTATGATGTTGTTCCGTTTTAATGATGTGCCTTGATAAAGACCATTGCCACTTACTGTTTCCATCTTTGGCTTATGTTGTTCCGAATGAACTAATTTTGTGCCACCTGTGTGCTTTGTTTCCTATGTGCTGAATTTTATAATTGTTCTTGGTTACCACTTGTTCCTAAATTATACTTTGTCTTTATATTATACTAGTTCTAGTACTTAGTTTCCCAAAATTATATATTACATTGAAATAAATCATGACCTATCTATCCCTAATTAATTAAGTGATAGAGTAATGAAAGAAGTATGGCTAGAAAATTAGAACAACAAAAGTGGTATGATGCATGCAGTAGTATAATACTCTCTTTTAACTGTAGCAGTAAATATATTGATAATTAGAAACATTAGAATGGGAAGTGTATAACAGTACTGGATATAGAATTAGGGGTGTAATCGGATCGGTTTGGACCGATTTTTGGTTAAAAAAAGTCTGAACCAATAATATTTCCATCGGTTTGGTTTGGTTCGGTTTTTAACATTTTTCAAAAATGGAATCAAACCAAACTAATCGGTTTAGTTCGGTTTGGTTTGGTTGATCGGTTTACAATAATTTTTTTTAAACATTATATTCATCAGTATATTTTCCATTATCGTATTTTTTGGTGTATTTTATACTATTATTTTTTAAAACATTATATTCATCCGTATATTCTCCATTTTCGTGTTTTTGGTATATTTTATACTAATATAAACAAATTACAAGTTGTTTTTATTCCATACGAAATACTGACATGATTTCTATTGCATCATGAAATAAGTTCACTATCAAATATAAAAGTTAACACTTAGCATCAGAAATTTGGAAAGGGATTTCAAAGCTTAACATATAGAATATAACAAAACGCACATTCATTAACATGTTTTACACCTCAAACACACATTAAAACTATTTTGTAACAAGACCTGAATGAATTTTGATGAAGAAAAAGAAGAAGAAAAAGGTACAAAAATATATGAAAATTAACAAAGAGAACTTGAACACGACCATAACATATCAGAATGACGGTAGTGAAAGGAACAATAGTTGTGGACAACAAGAGCAGCAGTTCTGTAAAAGCATATTTTTTGTGACTTATGGTTTCTACTTTCTATGCTTTAGAGTTTGGTTCTAGATGCGTGTCTTTCTTAAAGGAAGGGAGTGTAAACAAAGATGGATAATGGTTGGACCGAAAAAAAAATTTGAGTTTAATGATGGGTAGAATAAAATATTTAGAGCGTCATTATTTTCATTGGTTCGGTTCATCGGATTGGCGGTTCCTAAAAACTAAAACTGATAATCGAACCAAACCACGTCGGTTCTTATTGGTTTGGTTCGATTTTTGAACCAAACCAATAATAATTGGTTTAATTTCGGTTTTGTTTGGTTTGGATTGTCGGTTTAATTGGATTTTTTTATACGCTTACACCCCTATATAGAATTAATAAAATGCAAAACAGTTCCGTTTGATCGAAATAGCTGAATTAAGCGGTATAATTAATTGTCCGGAATTTGATGAAAATTTACTTGGTAGCTAAGTTTAAATAGTACATTAACGTGGTGGTGTTATTTTGTCGAAATTGTGATATTAATCGGTCGATTAAATTAATGGTTGAATTAATTTTCAATAAGCCTATTTAATTGGAATAAACTTGAACTTAGATTAACTATTCGGTTTATCGGTGAATTACAGTATCTTGAGAATTTGACCGTAATCGTGATTTGGTTGAATATTTATGTTGAGAATAATATATTGTTATGCCAATGATGTTGTCTTGATAAATACTATTATGTCTAATTGAATTAGTTGATAATTAGAGGTTGATTCGGTTTACTTGATAAATTAGCATGTTGAGATTATCTCACGAATTGATCGAAGATTGTGATTTTGATTTGGATGACTTTGTTAATATGTGAAATTGAGTAATTGTGCCGATGTGCCGAAACGTGATGATAATTGTAATAATCTTGATGATATGCGAATTGTATATTTGTGACGATTTTGTTAATACATGAAGTTGTATGTTTGTTGTGATATGTCGAAGCATGAGGATTTATATGTAATGACTTGTTTATATGCGAAGTTGTATAATTGCGATGATGTGTCGAAACATGACGATATTTTGTGATGATTTGTAATACGTGATGTTGTATATATTTGTGATGATGATTTTGTGACTAAGTGAAGATGAAATATTATGGTGACGTGAATTACCTCGTATAGATGGTAATTGATTGTGATATAGGCTTATACCCCGTGACGATATGTGATTGTGATGAGTATATTGTATTGTCTTGTTTATCGAGTCACATTTCATATGCATACTCTGTGACGGCCTAGATTGGCAAACTAGTGACGAAGGCTTATGCCTTGTGCTTCTGAATTGGGCAATTGGTGACGGGGGCTGAAGCTCCGATTGGTACCACATGCATATGCACAGTTGATTCGCATTCGAGTCGTTGTCCGTTGTTGTTGGTTGGAGTTGTTGATTATGCACTGCGATGCTTATATGACGATATAGATACTTAAACGTTGACTTGTTGAAAATGCTTATATATTCATAATGACGCTTATACGTTGACTTGTTGAAAATGCTTATCTATTGATAATGACGCTTATATGTTGACTTGTTGAATATGCCTATATGATGATATTGATGATTATATGTTGACTTATTGAAGACGCCTATGTGTTGACTTGTTAATGATGCTTATATGATGACCTATCGAATATGTTTATATGTTGATATATGACTATTCATTGATGATGTTCTTTGTTGTTGTTTAAGTTAATATTGTGTGAGGCGGTGATTCATTTATATTATTTACCTAATATGTGATTTATCATGATCCTATTTATATAGTTTGATATCTCACCCTTTCTGCTGATATTTCCCCTACCATGGGAAATGGGCAGGTACTCAAGTATAGCTATAGAAGTTTGTTGCTTCATCGAGTCCTGTTGGTGTGTCGCTCTGATACGTAGCACTCAGGGGGTTGTTTATATTGTTGTTCTATGTTGTTAATGTTTTAGTTGTTGTTATTATAACCGTTGAAGCCAAGTTGAATAATATGAAGTACTTATTATACTTCCAAGTTGTTTGAGTTGAATAAAGCTGATAGTTGATTGTTAATTCAAATGATATGTATCATCGTTGAATGAAATACAATTTGAAGTTCTAAGTTGATATCTGATACTCCAATGTGTTGTTTGAAATTTTTAAATACTCTGATATTTTTCCGCATTATAATTTCGGGTAGAATTTGGGGTGTTACATAAGTGGTGTCAGAGAAGGTCGGTCCGTCCGGCCAAGTTGTCGAGTCAGTTGAGTTGTGCGACTGTTGAATGCTATTAGTGTTTTATGTTGTAGTACGCGACATTTGTGTGAAACACTGTTGGTACTTGCTTGTTTTGTTGTTGTTTTTAGTTTGAGCAAAGTGGGGGAGGAGCTGTGCTTCTTGGATATGTTTCTATTGTAAGTGGTTGGTGGAAAGTACTGCTTAAGGAGACAGTGCAAGTATTGTTGGAGCTTGTTGACATGGATTCAAGGTTTTGGTTATTTAACAAGCTTAGATCGTTTGTAGAAGGAGAATGATCAAGAATTGTTGACTTTTACTCTTCGAAGGATGAGGAACAGTGTAGCAGTTGTTGATCTGCAAGTATGGTGTAAACTCATGATGTTTCAGGAGGTAACCGTTAAGTACCAAGAATAAATTTTGGAAGATGGAATTTGGAAAGCTGTTGTGTTCAGCATTGTTAATGGACTATGAAGTTGTTATTTAAGTAGTCTTGCGTAAGATGTCGATGTTTGATCAATGATTAAGTGAAGGATTATCGTAGACCTTGTTGTAGGATTATCGGTAAGTGATTGAAACTGTGGTAGAAATTGTTGAGACCGTTGAAACGTTATGGATCGCGAGTAAGAGTCGGAAATGCGAAGAGATGAGTATGATTTCAATGATAAGAAGTGTTGATATTGGTGTGAATAAATTTTGTTCTAATGTATCGTCAGAGGTGTTTTAGTAAGTAGCTGCAAGACGTCAGTGTTAGCAGGTTCAGATAGTTTTGCAAGTTGTTGAAGTATGGTACCTTTGGTGACGTAAGTTCAATTTCTAAAGGAACACTATTATTGTTGGTAATGATGGTTATACTCCATTATGATTGTCGGCTGTCTATTGACAAATTGAGGACTTGATCACCCTTAATCTCTTGTTGATAGTAGACGGAATTGTATTAGATGTTATAGACTTATCTTACTATCTCGATGGTGCATAAATTGGTGAATGTTGAGGTAAGTCTGAAACTTAGTTGAAGCTTGTGAATCATATAAGTCGATAGAAACTCTAATGAAGGACGGTGAATTAAGATGGATGATCAGAGTCGTGCAACTAAAGCATGTTGTGCCAGATGTATTGTGTTTTCTTGTGAATAGTGCTGATTGTAATAGGATGTTCTTGTAAGTTGTTGGTTGGTAATGAGTTGTGTGGTTATTATTCGAGTTATGTTATCAGATTGGTATTATGATAATTTTGTCGCTGTTGCAGTAATGTTGTTGTTGGTGCTTTGTTAGTGAATAACACCTGAGTATGGAAAATAAGAATCGTATATGTGTATCGGTGTTGAGTATGTTGTTGCGATGATGAAGCAATGTTGTATCGTCAAGTATAAGTGAGTGAAGGTTGTTGTTATGTTGTAATATGTTGTTCCAAGGTATTGCTGAAATGATTAGCCAGCTATTAACGATTATGTTACAAGGATAATTGAGAGATTGGCGTATGAGTTTTGGGATTCAAATCGTGTTGAGATACAAATATATCTAAAAAGTAATAGTCGGAGTGTTGTCAAGCACAGTTAGAGAATAAGAAAGTTGGATGAGGATGCGATGTTAGGGATGGTTGTGTTGGGCGGATTTTTTAGGACGAAAATATCCTAAGTGGGGGAGAGTTGTAATGCCCGGAAAAATAATTATTGGCTTAATTTAGACATTTGTGATGTTTACTAAAATTTTCGCGTTTTGGGACAATTTAGTCAGTATTAGTTTAGGATAGCAGATCGACATTTAATCGGAGGTTTTAATATTTTTAGTATTAGAAATATTAAAGAGCTAATGTTTAGCGTTTTGGGAATTTTTTGAGTAGTTAAGATTAGACCGGAAATATGAGACACTAAGTATTTAGTCGGTATATTATAATAATCGGATTTTATTTTAATGGAGTTTAAGTGGAAGTATTATTTTTACATTAAGGGTAGAAATGATATTGGGCTTATATTATGGTATCTTTAAGTATTAAGGGTGTATTTTTATTAGGCCCATTAGGAAGTATTAACAAGTGGTGGTACCATTTTTTGTGATTTTTGGAATATAGAAAGGAGAGAGGAAACCGAGAAAAAGAAATAGAAGAATAAGAGAAAGGGGAAAGCAAGGCTAGGATTGTGAAGAGGAGAAGAAGGAGACCTAAAGTGTTGCTCTAAAGTGTCATTTTTCTCCAATTTTCTATTGATTCTCCTTAAAGCTGCACTCAATCCAAGGTAAGGGGGGATTCTTACTACCTAAATGGGAGTATGATGAATTTTATGTGGGGTTTAGGGTATTAGATTTTTCTACTGTGATGTTCTATATATGTTGTTTTGTTGCTGAAAATTTGTTGGTCGTTTGGGTTTCGTTTATGATGTTGTTCCGTTTTAATGATGTGCCTTGATAAAGACCATTGCCACTTACTGTTTCCATCTTTGGCTTATGTTGTTCCGAATGAACTAATTTTGTGCCACCTGTGTGCTTTGTTTCCTATGTGCTGAATTTTATAATTGTTCTTGGTTACCACTTTTTCCTAAATTATACTGTGTCTTTATATTATACTAGTTCTAGTACTTAGTTTCCCAAAATTATATATTACATTGAAATAAATCATGACCTATCTTTCCCTAGTTAATTAAGTGATAGAGTAATGAAAGAAATATGACTAGAAAATTAGAACAACAAAAGTGGTATGATGCATGTAGTAGTATAATACTCCCTTTTCACTGTAGCAGTAAATATATTGATAATTAGAAACATTAGAATGGGAAGTGTATAACAGTACTGGATATAGAATTAGTAAAATGCAAAACAGTTTCGTTTGATCGAAATAGCTTAATTAAGCGGTATAATTAGTTGTCCGAAATTTGATGAAAATTTACTTAGTAGCTAAGTTTAAATAGTATATTAACGTGGTGGTATTATTTTGTCGAAATTGTGATATTAATCGGTCGATTAAATTAATGGTTTAATTAATTTTCAATAAGCCTATTTAATTGGAATAAACTTGAACTTAGATTAACTATTCGGTTTATCCGTAATCGTGATTTTGTTGAATATTTATGTTGAGAATAATATATTGTTATGCCAATGATGTTTTCTTGATAAATAATATTATGTCTAATTGAATTAGTTGATAATTGGAGGTTGATTCGGTTTACTTGATAAATTAGCATGTTGAGATTATCTCACGAATTGATCGAAGATTGTGGTTTTGATTTGGATGACTTTGTTAATATGTGAAATTGAGTAATTGTGCCGATGTGCCGAAACGTGATGATAATTGTAATAATCTTGATGATATGCGAATTGTATATTTGTGACGATTTTGTTAATACACGAAGTTGTATGTTTGTTGTGATATGCCGAAGCATGAGGATTTATATGTAATGACTTGTTTATATGGGAAGTTGTATAATTGCGATGATGTGTCGAAACATGACGATGTTTTGTGATGATTTGTAATACGTGACGTTGTATATATTTGTGATGATGATTTTGTGACTAAGTGAAGATGAAATATTATGGTGACGTGAATTACCTCGTATAGATGGTAATTGATTGTGATATAGGTTTATACCCCGTGACGATATGTGATTGTGATGAGTATGTTGTATTGTCTTGCTTGTCGAGTCACATTTCATATGCATACTCTGTGACGGCTTGGATTGGCAAACTAGTGACGAAGGCTTATGCCTTGTGCCTCTAAATTGGGCAATTGGTGACGGGGGCTGAAGCTCCGATTGGTACCACATGCATATGCACAGTTGATTCGCATTCGAGTCGTTTTCCGTTGTTCTTGGTTGGAGTTGTTGATTATGCACTGCGATGCTTATATGACGATATAGATACTTATACATTGATTTGTTGAAAATGCTTATATATTGATAATGACGCTTATACGTTGACTTGTTGAAAATGCTTATCTATTAATAATGACGCTTATATGTTGACTTATTGAATATGCCTATATGATGATATTGATGATTATATGTTGACTTATTGAAGACGCCTATGTGTTGACTTGTTAATGTTGCTTATATGATGACCTGTCGAATATGTTTATATGTTGATATATGACTATTCATTGATGATGTTCTTTGTGTTGTTTAAGTTAATGTTGTGTGAGGCGGTGATTCATTTATATTATTTACCTAATATGTGATTTATCATGATCCTATTTATATAGTTTGATATCTCATCCTTTCTGCTGATATTTCCCCTACCATGGGAAATGGGCAGGTACTCAAGTATAGCTATAGAAGTTTGTTGCTTCATCGAGTCCTGTTGGTGTGTCGCTCTGATACGTAGCACTCAGGGGGTTGTTTATATTGTTGTTCTATGTTGTTAATGTTTTAGTTGTTGTTATTATAACCGTTGAAGCCAAGTTGAATAATATGAAGTACTTATTATACTTCCAAGTTGTTTGAGTTGAATAAAGCTGATAGTTGATTGTTAATTCGAATGCTATGTATCATCGTTGAATGAAATACAATTTGAAGTTCTAAGTTGATATGTGATACTCTAATGTGTTGTTTGAAACTTTTAAATACTCTGATATTTTTCCGCATTATAATTTCGGGTAGAATTTGGGATGTTACAGCAATTTTCATGAGATCCCAAATGTAACAACACTCCTTGTCTGATGGATCATCATTTTTTCTTCCTATAATTGTTAGAATCATTTGACCACCCTCAACTATTTCTCGGGCACAACACTCGAGAAAAAGAGAGAAATCTGACTGAAATTGCTTGTAATAAGCCTTGATGACATTTGTAGGGCTTGTGGTTGACAAGTAAATATTTCCCTTGTTGTTGTTGTTGTCTACACCCTCTGGAACCTAATTAATCATCAATCAACAAAATTTATTGATATGAAACATTTTTTTTATTAAATTTAATCTGAAATCTCCTAAAAAAGAATGAACAAACCTTTGATAGCCAATGAAGACTGTAAGAGGAATGAACAAAATGCAAACTTTTATATGGAAAAATCCTGCCATAAAAGGAACCAGGAACTCCAAAATAGTAGCAAGGACCTATTTCAGTTTTCATTTCATCATATAGGTTTTCTTTGAAGGTGTCGAGAGACTTAAATACGCTGTTGAAATCATTACCCGATAGATCGTTCATATAGACTTTATATTCAGGAGATTTCTAATTAAATTTCCGAAAATGATTTTCGACCACCTTAATAAATTCTGAGATCACTAACAAAGTGTACGGTCCAGAAGAGCATCCTAAGTCTGCAATAGCCAAGCTTTTGGGCAGTGTCTTGCAGTATAAATTTGTTATAGTCTCATCTCTTAAAAGTTTTGTCAAAGAAATCACCCTTCACTGTATATTTACAATTGAATACATAAAACTCAAAACTTACCGTGTTTTCTCTTCCCTTATCCCTTCTAGGGTTAGTGGCGGCGTTTTTCTCCCCAGTTTCTCTGGCTCCTTTCCCACCTTGGTGGCTCATCTCTTCCATCTGGAAGTTATTACTGTCTCGTTGTTTTTGGGACTAATCCTTTATCAGTATATCTTTGAGTTTGCGATGGACAAATGGAAGAACATCCCTTTATCAAAGGAAGAAGAAGAAGGGGTTGTAGCGGAAGGTGACGAAGTCTGCGGAGAAGAGATCTTTCAAAGGACCCTTGCTGGGAAGCTATGGACAGAAGGCGGTTTCAATGCTAGGGCGTTCACAAGCACTATGATAAACGCATGGAAACTCAAGAATCCTGTAGAAACGCAAGAGCTGGGCAAAAACCTATTCCTCTTTCGTTTTGCTACAAAGAGGGATTTGGAATATGTGTTGAAAAATGGCTCGTGGAGTTTCGACAAGAACCTATTGGTCTTGGCTCGTGTGTCGGGTGAAGAGCAACCGTCGGCGCTGAATATGCATTTTGGATCGTTTTGGATTCGAATCTATGAGCTTCCTCTTATGCTCAGATCTGAGGCCATGGCGAAGAAAATTGGCGGTATCTTAGGAGAGTTTGAAAAGATGGATCAGAAGGAAGCTCACAAGAATGGACGGTTTCTGCGAATCAAAGTGACGATGGACTTAAAGCTACCGCTTAAAAGAGGAACAGTTGTCAAATTCAAAGAGAAAGCTCTCAGGGTCCATTTCAAATATGAGCGTCTGCCAACATTTTGTTTTGTTTGTGGAAGAATAGGGCACCAGTTAAAGGATTGTGAAGATCTTGGAGAGTTGAGTGAAGAAGGTTTTGAGGATATTGAGGAACAAGAGCTCTATTTTGGTCTATGGCTCAGAGCATCACCACTGCCAAAAGTCATGGATGAACAAAGAAAGGACTCTAGCTCCGGGAATTTCAGTAGGAGTCTTTTCAACATTTCATCGAGTCAAAGCAAATGTGGCTCTAAGGGAAAGGAGAAGGAGGGAGAAGTGGAAGTGGAGCAGAGGGTTCCTTTAGAAATACAGAATAAAGGAGGAGGAAAAGAGGCAAATGCTTCGAAACAAACGAGCGCACAAGAGATTGAATCCGTGGCTGAATCTCTAGGGGTAGTGGATATCTCCAAAACGAGGAAGTTATTGGGAGGGAACCAACAGTTAGCAGCTAAGAAAAGGAAGTGGACAAGAAGGAAAAGTGTTAAGAAGACCGTTATAGATCAACAGAAGGAGGCTGAGTGGGAGTTGAGCAAGAGTCAGCTAATAGACGTTATGGTTACTGATGGAGCTTTGGAAGACTGTGGTGAAAAAAAGAGAAAACAGATCCAGGAGGAAGATAAGACTAATGCAAATAGACCAGAGGTAGTGTTAAGGGACCAACACTGCCTTCCCCAATGAAAATCCTAAGTTGGAACTACAGGGGGTTGGGGAGTCCCCGTGCAGTTCGAGCCTTGTTGAGGCCCCTTCGTTCGGAAAACCCCTCTCTCGTTTTTCTTATGGACACTCGGCTGAAAAACGACGAGATGCAGATTATAAAAAATAGATGTGGTTTTGAGAGGTGCCTGGTTGTTGAGTGTGGTGGCAGTGGCAAGACTAGAGGTGGAGGACTCACTCTGTTATGGAAGGAAAGTGTTAACCTGAATGTATCTTCCTACTCTCTAAATCATATAAGCGGTATAGTAGTGGATGAGTTTGAAGATCAACCTTGGTGTTTCAATGGAATCTACGGTTTCCCGGATGAGCAAAACAAGGTTAACACGTGGGCTTTGGTTCACACGTTATCACAAAAAGGAGGTGAGAGAGTAATTTTTGTGGGAGATTTCAATGATGTTCTGACTGATAGTGACAAACAGGGGGGCAATGTTAGAACCTCTAACCAGATGTCGCTGGGACGTCAAGTTATGGACCTTTGTGGGCTTATCGACTTAGGTTATGAAGGTTACCCGTATACGTGGACTAATGGAAGACAAGATGGGGATAATATTCAGTGTCGTCTTGATAGGGGAATTGTAACTAGTGGTTTCAACAATAGATTCGCGCCGGTTAAAGTGTTTCATTTAGGTCGCTTTGGGTCGGATCATGCAGCTATCAGAATTGACCTAGAGGCAATTGACAATGAGCAAAAGCGCTAGAGGATCCATGTTTTTCGCTTTGAGGAGGCTTGGTCTAAGGATCCTAGGTGCGAATTTGTAGTTGAACAGTTGTGGAACGGAGGCCAAGTTCAGGGACAAATGAAGATTAGAGCTATGCAAAACCTGGATCGGGAATTCAAGGAGTACAAGATTGGAACGGTAGGAAAGGAAATAAAGCGGATCGAGCGATTGATGGATGAAGCGACTTCTTGGTCTGCAAGCAAAGAAGGAATTGAGACTCATAGGGCTCTTGAAAGATAGAGAAACAACATCCTCCTGGTGGAAGAAACTTGTTGGCGCCAAAGAAGTATAGCTGTTTGGTTTAAGCAGGGGGATCGCAACACTAAGTTTTTTCATGGGAAAGCTAGCTAAAGGAGAAATACAAATACCATAAAAAATTGAAGGATGATTTGGGGTGTTGGTGGAAAGGCGATGAACATTGTGAAAGGATCCTAGTGAACTATTTTTCGACCATTTTTGCTACGTCCTCACCTACTAACATTGAAAGAGTTTGCTCAGTGGTACAAGATAAGCTCAGCCCGAATCTGGTAAGTTGGTGTGCGTCTGAATTTTCTACTGCTGAAGTAAAGGAGGCCATCTTTCAGATGCATCCTCTCAAGGCCCCGGGCCCCGATGGGCTGCCGACATTGTTTTATCAAAAGTATTGGCATATCGTGGGTGTTGATGTTTGCAGCATGGTTCTGGAGATTCCTAACAGAGGCAAAGACCCTAGTGAAATCAACAATACCTTTATTACGTTCATCCCAAAGTGCAAGAACCCAAAAACCCCCCAAGGATTTTCGCCCCATCAGCCTTTGTAACGTGATTATGAAGATTGTTACAAAGACCGTCGCCAATGAACTCAAAGCAATCCTTCCTGAGATTATAGATGAAGAACAAAGCGCTTTTGTCCAAGGGAGGTTGATTACGGATAACGCTCTCATAGCCATGGAATGTTTTCACTGAATGAAAAAGAAGAAGAAGGGCAAAAAAGGTGTTATGGCGCTGAAACTGGATATGTCTAAGGCTTACGACAGGTTGGAATGGGATTTTATCATTGGCACCCTTGCAGCGACGGGCTTTCCGGATAACATGACCTCTCTAATTCATAGGTGTATTTCGACGGTGTCGTATCAAATTTTGGTGAATAGGCAGCCAAGCAAAGTTTTTACACCGGAAAGGGGACTCCGACAAGGAGACCCCCTCTCCCCTTATCTGTTTATCATCTGTGCTAACGTTTTTTCAGGTCTGTTGAAGGAAGCTTGCAGGAACAAAAACATTCATGGGATTCAAGTTGCTAGGCGGGCCCCCACCATCTCTCACCTCTTATTTGCGGATGATAGCTTATTGTTTGTTCGTGCAAGTGAAACATAAGCAGTTTGCGTAATGAATATCCTTAAGGTCTACCAAGAAGCCTCGGGCCAGGTGGTGAATTTAGAGAAATCAGAAGCGTCGTTTAGTCAAAATGTGCTTGATGATGTGAAAGAGAGGATCCGTAATAGGATGCATGTAAAGACTGTGATGCGTCACTCTAAATACTTAGGCCTCCCCATTATTCTTGGAAGATCCAAAAAGGAGATTTTCAGTATGGTGATTGACCGAGTCTGGAAGAAAATTAAGGGTTGGAAGGAGAAATGTCTGTCCAGGTCCGGGAAGGAGATTCTTATCAAAGCGGTGGCTCAGGCTATTCCAAGCTACGTCATGAGTTGCTATCGGCTGGTGTTTGTCATGAGATTGAGAGTATGTTGGCTAAATTTTGGTGGGGAGCAAAGAACGGGGAATGGAAAGTACAATGGATCAGTTGGGAGAAGATGGCCTGTTCAAAGGAAGTGGGGGGAATGGGGGTTCAGAGGTGTATGGAACTTCAATACTAGCCTACTGGGTAAGCACTATTGGCGATTACTGTCGGATGATTCTTCACTTATGTCCAGAATTTTCAAATGTCGCTACTATCCTAAGTGCTCCATAAATGAAGCCCAAGTTGGTTTTAGTCCTAGTTACGCCTGGCGTAGAATCTTGAGTGCGAAGGAGTGTGTTTCCAAGGGTGTGAGATGGCTGATAGGCACATGTACAAAAGTCGGAATATGGAAGGATCGTTGGATTCCCGGAATCAGCGGTTTTAAACCAAGAAGGTCAACAAATTCCTTGGATTCTAATGCTACTGTAAGTGAGTTAATTGATCAAGAGTTGTGCTGTTGGAACTATGAGGTGGTTAACAATTATTTCGATCCCACGGAGGCGCACCATATCCTCAGTATCCCTTTGTCCTTTCGCACACCAAGTGATGAGCTGATTTGGCATAGTGAGAAAAATGGCTGCTTTTCTGTGCGTTCAGCATACCACAGGCTTCAGAATGACTTGATGAACAAGAAACCGGGGCCCTCAATTGCTCCTGCTTATCAATTGTGGAAGAAGGTTTGGCACGTTAATTTGCATCCACGGGTTAAGAGCTTCCTGTGGAGACTGGGTAAGGATATTCTTCCTACAAAAACAAACCTCCATAAGAAAGGAATTAGAATCGACACTGCTTGCCCCTTTTATGGTGTGCATGACGAATCTTCCAAACATCTTTTCCTTCAATGTGAGTTCTCCAGGTTAGCTTGTTTCTCCCTTCCTCTTGGATTTAGAATTGCCCCTGAGATTGATATTATCGACTGGCTGCTTGTGTGCTTAGAGGGCCCTGATACTCTGAAAGTCCAATTAATGTGCACGCTGTTGTGGAAGTTGTGGAATGCAAGGAATTTGAGGCATTTTCAGCAGCAATTCAAGGAACCACATATGGTAGCGCTGGAAACTTGGGACTGTGTTGCTGAATTGAATTTGCAGGTTCCCGTGGCAAAAAAGTCGCGCCTGACATCTCACATTGAGTCTGCATGCCTCGATAGAGAGGTGTTCATCGTTCAGACTGATGTCGGATGTTTCGATGACGGTTCTGTTGCTTTTGGTTGCATGATCAAGACAGGGGAATCAAAACTATTCTATGCAGCTTGTAAGAAGGAAGCCATGACTGTAGATCCAGCTACGGCCGAAGTTTTGGCTATTAGGTGGGGTTTACGTTTGGCTAAAGAGCTCCACATTGAGAAGGTTCTGGTTCAATCGGATGCATTAACCGTTGTTGATTGTATTAATTGTGTTGAACAAGTCGCATCTATTGATCTCATTGCTACTGATATTAGAAGTTTGCTTAGTAGTTTTTCTTTAGGATCTGTTATGTACTTATGCAGGCAGCACAATACTGAGGCCCATAATCTTGTTGGTTTGGGTAAGTTGTTTGGTGATAGGTCTTGGCTGGTAGAACCCCCTGTTGTTTCTTCTGTATTGTTCTCTTCGGACTTTTCTTCTTAATTCAACGAGTTTCCCATAAAAAAAAAAGAATACATAAAACTCAAAGCATAAATATATTTAAAATATTAATTTGTCAATCTAAAATATGAATAGTACTCTGTATAAAAGTTATATAGTTGCATTATTTATAAGTGTAGCTAGATATATAAACATACCTGAAGTGAGGAGTTGTTTGCATAGCTTGCTTCTTCAAAGCTCCCATTCATGTGTAGTTCCATTCTTGTTTCTTTTGTCTTTCTTTCAACTAACTACATCCATTGCCACAAACTAATAATGTTGTATAGATTAAGCACGTTAGCATATTAAGCTATTAAAAGACCCGTTTGTTTATATTCAACAACTATTAATAATCCATGCTGACATCGATTCAAAAAATAATAATTTCAAATTCGTCAAAATTAACAAAGAAACGGAGAGAGAAAGGTATATTCGAGTGATTATGGAATAAAGAAATATTTCAACATTGTGTGCTTGCCATTTTTTTAAATTAATGCATATTTTAAAATTAACATTAAATATTATGACACAAACACCGCCCATCTCTATCTTAAGTGAGAGTAAAGCCTGGAGAATAGAAAGAAAATTGGTGACCAAAGGTTGCTATTGAACAAAAAAAATTCTTCTCCATTTCAGATCCTAAATTATATTGCCTGCTCAGAGATAAAAAAAAAGTCTAGGAAAGTAATTAATTTTAGTTATTATCATTTTTCTCCCTGCCATAAAAGTCTGTTAGAACCCACTCCCTCAATGTCCATGCAGGAGCAGTTACCATTAGACTAGTTTTAACTTTGTCTAGTATTTTGTGGTTTGGACTATCTAAAGATTATAAAATGAATTAATTTTAATAGGATTGAAGTCTAGTAAAGAGGAAATTGTGGTGATAGTGATTCTTTGATCTTGAAAATGATTTCTATGTAAAACTTAGGGCCAGTTTGTTTCAGCTTTAAAAAAATAGATTTTTTCTTTGTATTTTTGAAAATAGATTTTTTAAAACTGTTTTTCAAAATATTACAAGTTTTTTTATATTCGTTTTTTCTAAAATGAAACACTTAATTTGACATCTTATAACATAAACATAGATAATTGAAGACCAAAATTTAGTCAAAATCATAATTTTTTCAAAAAGTTGTATTTCAAAAATAAGTATTTTGAAAATCTATTTGAAATAGCTTCAAAATTAAGTGATTTTTTGAAATTTTGATATCCAAATTTTTTCCTCATAAATAGATGAAATACCTAAAATCACATTTTAAGAATAACTATTCAAACAAAATTTTCATTTGAAGCTTTTATAATAAAATATTTTGTAAAAATTTTTTCACAAAATTTGGTAACACTATAAAAATCATTTTTAAAAAAAGCCAAAACAAACGGGCCCTTAAAGTCTGTTTGTTTCAGCTTTAAAAAAATAAATTTTTACTTTGTACTTTTTTTGAAAATAGATTTTTCAAAATCTTTTTTTTTTATATTCGTTTCTTCTAAAATGAAACACTAATTTTGACATCCTATAACATAAACATACATATTAAAGATCAAAACTTAGTCAAAATTGCAATTTTTTCAAAAAGTTGTATTTCAAAAATGATTTTTATGAAAATCTATTTGAAATAGCTTCAAAATTAAGTGATTTTTTGAAATTTTGATATCCAAATTTTTTTCCATAAATAAATGAAGGAAAATGCTAACCAGTGCCCTCAGGGTAATGTTTAAGCATTCTAAAATAGTAAATTTATCTTGGTAATCTGCATATTTAATGTATTGAAAATTGAAATATTGAACTTTCTATAAAATATTTTCTTTTTTTGGAATGCTTAACCATTGCCCTGAGGGCACTTGTTAGCAAGACCCATAAATGAAATACATAAAATCTCATTTGAAGTTTTTATAAAAAGTTTACTTATAAAAATTTTTTTCACAAAAATATGTAACATTATAAAAATTATTTAAAAAAAAAAAAACCAAAACAAATGGGCCCTTACACATTCTCAAAATGAAGGGGGGGTTTCATGTTTTTTAGGCTTCTTGTATTCTTTTATCCATTTTTTTTTACCATTTGTTGCTTGGATGTTTGCTAGCCCCTTACTTTGTTAATCTCTATTCCTCTTTTGCTTATGTTTGTTGTGATGTTTAGTTAGTGGTGAAACCCAAAATTAGAGTGTTAGAAATTGAATATTTATATCGATCTTTATACTTTTCTCTAAAAATAGAATTAAATTTTTTAATCTATAATATAAGAAAATTAATGACTCTAGAAAACACTAATTTAACCCTTTATCTTTGTCCTCCACCTCATCATTTGAGGGGCATTTTTTGTCCAAAATTTACTTTTTCTAACCAACTTGTACTATTCGTTTGAACTAAATGATAATTACTTTGATTTGTGTACAAATTGTAAACTACTTTGGTCTTAGTAGTTCAAGTACAACTAAATGTAAACTAAAAAAATCAAATTTTTTGAATTCAAAACAGCTTTTTGGGTGAACAGTCCCGCCCTTCCCCCAAGAGAACACTTTTCTGTCTTCCAAAGCCTGTCACTCGTGCTCACACTCGACTTGTCTTATCTCTCATCTCAAGATAACCCTCTCTTCACATTTCTTCTTCCTCTTTTTCTCATACAAACGACGGCCACCCTCAAGCTTCGACGGTCTCTCTCTGCTCCGATCGAACTCTCTCTCGATCTCTTATCTCTGATTCTCCACTCAACCCTTGTTTTTTGCGTTCAAAACCCATTGAAGAAGGTGTTGTGATGAAATCACGATCTGAATCGAAGTTGATTGAGCGTGATGTTGTCAAAGCGAATGTTCAATTAAGGTTGCGACGAGATGATGAGGGTTGACGCGAATCGTTGTGTTCGGTTATTGTGGAGTTATGATTTGTTGTTGTTCTGTTTTGAGTTGCGATGATGAAGAATATTGTTGATGATGAATATTGATGAAGATGATGATGAATGTTGTGCGATTTGGTGATGATGTTGCTCGGTTTACTGATGTGTTGAGGGATATGAAGATGATGTTATAGTTCCAGAACTTTGGTGTGATTTTTTTGATTTTTTGTTCTTTGTGTTTTTGGATCTATGGATCTGTTGTCTTTTTTTCTTCTTCTACAAAAATTTCGGAAGGGTTTTATGTATGTGGAAAATGACGATAAGATTTAGGGTTTGATTATGATCTTTGTGTTAGAACAAGATTTGTTCTGATCAATATTCTTAGTTTTGATGATAACAAGGATATGAATTTTGGATGAGATAATGTGGTACTCTAATACACTGCAATTTCCCTTTCAGTAAATATATAAAGAGTATGCACAAATCAGCGCTCAGAAGCTTTGACTCACAAGGGTCAGCATGCAACATCAGAACATGGTCTGGCAAGACATCAGAAGATGGTCAAAGCAGAATCAGAACATGGGTCTATGGAAGCATCAGAAGAACTTGAGTTCAGAAGCAGAAGCACTGAAGTTCTCATGGTATCACGCTCAGAAGCACTTCAAGGTCAGAAGACAAGAAGATGCTCTGCACTAAGCTGTTTGACTCTGATGATATTCAAACGTTGTATACACAAACATCAGATCAGAAGCAAGTACAAGATGGCAGGCTACGCTAACTGACAAAAGGAACGTTAAAAGCTATTAAAGGCAACGTCAGTAGACACAGCGTAAACAAGGCTCGAGGTAGTTGACAAAAGAGTGAAACATTAAATGCAATGCTGTACGGAATACGCAAAGCATTAAATGCTCCCAACGGTCATCTTCTCAAGTCCCTATAAATATGAAGTTTTGATGAGAAGCAAGGTTACCGATTCTGACGAATTCTGTGAATACAAACTTGCTGAAACGCTGTTCAAATCAAATCTCACAAACTTCATCTTCATCAAAGCTCACTACATTGCTGTTGTAATATATTAGTGAGATTAAGCTTAAACTTTAAGAGAAATATCACTGTTGTGATTATAGCTTTTCAGAAGCATTATAATACTCTTAGAATTGATTACACTAATTTGTAAGTAACTAGAGTGATCAAGTGTGATCAGGATACTCTAGGAAGTCTTAGCTTGTGTCTAAGCAGTTGTAACTAGAGTGATCACGTGGTGGTCAGGATACTCTAGAAAGTCTTAGCTTGTGTCTAAGCAATTGTTCCTAGAGTGATCAGGTTGTGATCAGGATACTCTAGAAGACTTAGTCGTGGGCTAAGTGGAAAATCATTGTAATCTGTTGAGATTAGTGGATTAAATCCTCAGGTGAGGTAAATCACTCCAAGGGGGTGGACTGGAGTAGTTTAGATAACAACGAACCAGGATAAAAATAACTGTGCAATTTGTTTTTATCGTTCAAGTTTTTAGACTACACATATTCAACCCCCCCCCCCCTTTCTAAGTGTTTTTCTATCCTTCACTTTGTGGCTATGGTTGTGTGTTTGTGTGAACAGTTCTTCTTTTTGCAACAATTTCTGAAGGTTTTCTGGAAAATGATAATGAAAATCTTAAGGTTTCATTGTTTATTTCTCTGTGACGGATTTCGGGTGAACAATGGTCTCCTTTTCTTTTTCTAACGATTTCCTGAAAGGTTTTGGTAGATGAACAACACAAGTTTTTTAGGGTTTTTTGTTCCTTGTCTGCGGCTGTGGTTTCTAAACAGTGATCTCTGCCTTGGGAACTGTGCATTAATTGTTATATACTGACAGAGTTTAGGGTTTATTCTTAGCAAGCCTAATAGAAATTTGTTTTGGGCTTTTCAACTGATCTGGTGTGAACTCTGATATTTGATTGTGATTTTATTTTACTAAGTCAGCAGTAATTTTCTTTTATCTCTATTTGGGCCTATGATTATTGTTGATCTTGGAAACATGATCGAATCAAATCCCTATCTTCAGATTCCTTACACAAACCCTAATGATGAATTGTGAATCTTCTTGAGAATTCTTATTCATTTCCCTCTCTTGGATACAGTTAATACTGAAGCATTTAGTGCATCTTCTAATTCTGATTTTACTATAGGTTCAACATGGCTCAGCAGTATGTGCAAGTGAATATGATGTAGTTTCAAATTGGCAAAACAATCATCAACCTGGCACTTAATCTCCATGTGGGCATGAAATAATTAGTTTATGATGTTGAATGCTATTATTATGTGTTACTCTATCTTTGCTTGAAGCTGAACAACATTGAGTTCAAGAAGATTCTATTCAATCTCAAATTGGGGCTGATATGTAATTATGTGTTTCTACTTTCTGTGAATCTTGTATTTTGGACAGATATCCTTGGTTTACAGCGGGACTAAGATCTGTGGAACAATTGCTTAAGTGGATGGCTTCTAAACTATAATCATTTGAACTCAAATTTTTTAAACTGATACCTGGAATGTACTTATGCAGACTTAGTTTCCTCTTTTACTTAAACTATAATCATTTTTATTCGAAATTTTTTGACAACTTTAATGGTTCAATTTTTTTAGAGGCTTCCCTGTTTGGCTCAAGTACATTCCAAGTATCACTTTCAGAACAGACAATGGACCATTTAAGGCGAGTTAACAATTATCATCATATTTTGAATAGTCTCTAAAAAAAGAAAGAATTAAAAAATTCATGCTTTATAGTTTAATTGATGTTAATATGTTATTACTTTTCCCTTGTACTGACTTGATTTTTTTGTTTGGTAAAGTTTCAAATGCAAAGATTTACAACTAAGATTCTGAATATAATGAAAGCTGAAAGGTTGTATGAATCACAGTTATCACGTTTGTAATTTTGAATGTTTTATTCCAACAACTCAACCTTAGCTTTATACACTTTGGTTAATAAAGGAATTGTGGGTATAAAAAGTTGCAGTGTGGTAATTGTATTGCCAAATGATTTGTTTCCCATCCTGTACATAAACTCTTCCTAATGTTGAGTTAACCATGTGATGTTTATTGAAAGATTATATATCTAATTGAAAAAAATGAATGGTTGCAGGTTTTGTAGGAAAGAAAAAGAGGATACCAAGTTACCATGTAGCAACAATTACTTTATCATATTTAGTCAAGTACTTTGATATGCCAATTGCAGAAGCGTAAAAAAAACTAAATGTTTGCCTTACAAATCTCATAAGCTACTTTTTTGTTTGTGGTAGAGAGAAGAAATATGCTTCTCCTTAGTCACATTTTTTCAGTGTTTCTTCAGTGTTGCGTTGACACGAGTAGTTGTTGCTTTATAATTTGTATATGAGTGCTTTGTGTTCGTCTGATACTGATCTGTTCGACTCATTTCTCCAATTTTCCTAAATTCTTAAGGCGTGCTATACTTATTTTAAAATATCATAAGCAGGGGAATAATTATGTGTTAAACTTTGTAGGATTTTGTTTTGTTCATGATACTTTTGGATGCTGAATTGCTTTCTAGAAAATGATTGTTAAATTCTTAAGTTGTTGTTGCTGCTACTAATTGTGAACTGCAAGATCTTTTTAACATTATTATACCAAATCAATTGGTCTTGCTAAATTCTATTATTACATTCATTGAGAATAAATGGTTTTGTTATCAAGTCCTGATTATGTTTTGAAGGTATAGATTATCTTTTATTTTGTGTTATGGCTCTGTTAAAGTGTCATAATTCGTAACAGGATATATTGGTTTAAAACAATGTTTACTACAGGGTTCACAGCTTTGAACCATATTTCTTCATCAGATGCCCTCCTCAAATGGGACTAGATAATATCTCCCATTTTCATCAAATTCTCGAGGTATCTCGCTTAGTACTTGAAATTAATTGTTTTTAATCAAGAAAATGAATTCTTTATTTAGATTTTTGAATTGCCTTAATGTACTTACATTTACATCTTCAAATGCTTCAGACTAGGATGAGAGAAGCCAATAGAAATAACAATGTAGGAAAAAAAATTCGTCAAGTTGACTGGAGCTATATAATAGCAAGTTTACTCGCAAACTTAACATTGTTGTCTGGTGATTAATTAACTTGTCTGATTTTTTCATTCTCTCTGATTAAAGTCCGTGGCGAGCATGCAAATCTTTAAGGGATTGGCTTATATCCACATTGTTTCTGGAGTTTGCCCCGAGGATTTGAAGCCTCAAAATATATTGGTTTGCTTATATGTTGTCATTGATCTTTAGAAAAGATGGAAGATTGAATTTTTTGAATTCGATTTATGTCATTAATAAAAATATAATTTTATTTTCCAACTTCTTTTTAAAATTAGCATAAGTCACATTTTTATTTAAATTGTCATTACTATTTAAAAATAAATGATTTAACAATATAAACCACAATACTGGTAATTTTTGTTTTTCAAAAAATGTTAACAATAATTAATATAACATTAAAATAGAAAATATCACAAATTATCCCAATTGACCTAAAAATTTAAATTCCTAAAAACATTAAAAACTAAATATTAATAAACAGTCTTGTTCCCATAAAATAAAAATAAAAATTACATAATTTAACAAATAAAATTATGACTCTCGCCATCATGATTATTAATTCTTCTTTATATATTTGCTTCGAAACTTTCTCGATGAAGTAGTTGAAGTAATCTTATTTGACTTGCAATTTCAAAACAATTAAAAATTAATGTACAAGTTTCTTTTACAATACATTCTTTTGCACTAGAAAAAAAAACTAATATAGCAAAAAGTCACGTCAAACTAAAAGATGAACAAATATGTACACATTTTCAAAACTCTTTCTTACACAAAAATACTAGTTCAACTACTCTTAGAGTAACAATGTTGCTCCCAATTTTTTACATAAAACACAATTAACATCTCATGACATTATATATCAATTGCAATCCTGAAGAACACTTGTATAATACATTATCATTAAATATAACTCTGATAACAAATAAACTACACTTAAAATATTCATACCACATATGCAAGACGTTAGGAAATCCTACTTACAATTTTTCAGTAGTCATGTAATTAACTTTGTGATCAGATTCAAAAGTTATATTCAGTGTATTAGAAGATTGTCCACCCTGTAAAAATATTCATAATAACACTAATGACATATTCAATATAATAAATTAAAAAACTATATAAAACTACTAATTTATTATATTTTGTAATAAAAAGAACAATTTATATACTTACTTGAAAATTCATCATTTTATAAAACATATTTGCCATTTTTTCTTCAAATTGCGTCTTTATTTTTCTTCCAGTTGTCTTTGACTCTCTTCAAACTTTACAGTCATTTCTTCCCTCGATTTTTGCAAGTTGAGTCTCTACATCTTTTAATTTCATTTCCATACCATGCCTCTTTTCACATTCCTTTTCTAATTCTTCATGTAAGCAAGTAACAAACTTACCCTTTTGTGGTTTTATTCCAGCTCCTAAGCCACGACAATATCTCGATCTTTCTCTCCAACAACTGATCTGAAAGCAATGTTTATAAGCTTGCCTTTAAATTAGTCATTTTATGCGACTGTTTTCACGTATAATTTCCACTCCTTTCTCCTGCACCTTATCATAACATGCCACATTATCCATTAAATCACACGTTGTCCCTTTAGAGTCTCATTTAAATATTTCTAAATATTCTGTAATTACTTTGATGTGCATTATCACCCATTAAATTCTCTTTCCCATCACTTCTTATAACCTTTTCAACATTTAACCCAATAATCTCTCAAGTAATAGCGCAAGTAGCATTGGATTTGTTATTTTTTATTTATTCTCTATATATCCTTCTCATCAATGGTTTAATTATTTATTAATATTAATTAATTAAAAAGTTCACTAAAAAATAGAAAAACGGTAACTATAAATTCCACTATCACTTCCAATTATGTTAATGACTAAAATATAGGGGTTGCAAAACGGGTCGCCCACTCCGCCTAATGTCCGCCAAAAAGCGAGCGGGGGGGGGGGGGGGGGGGGGGGGGGGGGGGGGGGGGCAAGCCCGCCAAGTAAAATAGACATAAAAATCATGCCCTCCCCGCCAAGGTGGCGAGTTGGCGAGCGGCGGAGTTGCCCGCCTATTTTTTTTTTTTTCTTTTATTTTTTTAATAGATTAATAGTCTTTTTTACCTTTCAATTAAATTTTTCACTTATTTTTTAGAACAATTTTTTTATAAAGCATCTTTTAAATAAATTTTACCAAAACAATATTGCATATATTTACAAAGAAATGTATAAAATAAAACCATCAAGAACTTGAATTACTAAAATTAACTAAAAACTGTCGGACTTAAGACGAGACGAGCTTAAAAAAATAAGTGATGCAGACTTTAGCGGGCGGCCGACTTTGGTGGAGCGGGTGGCGGGCCCAAAATCCCAACCCAACCTATAATTTTTTTGCGGGTGCGCCGGCCGGCTCGGCGTGCCACCTTCCGTTTTGCCACACCTACTAAAATATAGGCACGTAGTATTTCTTAAATCCCACTAAAAGTTGCTTTTTATTTAAAAAGATGGCTATAGTTTATATCCTTATTACTAAATTATAATTAATAATTAATTAATAAAAAAGGCTAAAAAATATGATAGGAAACTTTTTATAAAAAAACATGGTTACAATTAGTTTATTATTAGTATGTTAAAAAAATAATTTATTATTATTATTATGTCAAAAAAATAGTTTATTATTATCATTTTTAATTAGTTATCATTCATAACAACTAGATATTAATGTATTTGCATTTGGGTTTAAACAAAATGCACAAGTATGTTAGATCATCTTTTTATTTGCATTTGGTTTGAAATAAATTTTAATTATTTTCTTGATATATCATTTACCATACTTAAAACAAATATATAAGAAAATTATTTTTTAAGAAACTATAATTTTTCATAAAAGAATTACTTTTAAAAATAAGTTTTCAGCAATAAAAAAATTGTTGCGGAAAGATGGTTTATTACAATGACTTCAAATAGTCGTTGCTATATGTATATATAAAATTATATTGATTTTAGCGATAATATTTTTCTTTTAGGATAAGTTATTTTCCCTAGAAATAATGCTATATTTGAGAGATATATAAAGTTATTACAACAACTAATATTAGTCGTCGCAATATACAAATTAAGAAGTTGAATTATTTTTAGCAGCTATAATAATTGTTGCGATAAGTCACTTTTCTCAGCGATAATATAATTGTCGAGAAAAACAATAATTTATTGCCGTGACTTACATTAGTTGTTACAATATGCATATTAAAAAGTTGAATTATTTCCAGCGACAATAATAATTGTTGCGATAACTTTTCCCAACGATAATATGATTGTTGAGAAAAACAATAACTTATTATTACAACTTAAAGTAGTCGTTGTTATTTGCATGATATTGTCAACAAATTGAAAGTCGCTGCCAAATATCTTATTTCTTGTAATGAAGCTTAAATCGCAACTTCCGGATGAAAGCCAGCATGATTTACATAGAAATGAAAGTTTTCTTGTAGACATGTCTAGGTGTTAGTTATATTTATTTTTTTGGGTTATGAAGATGCTCATTTTTCCTTATCAAACTTACCGAGAACAACACAGATGTGGCATTTGAATGTATGCTTATTATTGATGGTGGAATTAACTGAACTTATATGTTTCTTGAATTTAAGTCATATAATATACATCTAAGTATTTCTTAAGTATTTGGTAAGTCTTAAAGATTTCTGTTTATTTTAGTATTATTATCTAGAGTTTTTTCATAGATGATATTCATCTTATTAATGTTATATTTTATATTTTTGTAATTTCTTTTCAATTAAGTTGGTCATGCTTCTAAACTTTATCCTGTTTTGTTTTCTGTTTCTGAGTTGCAGGACGTATCCATTGCTTCGATGAGGGATGGCGTAATGGTGTTTGGTCGTGGGGAAACTTTGGAGTATCTATCAACCAGCTGAGAGTCGATACTGTTGCTACAGAATTGGCGCAAATGCAACAGCATATCAGCACAGCGCAGCTGGACTGTCATGGCTCAGACAGTGTCGAGTGGATCCAAGGATTAGATGGCAGATTTTCGGTTGTGGACTGTTTCAGAAGGATAAATAGCTTGCGCGTGAGGAGTGGTCCTAAGGAACAATTTGACGCGGCGTTGGAGTTTGTTTGGAGAATTGATGTTCCTCTTAAGGTGAAGGCGTTTGGATGGAGGTGTTTCATAAACATATTACTGACAAAAGATCATCTCACACACAGACGTATTCTTCCTAGTTCCAACACTTCTTGCATTTTCAATTCCGCTGTTGGTGAAACGGGGCTGCACACTTTGGTTAACTGTCACGCTGCAGTGTTGGTGTGGAGAGACATGGCTGAGTGGGTGAGATTTCTTGGCCATAGAGGGATGAGTTTCAAGGAGAGTTTTTTAGAATGGTTCAATTTCTGTGAACAGATTAAAATCAGGAAAGGCAAGGAAGGAGTGTTGTGGTTGGCCACATGTTGGACAATTTGGTTGGTTCGGAATGAGATCGTTTTCAGAAGCGATAAGTGGAACGTCTCGGATATGGTTTGGAGAGCGAAGGCTTTAGTCTGGAAGTGGGCTTTTATAGGGAAAATTGTGCAACCCAATTGCAACTTTTATGAGTTCTCTAGAAATCCAATGTTTTACTTATCTTAGGGTGCAATTGGTGTGAAATTTTTCATTTCGAGCTTTCGCTCGCTTTCTTTGTATCCTTCTTTGAGAACTTGGGTTCTCCTTTCAATAGATTCTTGCTTACAAAAAAAAAAACTTTGTTGGCACAATTCTCTTAGAATGTCTTCTTTTGGTGGAGATCATGTAAAAATTCCTAACTCTTTGTTCCGCCTATTTTCTTTGGTTCATTAATAATGAGTGTTATTCTACACTTAGCATTCATGTGATAATGAGATAGTTAATATTTCGTTCCTAACAAAAATGATTCATCTGGTGTTGGTAAAATGGTGATTTGTCAGCAATCAATTTTTGAGCAAGACTAAAAGAAAATCTTTTGTGACGAGGTTTTTACCTCAGGCCATCAACTTAAAAATAGAGGTCTTAATTTATGGTGGTAGAATCAGATTATGATGAGTAATTGGATGATGAAACTTCAAGTGATGAGCCTGCATCAAGGGTGGATTCTCCCACACTGAGTTTGATACTCCCAATTATAAATTCAAGTTTTAACATGAATTAGTAATTATCTTAAGTATATTCTACAATTTATTTTTTGCTTTAATATATGTTCAAATGCGCTTATACAATATAAATTTTTAAAACTTTATATAATTATTTTTCAGTTTATTTTTTATTTTTTTTAATAATATTTTAATATTATTTAATTTATTTGATTTTTCATGACAAAACGGGTATCCCACAAGTAGTTATAATAATTTAATGTTCATAAGGGGAAAAAAAGAGAGATGAGAGGACATATAAACTTCATCCTCATAAACATAATCAAATATAAAACTTTATGAATTATAAGATCATATGACTCAATGAATCAAATCTCCTGCAAGACTAAATCTGATCATTAACATTCCTTTTAGCAATACTTCTAAATTTTTATTTTTAATTTGCATCATAACATTTCTTAACTAATCATTAGCTAGGAAAATGCTGCAAATTAACCTACAACAAAACTCTTGAAATTTATTTTTAACTCAAAATATAAAACCTTGAACAAAATTGTTCTTACTCATGGTTTTCTTGTCAAGGATAAGGTAAGATTGGTGAACTTAGTTCTCTCTTTTGACATTCGATCAGTTAAAATATTTGTATAGCGCTCAAAAATCTCTTCAATCACACTCTCACCAAAGTGACAAACTAGCAAAGGTTCAGTCACAGCCCTGATGCATTGTGCCATATTGTATCCATCGTCTTTGAACGATTTCGACATTTCAAATCCAATGTCAAAAGCTTCCCAATGATCAAGAGCATTCCAATTCACTTCGGAAACCTCTAGTTTATCGATTGCAAATGATCCTTCCCCGAGAACTTCCTGATTCACTTCCCATGGAGAAGGATAGTAGCTTGGGAGGTTGAAAGTATCCAGTTTCTCTTCGTCAATGATTCCCTACAACATAATTTATTGTCTATAAATCATATCTCAACAGACAAAAAACCGATATTGTTAGGTTGAACATTGATATTAACGTTTGAACCGATACCTGCAGGACCATGTCCTTAAGAGCAATTGTCAAGAGATCCCAAATGTAACAACACTCCTTGTTTGATGGATCATCATTTTTTCTTCCTATATATGTTAGAATCATATGACCCCCTTCAACTATTTCTTGGGCACGACACTCGAGAAAAAGAGAGAAATCTGATTGAAATTGCTTGTAATAAGCCTTGAGGACATTTGAAGGGCTTGTAGTTGACAAGTAAATGTTGCCCTTGTTGTTGTTGTCTACACCCTCTGGAACCTAATTAATCACCAATCAACACAATTTATTGATATGAAACATTTTTTTTTATTAAATGTATATAGAATACAAAAAGAATGAACAAACCTTTGATAGCCAATGAAGACTGTAAGAGGAATGAACAAAATGCAAACTTTTATCTGGAAAAATTCTGCCATAAAATGAACCAGGAACTCCAAAGAAGAAGCAAGGACCTATTTCAGTTTTCATTTCATCGTATAGATTTTCTTTGAAGGTGTCGAGAGACTTAAATACGCTGTTGAAATCATTACCCCATAGATCGTTCATATAGACTTTATATTCAGGAGATTTCTGATTAAATTTCCGACAAAGATTTTCGACCACCTTAATAAATTCTGAGATCACTAACAAAGTGTTAGGTCCAGAAGAGCATCCTAAGTCTGCAATAGCCAAGCTTTTGGGCAGTGTGTTGCAATACAAACTTGTTATGGCTTCATCTCTCATAGGTTTTGTCAAAGAAATCACCCTTCGCTGTATATTTACAATTGAATACATAAAACTCAAAGCATAAATATACTCTAAAATATGGATAGTTTTGTAAAATAGTTATAAAGTTGCATTATTTATAAGTGTAGATATATAAATATACCTGAAGTGAGGAGTTGTTTGCATAGCTTGCTTCTTCGATGCTCCCATTCATGTGTAGTCTCATTCTTGTTTCTTTTATCTTTCTTTCAAAGTAGTTTTGCTTTAATGCTATTGCGTTCAACTAACTACAGCCATTTCCACAAACTTATAATGATGTATAGATTAAGCATGTTAGCATATTAAGCTATTAAAAGACCCGTTTGTTTATAGTCAATTATTAATAATCCATGCTTACATCGATCCAAAAATTAATAATTTCAAATTCATCAAATCTAACAAAAGAAACGGAGGGACAAATATACAATGGAGTGATTATGGAATAATAAAGAAATATTTCAACAGTATGTGCTTGCCATTTTTTTAAAATTAAAATGCATATTTTAAAATTAACATAAAATATTAAATAATTTAAATATCATGACACAAACACCACCCATCTCTATCTTAAGTGAGATTCAAGCTTGGAGAATAGTAAGAAAATTGGTGACCAAAGGGGGTTAAGAAATGTGGTTGGACCTAATTTAATCCTATAAAACCGGATAGTAGAGTGAGGATTGCCCCCATTTATAAATACATGTTCAACCTATATATTGTCTAATGTGGGACTCTTAACAAAGGTTGCTATTGAACAAAAACAATCTTCTCCATTTCAGATCCTAAATTAACTTGTCTTCTACATATCGACCTATATCACCCACAGTCCTCTCAGGTTGCTCAGAGATGAAAAAAAGTCTAGGGAAGTTAATTTTAAGGGGTATGACTCCTATATTGAAAAATAAGTCTGAAGACTTGAATCCACTCTGTTAGTTATATTGTCCACAATCGAATCGAAGGGATTCTATTCCTTGGACCCTAGAAGAGACATTCACTGCCACCAAATAGGATTCAGAATGAAAACTCGAAGACCTGCCCCAAAGAAATTTCACCATTGCTCTATAAAAGATGTACTCTACAACTTTTATTCCACGACACTTCAAGCCATATTGTAACATCATAATTCCCCGACATTAATTTAATAAAAATTACATTAATAATTTTTTTAAAATTAAAACACATCAATTAGGATGTCACACTTCGCAACTTATAAAAACATGTTCAAACATGCATAGATAGATACATAACACATCAAGTGGATGAACCAACAACAATCTAACATAGTTCTCAACTTTAACTTCATTAACGCAGCGGAAAATAAACATATTATTCTCTTCAAAAATTCTCAATAATAGAATAGCAACACATATTTTGTTGTGAATTCAATGCCAATAACAAAGTATAAAACAAGGGAAGAATAAAGGACAAGGAAGAAGAAGAACACAGGAATTGCTTATAACTGCTATTCTTTTACTTTCTCTTAGAAAACAAGATTACAAGTTTACAAGAATAACAAATAATCTCTCTCACCCTAAATTAGGATTTGTTGTGTGTAATGATGAGAGACTAGTATGCTATTTATAATAAAACCTAACATACTAACTAATGGGTTTTTTCCACAAGGTCCATTACACAAGCCAACTTAATAAACAAGCTAACTTAAAAAATTAGGGTTTAAACACTAAACCTAATTTAGCATGCTAACAATCCTAGCATCTTCGACACCAGCATGTGAACAACCTTCGACTTCATGCTTAATCCTGTCGAACCAAGAAGCTACCCTTCGACCATACTAGAGTTTGATCCAATATCTCATAAATCTCCACCTTGGATCTAACTCTACAACATCAAGGGAACAAACTAGCTTTCTTCATGCAGCTTTATCAACAACATACAGTGGAAAAACATGTAACTCGGCAATGACTTGGTGATCATATCAACAGCATTATGATCTATTGAAACCTTCAGCACTTGGACTTCTCCATGCTCGATTACTCCTCTAACGAAATGCAGCCTCATATTAATATGCTTAGTTCGCTCATGATAGGTTGAATTCTTCGACAGGTGTATTGCACTTTGACTATCACATTTAATAGTGATACCTTCACCTTGAAGTTTTAGCTCCTTAGCAAAACCTTCAAGCCACAATGCTTCTTTCACAGCTTCAGTTAGGGCAATATACTCCGCTTCAGTGGTTGATAGAGCAACAACCTTCTGAAGTGTTGCTTTCCAACTAATTGTTGTGCCAAACATGGTGAAAGCATATCCAGAAATAGACTTTCTAGAATCCATACAACCTGCATAATCAGAGTCGACATATCCTTCTAGTACTGCTTTACTATTTTCACCCAAGGCTCCACCATAAATTAGGACCTTGTTTAGAGACCCATTTATGTACCTTAAAATCCACTTCAATGCTTGCCAGTGAGCCTTTCCAAGATTTGCCATGTACCTGCTCACAAGACTTACTGCATATGCTATGTCGGGTCTAGTACAGACCATAACATACATCAAAGAACCAACTATATTAGCATATGGGATGTTGTTCATATAGGCTCTTTTGACATCAGTACTAGGACACTGATCAATACTCAGCTTGAATTGAGGGTTTGTCGGAGTCACAACTGGCTTCGAATTCGACATAGCAAACCTTTCGAGAATCTTTCGTAGATATGCCTCTTGAGATAAGCATAACTTCGACTTCTTTCTATCTCTTCGAATGTCAATTCCAAGAATCCTGGAAGCAGATCTGAGATCCTTCATATCGAACTCCTTATTGAGTTCAGCCTTCACCCTCATTACATCTTCGACATTGTTACTAGCTATGACATTATCATCCACATAAAGCAACAAAATAACAAATGAATTACCACGTTGAAATCTGAAGTAAACGTAGTGGTCGAACTGACTTCCAATGAAACTTATGCGTGTCATGAACTTGTAAAATCTTCTATTCCACTGTCGAGGAGATTGTTTCAGCCCATATAAAGATCTCTTTTGCTTGCACATATAATCTTCCTTCTCCTTTTTGACATACCCTTCAGGCTATCTCATCAGGATCGTTTCATCTAGATCACCATACAAGAACGCAATCTTCACATCCATCTGTTCCAGTTCAAGGTCGAATTTGTCACCATGGCAAGCAACATTCGAATGGACCTATGCTTCACAACAGGAGAAAACACATCATTGAAGTCGACACCTTCTTTCTGAGTGAAACCCCTTGCAACTAACCTTGCCTTGTATCTTTTTGACGTCACTCCTTCAATTCCTTCCTTAACTTTGAATATCCATTTACAGCTGACTAACCTTGTCCCAGCAGGTTTCTTGATCAGTTCCCAAGTGTGATTATCATGAAGAGATTTCATCTCATCATTCATGGCCTTTATTCATTCAGTCTTATTTTGACTCCTCATAACTTCCTTATAATCTCTAGGTTCTTCGTCTAGAACCTCACTTGCAGAGATTAAGGAATAAGCTATAATATCTGCATACCCAAGTCTCTGAGGTGGCTTGATGACTCTTCTCGACCTATCTCTCGACAATAGGTAGTCATCGATAGTTTCCTCAACTTCCTCAGCATCTTCTGCTTCGACTTCATCTGAAATATACAATTTAGCATCAACTTGCTCCACCTCAACAGGAATCTTTACCTGTTCCAGCTCTTTTGCACTTCGACCATCATCATCACCTGTTTTATTGAAAGTCATCTCAGCTTCATCGAAAACTACATCTCGACTAGTGATACACCTCCTGTGACCTGGCTCTAGGCACCGTAGCCTATAAGCTTTGACTCCTTCAGGGTATCCCATGAACATGGATTTAAGAGCTCTAGGTTCGACCTTGTCTTTCCTAATGTGAGCATAGGCTATGCAGCCAAATACTCTCAGTTTGTCGAGATCTGGTGGATGTCTCGACCAAACTTCTTCAGGTGTCTTCATATCTAACACTGTCGAAGGACATTTGTTTATCAGATATGTTGATGTCGAAACAGCCTCAGCCCAAAACACCTTCTTTAACCTAGCACTAGTCAACATGCATTTGACTCTCTCTAAAATAGTTCGATTAAACCTTTCAGCCAAACCATTTTGCTGTGGAGTACCTGGAGTAGTTCTATGCCTTGCAATACCAGAGGAAGCACAAAAACTGTCGAACGCCTCATTGTAAAATTCAAGGCCATTATCGGTTCTCAACCTCTTGACCTTTCTGTCAGTCTGATTTTCGACCAGAGTCTTCCAACTTTTGAAATTCTCAAAAGTTTCATCCTTAGTCTTCTGGATGAATACCCATAACTTCCTGGAATAATCATCAACCATGGATAGAAAATATCTTGCTCCTGAACGTGATGGACACCTTGCAGACCCCCAAAGATCAGCATGGATGTAATCAAGGGATCCATGTGTTCTTTGTTTGCCTTTGTTGAACTTCACTCTGCAAGATTTTCCAAGTACGCAGGGTTCACAAAACTTCAGCTTTTCGACTTTGTCTCCACCAAGCAGATTTTGTTTTCCTAATTCGACCAGACCCCTTTCATTGACATGACTCTCATGTACCAGATTTCTGTCTTCGACAATGGTTGCGTGAATGCAACATTTGTCGAACCACTTACAACTTCAGCCTCAAGGGTATACAAGCCTTGTTTCTTCACGCCTCTCAAGACTTCCTTAGACCCCTTCATGACTCTTAGAATATTTTTCTCTCCTTGGAAAACATATCCTTTCTTGTCGAGTTCACCAAGAGAAAGAAGATTTCTCTTCAAATCAGGGACATACCTGACTTCAGTCAACAACCTTATTGACTCATCATGAAGCTTGAATCTCACAGATCCAACACCTGCAATCTTGCAAGCTTTGTTGTTTCCCAGCAGTACTGATCCACCATCTTGATCGCATAATTCCTCGAACAAGTCTTTGTTTGGAGTCATGTGCCAAGTGCAACTTGAATCCATAATCCACTCCTTCCTAGAGTCGCTGCTTGAAACCATAAGGACGTCAGATGATTCGAAATCATCTTGAACAATGACTGCATTGCCATTATCCTTACCTCCATGATCTTTCAGTCATTCAGGGCACACCTTTCTTGTGTGACCCTCCTTCTTACAATGATAGCATCGAATGCCAGATGCTTCGTCACTGTAAGACTTTGACTGGCTTTTGCTCTTCCTCTTGTCGAACTTACCCTCCTTTCGCAAGAATTTCCCTTTAATGGCCAAACCTTCACCAACAGTCGAAGGTTTATGCTCCTTTCGTTCGTTCAAGTCCTTATAATACAATGCTGATTGAACTTCTTCAAAGGTCAGAGACTCCCTTCCATACAGGTGAGTTTCTTTGAAGTGAGCATGTGTTCAAGGCAAAGCGCACAATAGTAACAGCGCTTGATCTTCATCATCGATCTTCACATTGATATTTTCAAGATCAAGAATCAGCTTGTTGAACATATCCAACTGCTCAACCAACACTTTATCTTCAATCATATTGAATGAATACAAAGCTTGCTTCAGGTAGAGTCGATTTACCAGCGATTTGGTCATGTACAAACTTTCTCTAGTTTCACCCATAATCCTGATGTCGTTGTCTCCTTTGATACCTGCCGGAGAACCTTATCACTAAGGCTCAACAAAATTGCACTGTGTGCTTTCTCGATCATAGTCGTCTTCTCCGTTGTCGTTAATTCAGCATTCATGGCTGCCTCTCCCTTCAACGCTTCCAAGCAACCCTGTTGAACCAGTAGGGCTTTCATCTTCAAGCGCCACAGACCGAAATCATTCACTCCAGTGAACTTTTCAATCTCATACTTTGTTGAAGGCATCTTCTCCACGCTCACCGCACCAATTTGTTGTGAATTCAATGCCAAGAACAAAGTATAAAACAAAGGAAGAATAAAGGACAAGGAAGAAGAAGAACACAAGAATTGGTTATAACTGATATTCTTTTACTTTCTCTTAGAAAACAAGATTACAAGTTTACAAGAATAACAAATAACATCTCTCACCCTAAATTAAGATTTGCTGTGTGCAATAATGAGAGACTAGTATGGTATTTATAATAAAACCTAACATACTAACTAATGGGCTTTTTCCACAAGGTCCATTACACAAGCCAACTTAATAAACAAGCTAACTTAACAAATTAGGGTTTAAATACTAAACCTAATTTAGCATGCTAACAACCCTAGCATCTTCGACACCAGCATGTGAACAACCTTCGACTTCATGCTTAATCCTGTCGAACCAAGAAGCTACCCTTCGACCATACTAGAGTTCGATCCAATATCTCACATATTCAATCAAAGGGGTGTCCTTCATACTCCAATAAATCAACAAGAATTAAAACGTCAACATATCAAAAACAGACAAGCGTTCACCCCCCTGGTGTTACGTATCAGAGCATAGACGCCAACTCATAAAATAATAAGAGCAACCTCTCCTGGACTTCGCGACCTCGGACTACTCCTGATTATCTACACAATGTCGTATAAAGCATCATTCCAACAGAAGGGTGAGATATCACAGCAATATAATAATTTATATAATAATAAGTATGCGATAGATATACAATGCAGATTATCAACTGTAATTCGTCTTTACATGTCCCACAATTCATACTTCGATCATACAAGACAGCATCATATCAATCATTCAATGTCATACTATGCAACTGACACCGACTTCATGTATGTGGTACCAACAGGGCATAAGTCGTCAAAATTTTCTAATCCAGGCCAACAACAGAGCATAAGCCCTCAACAATTTGCCAATCTAGGCCAACAACAATTTGCAGATCCAGGCCAACAACAATTTGTCATTTCAGGCCAACAACAATGTATGCATGCGACACTAACAAGCAACTTCATAAAACATGCAAAAACAACAACATCGTTATGTAAATTATTATGCAATTCTTCCAATCATCATTTATACAATATTATCATTCAATCACAACAGAATTCGTCACACTTCGTACGACACCGACGCGCGAGGCATAATTCTCCAACAGAAAAATATCATTTTCAAATAATAAAATTATCATCATGTTAAAGAGGATATTTTTATCTTCCCAACGGTCCAAACGGCGCGTCAAACGGACACCCGAGTCAAAAGATATGAATTTTTAAAGTTTAGGAAAAACTGTCCGCTTCAGTAAGGTAACTGGTTACCTCATGATGTAACTGGTTACATCACCTTCCCCATGCCTCTATTACGCAATTTTTTGACGATGTAACCGGTTACATCACTAAACCAGTAGTTTATAATTTCCAAATTTTTACGATGTAACCGGTTACATCACTGAAACGGTGCCAAAATCTTTTAATTTTTCTGTTACGGGATTATTCCCTCAAAACTCCAAAATATCAGTTTGTGGTCAACATAAAAACAGTTCAAACTCCAAATTTCACACACATATTACATACCATATTCTTATTCTCACATAATTCTTGGTGTTGATATCAAGTTTGGTTTTGTATGCGAAGTAAAAACTCAAGCCTATCAACTTCTTTTTTACGTTGAAATTAAAATGACGGAATAGAAAGATTTAAGTAAACCTTTTAAAGTATTTATATTATACAAATCTTAATATTAATTTTCGGCTCATAACATCACTTAAACTAAATAAGAAACTTCATAAACACTAATATCTTGTCATCTTGTTTGAGAGACTAGTTGATATATATTGATCATGTTAGATAAATGCAAATGATATCCAATAAAAAGAAAGGTCTCGGCAAATACAATAGTCATACAATATGAGATAAAATGGTGAGGCAGTGCTCTGCTTCATGTGAAATCTATTTAATATATATGAAATTGACAAACAAAATAATTAAACATTAAGCATGTACTTGTAGTTGTAAGCACGGAGATTCATTTGTAACATCTTCCAACTTATGTAAGCATATACAGGCTGGCCAATCTCGATATGTAAAGTTAGAAATCATTTGCTGCTAGTGCTACTAGTAATTTTTTATCTTGCTTACTAGTGTTTATTAATGACTGGCCGGTGCTTTGGCTTCTATGTGTGTTTTGTTTCTATCTGATGCATGTGTCATGTACTTTGTGCCTTCTATATTCATCTACGCTGTAAATTAAGTCTGACTTACATTGCTTTATTTGTTTCTTAGAAAGTTCACAAATCTTTCACAGATTTTAATATTTTCTCAATCCTACCATGAGTGACTTCCTATTCGAAATAATAAAATGATCTAAAATGAATGACGCGTTTTAATTTATATTGTAAATTAATTTCTGATCTTATTAGGATAAGAAAGAATGATGGCCAGTAAAAATGTCAGTAAGCTTGACAATCTAACAGAGGAGGGGGTGTATCTGCAGACACTTCGATGTTAAAGTAAGTATGGCGTAGAGGTAGCAAGGTTTGGAGTATAGAAAAGTGAATACCTAATCCTCCTGCAGAGGAGGGTATTTATATGAGCCCCAGTGTTGTGTCAATCGTCTCCGTTATGGGCTAAAAGTCCAAGCCCATAATGGATGACTTCCAGGATTTCCACGTGAGTAGTGATGAGCAGCACATGCTCATCATCCTGGATTAACTTTCCCGTGATCTTCATATTATGGGTGAACTTGCCCGTTACGGGTGGCAAGACAGTTTTTTCATCTGCGCGAAGAGTGGGAGCAGTTGCTAACGTGTCCTCAGGGAGGAGCGTGTGGAGAAAGTGCCCTTTACTGGCCCCCAATAAATTGGGTCAGCACTTTGGGCTCTCCTCAATGTAGTGGATTGGGATGTGCTTGGCGTTTGGCCCGCCACAGGCCCTGTCCAGAACAATTTCTTTTTTCAATTGTACCCTTTAATTATTACCACTTTCATCACTCTCAATACATGATAAATGTTACTTTAGTAAAAACATCATTCTCTCTATTTAAATATTACATTTTTCTTAATATGTATGAAACGGTCAATGAAATGACTCTTTGTGGAACGGAGGGAGTAATTGCAATTACTTTAATAAATGTAGTTATTTTTTGCATTCGCAAGGTCCATAGAAAAAGTTGGAAGAACAAACTTTGAGTGAAAAGGCACATATAACAGGTGACTTCTATTATAACCAGAAGCAGCGATTCCACCATATAGCACATCAATCATCATCTGATTCAATCTAATGGGTGTTCGCAGAACATATTGCATCATATGTGAACAGTTTTTACTACTCTTAGTATTGAGGGTAAAAACGTGGCATTTCAGGTATTCAAATCCATCTTCACTCTCATGTTACTTATAATTTCTCTCATAGACTTAGACATTGGAGTGAGAACCTTGTATGTCAGCCCCCTCTTAGTTGCGTTGAAAGTACATATCCAATGCGACAAGATATACCTTCTCTACCTCACCTTTCATATCTAGTTCCTAACTGAATAATGGAGGCGTCTTTGGGAATCGACTTTCGATTCTAGTTAATTTCCAAGAAAAACCATTGTCTTTCCACCAAAGATCCATATAAATTTTTCTTAAAGTTTGGATGATATTCTTCCTTGAAGTTTCAACCTCCTCCTCCAACAAATATATGATCAGAGAGAGTCATCAAGCATAGTGACATCCAAAGTCACTTGTTCCATCCTTTTTTTGCTCCATATGAACCTACACAACAAGATTATGTTCCCCTAAGAGTTGGTTAAGGGACATTCCAGACTTTTTTGTTATTTAGATCCACACAACCACATCACTAAGGAAAACCATCACACCAACCCCATCCTCTACCAGTGATACATGGACAGAAAATGCTCCTAAGCTTTCAGTTGTTGGAGGAAAATCTCGGAGTATAGAGAGCCATGAACTAACTAAACAACGTCTACAACCCGGTGCACCAACATAACTCACAACTCTTAGCTCGAAGATTACTCGGGATTGAATAAAACCTTAAGCAAGCTCCACCAAGGAATAATAATGTACAGGAGAAAGCATCTTGGGCGACCAGTGCGTCGTACTAGAGTCGGATGTTGCCATGGTTACGCCATGAAGAGAACTCCTGAAGCCCCTACCTTGCGATCAGTACCAAGAACGTATAACTCCCTCATTCAATTTGGAAGGAAAGCGACAATGATACTCCTGCTGAGTTTCATCGTTCTCATCAATCACTGGCACGTCACCCTAAAGAAGGAAAAGATATGACACAGATGCTCCAACTCTAGATATTTCATGTAAGTCTACACATATAGTTCAACTAGATGCATTTGTTAAAATGAAATATTATTTTAACTAATAAAATATCATTTTAACTAATGCATCTAGTTCAATTTTTATTTTATTTTTTCAGATTCATCAAATAATTGATGTATCTGATCTATATATAGATCAAATACATTAATTATTTAATAAATCTAAAAAATAAATTTTGTTTATAATTTGTTATAGATAGAGTAATAAGTTAGTTTTGTTAGTCATTGTCCGAACAAATTGATGATTGAAAGTTGATGAAATTTTAAATATTAAACTACTTATATAAAAAATCAAAATTTTAAATACAACCACAATATTAACCACTAGTATTAGATGTCAGTTTTGTGTTGAAAGTTGCAAATAAAAGATTCTTTTGTAAAGGATTCCTAATTCCTCCGGCCTTATTTATAAGTAAGGATTTCTTTTTTTAGGTTCATTGAATAATGAATGTATCTGGTCTGCATAGTAGACCAAATGCATTTATTACTCATTAAACCTAAAAAATAATCTTTACTTATAAATAAAGCCGAAGTAATAAGATTCCTTTGTAGCACGAAGATTCCTTTTCCAAAATATTTAAGGTTATACTGACCAATCCTGACATGTACAGTAAGTAAGCATATGGATGCTGCTTCATAAAATAAGTAAGCATGCATATTTTATGGTATTAATTTTCTTATAATGGCTCTCATGGAAGAGTATGACTTTTTTTAGTTTGAAATTAAATAAATCATAAAATATTTCTAAAAATGAACGCAGTGAATAGTATTTTTGTGTGTGTTTTTTTTTTTTAATAATTAGAATCTCAAACATATATTTAGATATAAACCTAACCGTAACTCAGTGCAATCTCCTTCCTAATCAGATTTTAAGAAAAAATCATTTCATTTGAGCATTATAATAATTTTCTATATTTTAATAAATGTTCTAAAATCACTTTTATTAGTAATAATAAATTAAATAAATTTTAATTAAATTATATCTAATTTTTGTTATAGAACTCTTGCTACTTGCGAGTGAAAATGTGTTGAATGATGAAGTTTGATCAAGAAGCAAGCAATCTTGAAATTCCTCTAAATTCAACTGACTTCTTTTATTTTGTAGCTATTTTTTAAAGTAACACAATTGATCATTTGTGTTGTTTTCAAAAGGTATTTGTCATGTATGTCACAAATAATACTGAGCTTAGGATCTATAAGGAGGCCTATAGTATGATTACTGATTGAAAGTTAAGAAAATTGATATAGATGCATTAGTTAAAAATGAAATGGGGTACTTTGTAGACAAACCACCACATTTGAAACTTACTAGCGCAAGTGGGTGTATAAGGTTTTTTGTTTTAATAGACAAAGGAATTCATTCAAAGAGAGCACAAGGGGTACTCAAACCCGACTTACAAAATTACCGAGAAACACCTTTAAAAAGTCAATAATAAAGGCACAGCATACCATTCATAATAACTACAACAATAAGGAGAGAAAAATCTACCTGAATTGATCCATTTCCAAGAAAAGAATTTGATGGAGGAAATGCATTCTTCAAAGTTCACAACGTTGTCTTTAAAAATGACAGCATTCCTTAGTAGCCATAATGACCAAGAAACAGCCAACCAAATGACATACACCACCTCTCTAATTGCCTTCTTTTTAATCTTGGAAAAACTGTTTGGAAAATCCACGAAGTCGTTCATCAAAACATGTTGAGAGCAACCCAACCAAGAATGGACAACATAACAAATCCTTAAACTAAAAATACATTCAAGAAAGAGATGATTCCTAGTCTCAAGAAAGCTTCCACAAAGCACGCAAACCTTCTCTGTTTCCGCAAGCTCGATTCCTCTAACTAATAAATTGTCTCTAGTTGGAAGCCTATTAAGAATAAACCTCCACCTGAACATAAGAATATTATACGGAACTCTCGCTTTCCATAATTGAGTTAACGCCACCTTCATATTCAAAGAAATTCACTTAATAGAGTCCTTGTTGGCAAAAGCTTTGAAGCACGAATTGACGGTAAAAACCTCATCGTTCTCGTGGACCCAGCTGAAAACATCATCGCCTTCAGCCGCTGGCTCAATATCAGATAGATGGTCTACAAGCTGCTCCAAAATATGGTTATCCACATCACCCAAATCTCCTATAATCGACTCGAAGTTCCAGCGCCAAAGATCCACCTACCTATAGCCCGCTTCAGCCACGCTCATGGATTTATCAACGGCCTTATCGAATAAATCCGGGTAGGCTTCCTTTAACGGTTGGTTCCCCAACCATTGCAGCTCCAAAAAGGTAATTTGTCTCCATCTTTCAACCTGCAAGCTATACTGTTAGTAAAAGAGTTAACCGAATCCGCAATTTTTCTGTCCAACGATACGAGATCTCTCCACCAAATAGAATCTCCTTTATTGATATCTCGATATTTGCAAGACAGCAATTTTATTTCTGGATTTGAGAATCTATGGCCCACTATCCCGCTCCAAATTGCACTCTTTTCAGTTAAAATTCTCCACCTCCAATTTGAAAGCAGGGCCCTGTTGAAAACCTCTAAATATTTAATCCCTAACCCTCCGTCTTCCTTCGGCTTACAAACTGCCTTCCAGCTAACCCAGTGGATGGTTCGGGAGCTTTCATTTCCATTCCACATAAAACCGCTCTGAATTCTTCGTAACTCTTTCACTACCTTGAACGGCATTTTATAGAAGGAAAGAGCATAGATCAGAACAAGATTCAATACTGAATTGATCAAAATGACCCTTCCGCCTAATGAAAGAAATCTTCCTTTCCAAACTGCCAACTTCTTCCTACACATACTTATGACATTTTTCCACATACCGCGTCTATGTGGACTATCACCCACCATCACGCCTAGAAATTTAAAGGGCAGCCTTCATATATTACACGACAGAAAGGTTGATGCCCTATCAAGGTTCCACTCTCCCATATTGATGTCGTACAAATTACTCTTGCAAAGATTAACCTTTAGCCCCGACATAAGTTCAAATCCTCTTAAAATAGACTTCAAACACCAAAGTTCTCATAAATTTCGTTGCATAGCACTATGGTGTCGTCCGCAAATTGTAATATGTCAATGGTCTCCTCCTCATTGACTTGAAAGCCTTGAAAGTCTCCTTGAGATACCTCTTTGTCATTGAGAGCTGTTAAACCTTCCATTACCATAACGAACAAAAAGGGCGAAAGAGGATCGCCTTGCTTAATCCTCTTTCCACCGAAAAGTCTTTTGTCACGCTGCCGTTGACCAAAATAGACATCGAGCTATTGAAGATACAAACTTCCATTCATTTGCACCAAAGATTGTCGAAACACATTCTTGTCAACAAAGTTCTAAGATAATCCTAGCTTACACTATCATACGCTTTATGGTAGTCCACCTTAATGACCAAACAACACCTTTTATCCCTTTTGGCCAAATCCATTGCTTCGTTAACTAAAAGGACACTGTCTAATATATTGCGACCTGGAAAGAAAGTCGTCTGTTTCGGAGATATCACAGTACCAATGACACGCTTGATTCTAAATGCGAGCATCTTAGCCAGAATCTTATAAAGAGAACTAACCAAGCAAATTGGTCTATATTCCACAAGAGATTGAGGATTGGGAACCTTGGGAATAAGTGCTAGAAAAGATATTGTTACATTCTTGACTAATTTAGTTGAAGCGTAAAAGTCCTTCATGTAACAATAAACATCCTCTTTCACCACTTCCCAATTCTTCTTGAAGAAATCCAGCGTAAACCCGTCTGATCCAACACTCTTCTTTCCATCACAGCTCCAAATAGCCACCTTGATTTCCTCCACTGTGAATGGCTCTTATAAGGCTCTGATATCAGCACAAGACAACCTTTTGAAATATAAGCCATTAGGAGAAGGCCTCAGTCTATTGCTCTCTTTGAAGAAGTTCTCAAAGTGAGCCATGATTTCATGTTTCACTTCAGCAGCACCCTCGATAACACCTCTATCGGTTTCCACCAAACTAATGTAATTTCTCCTATTCCTCTCTTTGAGAACCTTATGGAAAAATCAGGAGTTTTAATCTCCATCTTTCAGCCACGATTTCCTTGATTTCAGTCTAAGCATTTTCTCCTTTGTCTCAAGATTCCTCCAAAACTTCGTAGTTACTTCTCTTCGATCTTCCACCAACTCTCCACCACTAACTCCACTCAAGTTACGGATTTGATAATCCAACATGTTAATATCATTCACCGCATCCTCCACCTTTAAGTCAACCCAACCGAATACATTGTGGTTCCACCATTTCAGTCTGCCCTTAATCCCTTTGAGCTTTTTCAAAAATCCTGAAATCCCCTCTGCCATTAACCTCCAATTTGCTCCATCTTCTTTAACGAAAGCTAAAAACCGATCATTGCTGAACCACACACTGTTAAAACGGAAAGGTTTCGGCCCCCATTCAACATCCCCTTCTTTTATTCATATCGGACAATGGTCCGATATGTCACGCTTCCCGACTTTCTGATTGGAAATCTTCCAATTATGAATGATATTTTCTGATAAAAGAAACCTATCTAACTGCTCATAGACGTGCCATTGTTGTTGAACCAAGAGAATTTACCTCCAATACAAGGAAAATCTTACGATTGCATCTTGTGTTATCATCCCTGCAAATATAAACCCTCAGTACTGATACTAAATAACCAAAGAATCTTGGATTCCACACAAAACACGGTAGTCCGTAACATCTTAGCCATGTTACTCTTTCAGGGTCCACTTCCGAGGGGCTCCACTCTCTTACCTCATTCATCCATTGACCTAACCAATTCCCCCCCCCCCCCCCCGTCTTCCATCAATGCTTACACCTCGCCTTGGACAACGTCTTCTAGAAGACAAAGCTTAGCTCCCAAAGGTGTCACCTTCATTAAAAACTAGCCCTCCGAATGGAATATATCTTGAAGAGTATACGTTGAACCTGGATTCTCCACCTCACCGATATCAGCTTTTTTGAATCTTTGTAATTCTTCATGTGAAACATAAAATTTATGGTTCAATTGAGAGATATAAGATTAGACTGGTGGCCTAGGGTTAGTGCAACACTCGCATATAATATACATCTAAAATTTACATTATATATAGTATAATTGGTGCTGAATGGCAACGGTATATAAACATACCCAAAAGAATAATATACATAAATGACACATTATATAGAAAGATGCCTAATCAAAAACAAAGATCGATGTACAACATGATCCAAAAGATCCACATATGTACAAAATTCATAATTTGCACATAGTTCACAGCGAAAGATCGTAAAAGTATAAGTCTTCAAAACATCATCAGACAAGCTTTCATGTCATACTCTAAATTTTACCCCTAAAGATTCATCTGTATGATTTGCATCAGTTGACTTTTTGTTAACTATTTTAATCCATTTTACAAGTTTCTTTTTAAGTTCAATTACCCTAAAATATTTTCATTTTACTCGCCAATTACATCATTTGACCTTTTTTCACATTCTTGATTACATTTGAATTTTCATTTTTATTAATAATTAAATTTGTTATTAATTGAATTTATTTTCCTTTAATAATAAAATCAATCCTTAATTAAGTTTGCATCTAATAGATAATTATATTTTTCTTTTTATTAAATTTTTACACTGTCATTTAATGAGAATATATCATTCTGTCATGGTCATCTCAGTAATTTAAAAATAACATCCATTAAACCTTTTGAATTTTAATATTAGTTGCATTTTTTAAAATAGCCTTATAATAAAAACGTTTTCATTTTATTTTATTTTTTTTCATTTTATAAGACAAAATCAAAATTAAGAAAATAAAGTAAAACTAGTATACAATACATCACAGTTTTTAAATTCATCACAGTAAAATTAAATTCATTTTCCAATCAATTCACCGTTTTTTTTCATTTCAAATTAACCTTTTTTTTTTCAACTAAACTCCCACATCACATTAAGAGTAAGACAAAACTCAAATTCACATTCACATTTCAACTAACATGCTTTCTTCATTTCAAAATCTCACTCACAATTTCATTTGAATTTCAACAATTATTCAAATTTCATTTACATTACAAACATAATTAAAAATTACAACATACACAAATCCTATCGAAGTCTCAATTGCATCCTAACCACACTTTTCAAATTGATCAAAGGCCATGATTTGAACATTCAAAATTATATTCAATTGCATTCAAAATTATATCAACACTTTTTTATCCGTGTATGTTTTAAACATTGTGCCTCCACGGATCTTTCATCTATATCATCTGATATTTTAGGTAGTGGCTAACGACATACTTCTTTGCTCCAACTTCTTCAGTGTCATACTTCTTTTTTAGAGTCTCCCATACATATTTTGCAGTATCACAGTTACTGTAATAATCATACAGATCATTTGCAAGTCTATTTAAAATATGATTTTGTAGAGATCATCATTCTTTTTTCATAAGGTGATTCATTTTCTGAGCTGGAATTTGTTCGCTTTAATCTGTGCAGCAAATATAGCTTCAGCACTATTAAGTGTTCCATGAGAATATATAGATTTCTTATCGTTAATTTGATCGGTTGATCCTTAAGGAGCAGCAGGTGATCAGAACGTTGGCAACTTTTTTCAAAAAAAATTGCAAATTTTGTTGTCAGCGTTTGAAGTGACTTCCCTCAAACTGTAAGGTTTGTTAGAGACAACCGCCGCAAAATTAATACGCGGAATTATGAGAGAGAAAGAGAGAGAGAGAGAGAGAGAGAGAGAGAGAGAGAGAGAGAGAGAGAGAGAGAGAGAGAGAGAGAGAGAGAGAGAGAGAGAGAGAGAGAGAGAGGAAAAACACAACAAAAAGAGTTTTTGGTGTATTTTGAAATGAAAAATGTGCACTCCTTATATAGTGAGTATGCTAGCCAAGGAATGTATTCTAAACAATGTGGGACTTATTGTTTTTTTTTAATTAACACATAATCACACAAAAAATTCTAACAATGTGGGACTTAAGAAATTTTTAAATTCATCATATTGGAACATGCCTTTTACAAACAATATTTGTTATATTTTTATAGAAACATGAACTTCTGTCAAGGAACCTTTTCGTCTTCACCCTCTTAGGAGAGATTTCCGTCTGCGGTTAATTTATGGAATGGCAGCAGGCCAGTAAGAAAGTATTATGTAATCTAGCAGCAAAGTGGGATGTGTTTCCGCATGGAGGGATGCAATTATGTTTGTCGGAGGATATCTCATCCATATTCTTCTCTGAGCTACCAGACAGAACAAGGGCAACAAACATTTTCAAGTTATTCGGTTGTATTGGAGATGTGGTGGAAGTAGTCATATCTCCACGCAGGAATAAGTGGGGAGGCGATTCAGTTTCGCAAGGTTCAAAGGGGTGGAAGACGTAAGATTGCTGGCGGTGAAGCTTGATAACATCATGATTGACGGCAAGAAGATTCATGCCAATCAACCAAGGTTTGAACGGAAGGGTCCAAGAAGGCTTGAGAGGGGTGGCTCGATTCGGAGTATCGGCAACAAGGAGGGGCGGAGGTTCTTAAGAAAGATGGCTTTATTGATAACATAGGGAGTGCGCACGGGAAGATGTCATATTCTAATGTTGTGTCGGAAGGGAAGAGGCACGACTCTTATTTTGAGTCACATCTGTTTGTATTCAATTCGAAGAAGGAGGATAGGGAAAGATGGAACAAGGCCTACATTGGGGAAGTTTTATATCCCGGTGAGACATAAAACATTCAAACTCACTTTGAGATTGAGGGATTTTTCTCTGTCAAAATAATTCTGTTAGGGGCAAACTATTTCTTGTTAGAAGAGTTGGAGGAAGGGATTATTGCAGAGTTGATCAGTGAAAGAAGCACCTGGTGGAAACAACGGTTCCGTGGTGTTCGTCCTTGGCAGAATCGTGATGTCGATACTGAAAGAGTTATGTGGATTAAGGTCTTTGGTGTTCCGTGTCAAGCGTGGAGTGTGAATTTTTTCATTACACTTGCAAATTCTTTGGGGAGCTACATTTGTGTCGATGAGAACACAATGTCGGGTAAGAAATTGGATGTAGCCATAGTTCTTATTAGGATCCCTCCGAAATTTTTCCTGAAAGAACTCGTATCATTGGTCATAGATGGAGAGTCTTTTGGGATTGTGCTTCACGAAGATTCGTTTGGCCCACCGAGAATTGTTAACAAACAGTACGCCTATACAGGGAACAACGCTTCATCTTCTAGCTCTGAGGACTCTTGGTCCATATCGGAAGGAAGCTCTATCGGAGAGGACGACGGTCATTCTTGGGATTCTAACCCTAAAGATGAAAAGTTAAAACAGGTTTTTAGCAATGGGGACAGTCAAGATGGGTCACATCATGATTCTAGCATAGCAGAAGGGATGGATTCTAAAGAAAACAGAGGAAAAGAAATCATATTGAGCAAAGTTTACTCTTCCTTCGATGAAGCTTTATAGGTGGCAGTTGAGGCAAAAGGTGCGGATCATGCAAAAGGAAAAAGCTCTGCTTAATCTACCTCTGATCCAATCTCTGACCCTAATTCTAGAGACTCAAGAGTCAAGGATACCTTGGAGAAACCAGCAGATTTTTCAGGCTCAATATTCGATAAGGCGGTGGAGTCAGTAGGTACCAAAGCACATTCTTTGTCCAAGAACAAGAGAAGGAAAAAGGTTATTTTTAAATCTTTTGATAATTTGTGTGGGCCATATAAGCAACCTTTAACTTGTCCCATTAAGAAGAAAAGGCCCAAAAGGAATATTATCTCTTCATAATACCAGAAGGCCCAAGAAGTAGGAGTTAATTTTGATGGTCCCACCCAGAACGTGAATGTGGCCATGATCACTTCTTAGTACTTTTATCCGTTTTCCACTTTGATTTTTCGCAAGGGCCTTGAACTTTGATCACTTCTTAGTACTTTTATCCGTTTTCCACTTTGATTTTTCGCAAGGGCCTTGAACTTTTTGAATACTCCAAAGACTTCTGATTTTTCTTTTAGGAAATAGACCCATGTCATTCTAGAGAAGTCGTCAATGAAGAGTATAAAGTACCTTTTGTTCTCATGTGATGGCGTCCTCATCGGTCCACATACGTCGGTATGTATCAGCTCCAACAGGTCTTTCGCTCTCCACGCTCCACTTGTTGAAAATGGAAATCGGTGTTGCTTACCAAGGAGACACCCTTCATTGTTGTCCTTTATGCTTGGAAGGGTGTCTCCTTGGTAAGCAACACCGATTTCCATTTTCAACAAGTGGAGCGTGGAGAGCGAAAGACCTGTTGGAGCTGATACATACCGACGTATGTGGACTGATGAGGACGCCATCACATGAGAACAACAGGTACTTTATACTCCTCATTGACGACTTCTCTAGAATGACATGGGTCTATTTCCTAAAAGAAAAATCAGAAGTCTTTGGAGTATTCAAAAAGTTCAAGGCCCTTGCGGAAAATCAAAGTGGAAAACGGATAAAAGTACTAAGAAGTGATCGCGGCAAAGAGTACACCTCTCGCGAGTTTGACAGATTTTGCGCGGATGAAGGCATAGAGCGACAACTTATAGTCGCATATTCACCTCAACAAAATGGTGTGTCCGAGAGAAAGAATCGCACAGTTATGGAGATGGCTAAATCGATGCTCAAGTAGAAGGGAATGCCTAACACATTCTGGGCTGAAGCGGTCTACACTGCTGTTTACATACTCAATAGATGTCCAACTAAGGCAGTACAAGATAAGACTCCAATTGAAGCCTGGAGCGGGAAGAAGCCATCAGCAAAGCACCTAAGGGTCTTTGGATCTATATGCTACATTCATATTCCAGACGTGAAGAGGCATAAGCTTGAAGACAAGACTATACAAGGTATCTTCCTGGGGTCTAGCACAATTTCTAAGGGATACCGTGTATACAACTTGCAAACTAAAAAACTCATCATCAGTCGAGATGTTGAAGTTGATGAGAATGCTTCTTGGAATTGGGATGAAGAAAAAGTGGAGAAGAACATCCTCATACCAGCTCAACTACCTCAAGAAGAACCCGAGGATGAAGAACCTGGGGAAGAAGAATCAGGTGAACCTCTTTCGCCTCCACCACAACAACAAGAGCAAGAACAAGAACTATCATCACCAGAGTCTACTCCAAGACGAGTAAGATCCTCGGTGGATATATATGAAACCTGTAACATGGTCATACTTGAACCTGGAAGTTTTGAAGAAGCGTCAAAGCAGGAAGTATGGGTCAAGGCAACGGAAGAAGAGATAAAGATGATCGAGAGAAACAACACATGGGAGTTAGTAAATCGTCCCCGTGGAAAAGATATCATTGGGGTTAAGTGGGTCTATAAGACAAAGCTCAACCCTGATGGCACCATACAGAAACACAAGGTGAGGCTAGTAGCTAAGGGTTACTCATAACAACCTGGGATTGACTACAATGAGACATTTGCACCAGTAGCTCGTCTTGATACCATAAGAGCTCTAATAGCTCTTGCGGCACAAAAAGGATGGAGTATCCATCAACTAGATGTCAAATCTGCCTTCCTTAATGGCGTACTTGAAGAAGAGATCTATGTGGAGCAGCCACGAGGATTCATATCTGAAGGTGAAGAAAGCAAAGTGTTAAGACTAAGAAAAGCACTTTACGGTTTGAAGCAAGCACCTCGAGCATGGTATAGCAGAATCGATCAATATTTCATGGATCGAGGATTCAGGAGGAGCAAGAGTGAGCCTACACTTTACATCAAGTCCCAAGGTCAGTACACTCTCTTACTCTCTCTATATGTAGATGACCTTATCTACACAGGAAACATTACTAAGATGATGATGGAGTTTAAAGAAGACATGATGAAGACCTTTGAGATGATCGACCTTGGTTTGATGAGTTACTTCCTCGGTATAGAGGTAAGTCAGAGAAATGAAGGGATATTCATCTCAGAAAAGAAATACACAGAAGGCTTACTTAAGAAATTCAAGATGTATGGTTGCAAGCCTGTCGCTACTCCACTCATAAAAAATGAGAAACTATAAAAGAATGATGGAGCACCAGAAGTTGATGCATCTAAATACAAAAGTCTAATTGGAAGTCTCCTATATTTAACAGCTACACGGCCAGATATAATGTATGCTACAAGTCTTCTATCAAGATTCATGCAAAGCCCAAGTCAAATACACTTTGGAGCAGGAAAAAGAATTTTGAGGTATCTTCAAGAAACAAAAGAGTTCGGTATATGGTACACTACCGAAACCAACTCCGGATTACTTGGCTACACCGACTGTGATTGGGCAGGTTCACTAGATGACATGAAGAGCACCTCTGGCTATGCTTTCTCTCTAGGATCAGGAATTTTTTCTTGGGCGTCAAAGAAGCAAGCTATAGTTACACAATCAACAGCAGAAGCAGAGTACATGGCAGCTGCTGAAGCAACGAGTCAAGCTATATGGCTTCGCAGGATACTCGAAGACATGGGAGAAAAACAAGATGAGCCTACTAAGATCAACTGTGACAACAAATCAGCAATTGCAATGGCAAAAAATCCAGTGCATCACAGCAGAACAAAACACATAGCAATCAAGTATCACTTTATCAGAGAAGCTGAAGCAACTAAAGAGATCAAACTCGACTACTGCAGGACAGAAGATCAAATTGAAGATATATTCACGAAAGCGTTGGCGAGACCAAGATTTAAAGAGCTACGAGCTATGCTTGGAGTCACGGAAATTTGCATCAAGGAGGAGTGTTGAAATTGCTACAAATTTCTAGAATATTCTAAATATAATATGTATGAAAATGGTAGAATATCCTAGAATTATAGTGTATAAGAATATGGTAGAATAATCTAGAACTATAGTGTGAATGGATATGGTAGATCAATCTAGAATTATAAGTGTATGTAAAATATAGAATAACCTAGAATCATCATGATACTAATCTATCATGAGAATTCTAGAAAGAACTAAAGAGATGTAGAAATATTCACCACCATTGAGAGGTTGGTGACTTGAGCCTATAAATAGGCAATTGCTATCTTGTAATTTATCATCCAAGAAATCAATGACATAGCCTTCTTTCTAAACAACTCTCTAAAACTATCTTTTATCAACTATCACCTAATCAACTACTAACAGAAACTATAGATTTAAATTTCGAAAAAATGAAAATTTTCGATCATTTTCTTAAATTTCAAAATTATTAAATAATTTAGTTTGGATTTTTCATTTTTCTCTTATATTGTCTTTCCCTTTTTAGTTTGTTTTACTAAAATTTTATTAATATTAAATATTTCTAATAACAACAATGAATACGTGAAATATTATCGTTTGACAAAATTTCCCTCATTTTTCTAGCATCCTCATTATCTCTCAATAAATTTAAACTATTATGCTAATTGCATTCCTCCACAATCACCTCAATTTTTCCTTAACTTGATTAGAACTCTTGACAACGCATCACTCTCGGAAACTATAACTCTTGGACGAGCTTTACTCATTCTAAAATGGATACATATTTTTAGAAACTTTCACATGTGAGATCACACATGCATGCATGATGCTTCTATATATATGTGTTACATTGCCTCAGCTTAAAACTCATAATATACAAACAAAAAAGCTCAAAGAAAAATAAAAGAATCATAATGGATTTAAAACAGGTAATACACATGAAAGGTGGTGACGGAAAAGAAGGTTATGCAAACAACTCCTTACTTCAGGTATGAGTTCATATATACATATACATTTCATCATTTCATGCATGTGAGTAAGTCATAATTTTGCTCTAAGTTTTATTCATGGAATGTATATGTACAGAGAAAGGTGATTTCTTTGACAAGATCTCTGAGAGACGAAGCCATAACCGATGTGTATCGCAATACGAATCCAGAAAGCTTAGGAATTGCAGATTTGGGTTGTTCTTATGGAGCAAACACATTTTTGGTGATAGCCGAAGCTATCAAAGCTGTGGAAAAGTTTTGTCAAGAACAGAAACAAAAATCTCCAGAATATAAAGTATTTTTGAATGATCTACCGGGGAACGATTTCAACAATGTGTTTATGTCTTTCGACGCCTTCAAGAAAAACCTTATTAGTGAAGTGAAAAATCAAATGGGACCTTTCTATTTCTTTGGAGCTCCTGGTTCCTTTTATGATAGGCTTTTTCCTAATAAGAGTTTGCATTTTGTACATTCTTCGTATAGCCTTCAGTTTCTATCTAAGGTTTGTTTATATTTGTTTGCATGATATTTAGCTTTGATTATATTGATTGGTGAAATATAGTTGAAGTTTGTTGATTGGTGTTGAATTAGGTTCCTGATGGTGTACACATCAACAAAGGGAATGTTTACTTGAATAAGACAAGTCCTCCAGATGTTTTGAAAGCTTACATTGAACAATATAAATCAGATTTATCTTTCTTTCTCAAGTGTCGTGCTGAAGAATTAGTTGAAGGTGGTCGTTTGGTTGTGACTTTAATAGGAAGAATTGGTGAGGATCCAATATACAAGGAGTGTTGTTTGGTTTGGGATGTCATGTCCATGGGTCTTAATGATATGGTCAAAGAGGTAAATAATGGAATAGAGTTATCAAAGCTTTTAAATAAAAGTAGCGGTAGTATAAAGATTTTCACAATTTAAATCGGTACAGATTATATGATACTGATTACAATCGTTGCAGTGTGAATTAACTACAATTTTTTTCATTATAAAAATGGTGAAAATAATGGCATACGCAAAGTTATAAAATACCGTTGCAATCACTTTGCGATATGGCATAAATGCTTTCCCGATTTTGGTTGTTACAATTGTTGCGACGTTGATTATGATCGTTGCGGTGTCAATTTACGGGTTTTTTAACCTAGTCTATATATTAGGTCTTAATCAATATGTTACAAAGGGTTATTTTATAAGGATTAAGTTATTCAATATATGGTGTAGGGAATCATAAAAGAAGAAAGTATGAGCAGTTTCAACATCCCTCTATATTATCCATCTCAAGCTGAAGTGAAGAAGGAAATTGACACACAAGGATCATTTGACATCAATTATTTGGAGACTTCTGAAGTGAATTTGAGTGAGCTTGATAACTGGGACGGTTCTGAGTTTACATCTAAAAAGCCTGAAACAGCCAAAGATGATGGATACAGTGTGGAAAACTGTTTTAGGGCTGTGGCTGAACCTATGCTAACCGGTCATTTTGGTGAAAGTGTCACTAAAGAGGCTTTTAGCCGCTTTATGAAAAATGCAGTTGATCATATGCCCAAAGATAAAGCTAAGATCAGCAATATTACCATGTCATTGACTAGAAAGCCATGAACAATTTAATTTTTGTTAGGGTTTTATATTTTTGGTTCAAATTTGATTTTCAAAGTCTTGTTGGTAGTTTATAAGTATTACTTTATCCTAGCAATTACTAGGAAATGTTGTGATGTTAGATGTTGTAATCTATGCTCTTGAATATTGTATAATATGATGACAATTGGTCTAGGTTACATGTGATAAATTAATAGGACTAAATAATTTTTTATTTGTGAGTTTTCTTTATACACATGTGCAATATAAATAAATTAAAAGCTTGAACATAATTATGTAATTTCATTTATGAATATTTTGTATTTATTTTATATATTGTATGCTATGTATTACTTCTGCTTAGCTTAAATAAAGAAATATTGAACTACTCAATAATGAATATGAACTATCAAATATTTATTAAATAAAAGAATTAAATAGTTAGTGTGATAGAGTGATGGATAATAATATGAATGAAAAAAATAATAAATTAGAATTGTTATAAAATGAATAGTATTAAGTGATAACTAATATTGTATCAACATAAATAATGGATTATGAATTACATAATTACAAATTGAAGGAGCCAATTAATTTTATATTTTTTTAAATTTGAAATAAATAGGAAACGCGTAAACAATGTGATTTAGCTAAAAAAATCACACTGATATTTATAGTAATTTTAAACTTTTAAATTTGTTTAAGAATGATAATTATTTGATTGGATCTTCTATAAGGGAATTTTTTTTCATAAAAATTACTCTAATCATTTAATAAAATAATGAATGCAATATGGAAAAGGAAATAATATCATAAAATATTAGGGGAAAAATATCAAATCAAATTTTATCCATAAAAAAAAAAATTGTTAAGTATAGAGAGAAGGGAGAGTCTCTCTCTCTAACTTCTCAAGCGGAATGCAATGGACAAAAGCTCATAGGAAAATTTTCAAAGCCGTGCAACCAAGATGGGATGTCTTTGTTGGAGCGGTAAAGTGGCAAGCAACAAAAGTTTTGGAAATATTTATCCGGGAATTTATCGTGTCCACAGATATTAGTGATATCAAATTGTCATTCAACACTTTCCGCAGTTATGAGTTTAGATTAAATGGGTTTTAAGTAAAAATGGAAAATATAACATATGAACATAAAATAAATACATTCTTGATAGAGAATAGCTTCTCTGGTTTGAATCTAAACTAATCCTCACAAATTTAGATTTATCACTCCGTTGAACTCAATCTACAGTACTCATCAGAATCACCACATACCTCTCACATCAATATTCATTTCTGCAACACCGACGAGAGTTCAACTATATTGCTCTTTCGACGTTGTCTAAACCGATCGAACAACACAGAAGCATTAAACTCCGATATCATGTGGATGTTAACCCCAAATCCTATGTCTAGAATCTAGAACTAACAGGTATTCTCCTAATCAAGATTCACGAAGCATATTTCTAATACAGCATAAATCCGAAGCGATTAAGCAAAAAGATCAGAAAAATACCGATTAAGATTTGTAAAGCAAACTTTATACAACTAGTAGAAAGAGTAACAAACATCCATGTGTTTAGAGTAATTTACATACAAACTCAACAAAAGAGAAATACAAAGAAAAGAAAAGAAGAAAACCAAACATCTCACGGTTTATCATCGCCGATTGATGAGAAATCAACTCCCGAATCATCCATTTGCAAGTCCCAAATGTTGTTTCCAAGCTAAATCTACCAAAAATGGAAGATTGATGAGTTGGGGTTCAAAAATACCCAAAACATAACCTAAAAATTGTGTTTTTGGCCCTTAAAACGTGTTTCTGTCAGCACCGCTTCGCCCGGGCGGCAAAATGGCTTCGCCCGGCGGTTCAACACAGCAACTTTTCACATTTTTTGGTCAGTCAGGCTCACCCGGCGAGCCCAAAATTCGCCCGGCGGAACACACCAGAAACAGCAAAAATTCTGCATTGTTTCGGCCATAACTTGTGAACCGTAACTCTGATTTGCGCCCGGTTCGAAATGTTGGAAAGCTTATTCAATGCTCTATCTAACTATGAATAAATATCAATGCTTGAATACCTATAAAAAAGAGATGAAAACAATTAAACTCAATGATATTTACACGATAACACAATAACACAATATATACACTATAACGTAAACTATACCAAATATTGACTAAAGTTGAGGTTTATTGATGTAAAACAAATGAATTAAGCTGATGAGTGCTAATTATTACACTCAAATTTACAACAATTTAGCACTCATCAGTCTTCCCAAGCAACTGGAGACCAAGAGAGGTGGATGCTAACGGTATAGTGTCGGTGTTCTGTTCTAACTTCTCCGACAGAGTGAAAGCGGAAGACTTGTTTCGTTTGTTCGGGTGCGTGGGAAAGTGCGTGTGTAACACCCCATAATTTCAGTTTATTAATTTAATTTGGATTTAAATTAAATAAATGGAATTTTAGTATTTTATTTGGATTTAATTGGAAAATTATGGAATAAGAAGTATTGGACTTATGGTGTGATGTTAGTAAAAGAGGGGTGCTAATTGGTTAGGCCTTTTACTAAGTTGTGGTTATTTCATTTTTATTTTATTTTCATAAAATAAGAAAAAGAACCATTTGGGGAGAGAAAGGAAGAACACGTGAAAAAGGCAAGAGAAGAGAAAGAGGCAAGAACGTGAAACCGGAAGGAGAGCATTCAAGAAATTCATAGAGGCAAGGGGGACTCTTCCTTTTATTATCTCTTATGTGGTCTTTGGTAATAGGTAGCTAGATTGATGCATGGTTTGATTCAATTAGACATTGGGATTGTTAGGTTAGGGTGTTCTAATTTGGATTGATATGATGATGATTGTGTGAACTTCTTGGTTAATAATGAGTTTAAATGATGTTTTGTGGTGTATGATTGAATGTATGATGATTATATGCCTGTATGTGATGTCTGGGGTCGATTTTTGACTGAAACTAGGTGGAATCGCAGGGTCTGTCGCAGACCTGAGAATTGCTGAAATCGCAGGTCTGCTGTGCGGAGGGGGTCCGCTGAGCGGAGGTCCCAACGTAGTTCGCTTCTGTTTAACGTTGCTAGAGGTCCGCTGAGCGGAGGTCTGAAGGAATTCGCTTCTGCCTTGCGTCGCTGAGCGAACCTTGCTGAACGAGAATTTTTCTAAAACTTTAAAATGACGTATCTTTTGATCCGTGAGTCATTTCTTAGTGCCATTTTGGGCGTTGTGCAAGTACTTGAATGTTTTATATGATGAATGATGAATATGGGCAGTGGCTGACTTTATTTCTTTAAAACTCGATTTAATTACTTGATGAGAATTGAACATTGTGTGCATATGAGATAGGTGTGACAATGTATTTGATGTGATGATGAATTGGTTGTGATTATTATTATGATTGTGAGGAATGCATGACTACTTGAATGATATTGAAAACATGTACATACTTATTCGGTGATGTGGTATTGAGATGAGTTGTTCATCGTGATTCGGTGATGTTGTTAAGTATGTTATATGTGTTTCATTCATTCATATGCATTTGATGATGGATCCCGTTGGTGAGTGGATCGTGGGTGGCTAATTCGCGTTGTGTGGAGATTAGTAAGCAGTCGTCGTGTGCCCATGGGGGTGTGAGCGATGAGGATAGTCATGTGCCCATGTGGGGTGTGAGCGACATTGAAGGGTAGTATCGTAGAGAGAAGTCCTGTGAATGTGATTCACGAATTTTGGTACCACATGCATAGTGTCAGTTCTGTCATATGCATTTTGTCATAACATGATTGTATGGATTTCTGTGTTTTGTGTTGTAATCTATTATTGTGTGATTTGATGAATAATAGAGGTGAATCTGAATGTGTATAATTGGGTGAACGGTATATTATGATGCTTGTTGCTTATGAATTGCATAATATTTACTAATTGAGAATGAGATTCACCCTTACATGTTGTCATTTTTCAGATTGAGGAGTAGCGACATTAGTGCTCAGTGAGGATGACTCGTAGAGTTTATCCGTTTATGTTGGGTCGTGTCGGTCATGCTCTGATCTTGTAACACTGGGGGACGATAGTTATAGAGATTTATGAGAATTCTCTATTTTAATTGGTGTAAGATTATATTTCCATTTGATTATGTTGATGATGTTTCTTATTTCGCTGTGATAAACATAATTGTGTTTTTGTTAAATTGTTTCCTAATGAAGCATGACTTGACCATGATTGGTTTATTTATTTTATATAATTGTGGCACCCTTGTGTTTATGTTTTACTCTGATATAATTGTTTAAAATTGCCGCGGGGTTTAGAAGGGTGTTACAATAGTGGTATCAGAGCATAGTCGATCGTTGTGACCAGAGTCTTAGTGTCAGTCTTTCCCTTTGTATGCGACGAGTGTGAGTTATCACTATTGATACTTTTGGTTCTAATGGAATTGTTTTGTGGATTAGCAGAACAATGGCTGGAAGAGGTGGAAGAAACGATGATGCTATCTGTAACACGGTGAACTGACTTTTTGATAATCGGAATGTACGGTAAGCAAGAGTCGCCACCGACTTTTATTTTATCCAAAATATATTCGGAAAGGCAAAAAGAAACAGAAAAAAACCTTTTAAGAAATTCTGAGTTCGGGGGGTAATTTATGCAAAGGGAAGGTGTAAGGCACCCTTTGCATCCATGGTTTTCCATGGGCTCTTAATTGCTTTGCTTGCTCGTTTGTTTAGAAAATGTAGATGAAAGAGATAGGGACTTTAGCTTGTGAATAAGCGTTGCCCTTTTGAAAAATTATGAGAAAGAATATAATAAAAAGGTTTGAGCATTGCAAGGCAATTAGGGGCAATTACCTTAAACTCAGATGATAGGTCTCTTTTTGCCTTTCAGAATGAAAGGGTCTATCCTTGCCATAAGAGGGCAGGAAGCCTTTCGTTTGGAGATTGAAGGGTCATCGAAGCATCCTTTGCCAAAAGACTGTCCCATGCCATAGGAGGGCAGGTAGTCTAAGGCAAGGATCAGAATAAGCCTTTTCGTTGGGCAACCAGAAGATACCTCAGCCTTTCTTCGTAGGCAACTTCCGAGGGTCGAGGTCATTTGTGTATCGAAGGCAGCATCATTAGGGTCGTGACCTTTTTATCGAGGCAACATGGCTGAGGTATCTTCGAATTCGAGGGACGGGGCTTATTCTGCAAAAACACAAAGGCAACAGGCAACAAGGCAACAGGCAACAGAGAGGGTTACCCCAAAAGCGTGCGTGTGTGCACAATCACGTGGTTTGATTCAGTTATTTATCTTGTAATTAGTTATTCTAATTGATTCAGAGTTGCACTCCCTAAATTACTAACCACGCAGTATATAAAGTAATAAAGGGGAAGGGGACAATGAAACCAGCGGATCCCCAATGGGGTTTGACACAAGTAATAATAATAAAAGGCATAAAATAAAATGAGGTTTAGGATTACCAACGACGTGGCTTTGGCATTCGACCAACCCTGAAAAGGAAAAATGGCAAACAAAGGAGGGTGAGTGCGTTATCAGGTTCGAAAGCGAACTTTATTAACCATAAAAAATAGACTAATGAAATTAAAAGTAAAATAGAGAAAGGACACTTAGCTTGGCATTTACTCTGGCAGGGTTAATGGGCAAAGGTTTGCCTTGAAGCATTGACTCTGACCATTGAAAACTGAATGAAAACTGAAAGAAGAAACAACCAGGCGTGAATGTATAGGCAGCCCATTGATATTTAATAATAAACCCTAATTATAAAAATAGGGAAGGTAAACCCAAAAAGAGTCAAAATAATAAGGGTTGAATCGGGACTTAGCTTTTGAGTTTGACGTGGCGCGTTATCGGGAGAAACCCTGTTGGTAACCCTGAAAAAGGCATGGCAAAAGAATTCTTCAGTGTAGAATCAGTCCTGATTAAAATTCAAATGAGACATAATGATAAATCGATTTAATTAATTATTGGTCTTGCGACCTAATTAATTAAATCGAGGCAAAAGACTTAATTGAGTAAAAAATAAATTTTTGAAAATTTTTTTTAGCATTTAAATAAAATACATGTGAATTTTAAAAGTATTTTAATAATTAAATTAAATTAATAAAATAATGATACAAAAGAAAATAAGTAAATATATTATAAAAAGATATTATTAAATAATATATAAACATTATTATTATTATAAAAGGTTAGAGGAAAATTAATTAAAAAAAACAAATAAAAACAAATATATATATAAATAAGTGTAAATAGGTTTGTATAATAATAAATAAAAAAAAAAATTAAAAATCTTAGCTTTTAATCCAGTGTTGCGCGTGTATATGGACTACAATACACCCGCAGCTTCGCGTGCGTTAGATCCGCGGGGAGGATGATCAGATGGCTAATTGGACGAGGTTGCATCATGCTCACATGGACAGGCGCGCACCAGATCTTTTCGTCCATTCCCAGAAGACGCGCCAAAAAGAGATTCGAACCAGCCAATCATCGGTCGCCACCTCTTCGTCTCTTTCACCCAAAAACTGAAACTCACCTTTTACAGCGCCCTTTTTATGTTAGCTGTGAAAGCTTGGATTTATCACACCTGCAAAATTCAAGAATACCCAAAAACAAAACGAAAATATTTCGCGACTATGCCCTTGGAATCGTCCAGTCCCCCTGAACACGATTATGGCCTTGATTTGGCCTAATTGTACCTGTAAAGCGAAGCCCCAAACACGAACCCTAATATGCAACAATGGTGATTCACCATATACTCACGCAAACCGTAAATTAACAGCACAGAAACGTTCTAATTATCAAGAATATCAATAATATGCAGTTTATTTTCATGTATGATGTGTGGAATCATGCAATCGAAGATAAAAAGAATCGGCCAAACCGTGACAAATCGAGAGCGATTCTGAGAGCTTCGGCCTTCGTGCTTGATTTGAATCCCTTCAATGATCCTCCAAGAAGGTTTTAGAACACTTAGAACACCTTGAATTTGTCTTAAACTCAAGAACACCTTTGAAGTTTTCTTTGATTTTTTTGCACTCGGGTTTGGGTTTCTTTGGCTGCAAAAAACTTGAAACCCTGCATCTGAATTTGTTTTTCTACTTATAGAGGTGCTATTAGGTCAATAAAACTGAGGGAAATCTTGATAAATCTTTGATTGCCATTTAAGAAAATTTGATTGAAAATTCTTTGGAAAATATGTTTTCTAATTTGATCCAAACTCAATCTTTCCTTCACATATTTATTTTGCACGAAAATATATGTATAATGAAGCATCATTGTGATTAGATTTGATTCTAATCAAATTTTCTTTTCAATCTTTTGATTTTCTTTAATTATATTGAATTTTAAATGAATAAAAAATTCTATAAAATTAATTTAAATCAAGTAAATTCGTGGATAATGATTTATGGGCCCCTAATATCATAAGGACCAAGTTTGGAAGAAAAAGAATAGGCCCATCAGCAAGAAATCCAAAATTCCTTCACACTTTCCCTTCTAAAATAGCCTAACTTTGACAAGGTGTATCTCTCTCAATTTTTGAGGTATGGGGGTGTTCTAGGACATTTTGGAAACCTTAGAGAGTCCTTTATCCAATGCCTTTGGTCTCATATCAAAATTATTTTCCATTTTTATTTTATGACCTTTTGAAAAACATGCCTTTTTGTTGACTTTTGAAAAGGACCTATAATGTATGAAACCATATCTCTTAAACCATTGACCTATGGGCTTTCATTCTTGGACCATTGGATAGAGGAATGAATTCCCTTCAAAATGAGCTTTGGTGGGAATTTTTCTGATGAAGCATGAATATTTGGTGAATTTTCAAAGTTTGGTTGACTTTTTTCAATTCATGCCCAAAATAGTAACTTTTGACTTTTGACTTCTCTGATCCTTTCTTGCATCATCATGATCAACCCTTGATCAAATGATGATTTTAGGGTTATGAGGAGGTTGTTGACCAAATATCTTGAACTTTGACTGTATTTTGGCTTGAAATGACTGTTTTGCCCTTGAGAGTCGACTGTTGACCTAATCATGATTTGAGGGACTAAGTTTGCTCTGTTTGCCTTGAAACTTTATATGGAGATGCTTTGGGATGTTAGTGACCTTATGGAACCACCTTGAGCCATTGATTCGATGATTTTCCTCTGAATTATTCAAACCCTAGTTTAGAACTTCTGTGTGGGAGACTGTGTTTTGGAGCTTTGTCTTTTGATTTGGTTTTGTGTATGAAAAATAGCATGGGCAAATTTTGGGGTATGACAGCTGCCCCTGTTCAATTATCTTAAACCTGAAGATGTAGAGTGGTTTGCGCGCCAATCGGTATCTGAAGGTGGAAGATGATTGAACATAAGAATACCAAGAAATTTGCCCTATTTAAAGTAGGGACTTTTGTCGGAGATGGGCTTGTGGATGCCATCTTGGTAGTTGAATTTTGCGCGTTGATCGTGTCATTACCGTTCGTAGTAAATGAATTAGATCCTTGGGAATTGATCGTGTCAGTATCGTTTGTGATACTTGAATTAGATCTTGGAAAGATGATCGTGTCTACATCGTTTGTGATGATAGAATTAGATCTGAGGAGATAATCGTGTCTTCATCATTCGTGATGATAGAATTAGATTCTCTTGTCGTGTCAGCACCGTTCGTAGTGACTGAATTAGACTGGGAAGGCCAGTGATCGTGTCCACACCGTTCGTGATGATAGACTTAGACCTCTGAAATTTGATCGTGTCAGTACCGTTCGTAGTATCTGAATTAGATCTTCTGTCGTGTCAGTACCGTTCGTAGTAGCTGAATTAGACTGAGAAGGTCAGTGACCGTGTCTACACCGTTCGTGATGATAGAATTAGATCTCTGAGAGTTGACCGTGTCAGTACCGTTCGTAGTAACCGAATTAGATCTTTTGTCGTGTCAGTACTGTTCGTAGTAGCTGAATTAGACTTTGAAAGTGATCGTGTCATTACCGTTCGTGGTAAATGAATTAGATCTTTTGTCGTGTCAGTACTGTTCGTAGTAGCTGAATTAGACTTTGAAAGTGATCGTGTCATTACCGTTCGTGGTAAATGAATTAGATCTTCGAGCGTTGATCGTGTCAGTACCATTCGTAGTAGCTGAATTAGATCTTGGAAAGTTGGAGATTTCGTTCATTTGTCGGTACCTGTATTCTGAAAAAGGTAAGGTTAATCTTTATGCAATGTCATAATGCATGGGTTATGTAATGAATCCCTCAAAATAAATGAGAGCTTTTGCATGTTATGTATGAGTTCATTATGAGGTAATGTATGCAGTGTATGAACATGTTTATGACATATGATATGTGAATATGATTTATGTTGTCTTTGATTAAGAAAGTAGATCTTTATGTCCTTGTAATTGTACTGTCTGATCTTGTCTTGAAGATGCTCAGCTGGGAATTTATGATTTCTGCTTGGAGATGATCAGTGACTTGATGTTCCCTGATTGGTGATAAAGATATTGATAAATCATGTTGGAGGAGAGCGACAGTGTTGAAGATGTAAACTCTGTTGGGCAGCCATGTCTCTATCGGGAGCGTTTGAAGATATCTTCTTAATGATTACTCTGTGGGGATATGATCGTGTGAACCCGGCCTTGTGGGGAGACATGGGTGAAAGTTGCCCCCAGTATTATAGTAACTACTACTTGATTTAGGACACGTCACTTAAAATGTCAAACTGGACTTGTATAGATTTGCCCCCAGTTAGCAGGAACTTTGGAAAGATTCGCCTTGCGAGGCCTTTATAAGATGTGCACTTTAGGAGACATGCCCCTAGTAATCATATGCCCAATATGATGTCCTATGTTGGTTGAGAAGTAGCTTCAGATTTTCTTGGATGCGTGCCCCTGATTATTTTGGCATCCTTGAGAGGTTCTCGGAATCTTGACTTGATTGCCCCAGATTGTTTGGACAAATAGTTTGAAACCCACTTGAGGTGTATGCCTTTGATTGTTTGGCTTTTGAGAGATTCTTATAATCTTGACTGGATTGCCCCAGATTGGTTGGGCAAAGCATGCCATGCCCCTTGTATACGTAGGATACATTGCTTCTCGGCGTAATCTTGTCTGTCGGGATAACTTTCAGTCATTAGTTGTACCCTGTGCAAGTTCTTTCTGATGCTAACATTTGAAATTATGTAGCAGAATATGTTTAATAATGAATTCATGAGATGCAATGCATACGTTTGTCTTGAATTTTTGAAAAACCTTTAAAGCATGAGATGCAAAAACACGACACTTGTAAAAAAATGATATTTGCAATAATGTTTGTAAGAATGAAATACCGACTCCTCGTTTTTGGTAAACCTTAAGGAGTCAGGATACCTTTTTTTGGTGACAGTATGCTTTCGAACTAACCATGCTTCAATTAGGACTTTCAAGGGTTGTAACGTGGCTTGGTTCACGGTTTAAGAAACAAAGGATAAAGGCTCAAAGTTTATTTATCCCCACCCCTCTTCGTGATGATCTTCAGTCCTAAACTCAGTAAATTCGGCTTATGCATTCAGGTTCCAAGAGACTTTTGGATTTGCACCTTTGATAATGATGATGATTCGCAAGCAAAGAGAATTTTTGAGATGGCAGTCACTTCTTCCTTTTGGTAGTCACAACATTGTGTCGTTCAGGAATTTATTGACTTCTCTTTTTTCATCTTTTGATATCCCTAACTTTTGCCTGAACTGTCTATTTTAAGCTTACAGTCAGCGGGATGCCTCGATTTTTGCCTAAGTCATCTTTTGATTTTATTTTTGACTTAGCAGGCTTTTCTTTGTATATATGTTTTTTCATTCTTTCATTCATTTTTTTTCCTTTTGAAAGATGTTGACTGCCTTGCTTAATGATTGATGAACCATCATTGGCTTTTGATTGACATCTCCAACACTTCTTTGATGTGTGCGGATGAACGCTTGTGTTTGAAATCTTTATTGAAAGGTGTACTGAATGATTCTCTTAAACTAGAATGCACAGCCAAATTAACTGAGAACTACCCTGCCCCAGGTTATGATCAAGGGTTTTAATTAGTACAAGAAAGAAACTTCTACTTCTTAGGCTCAAAGGGGTTGACGAGGGATTAACATCCTTATACCTCCACTATTTAGGGATTGAAACAATGCCTGTACATCGTCAGCATAGTCCGCTCAAAAGCATACTGTATGAGATTGCGGTATCGTTTTCGTCATCCTCCCTCAAAAGGTATACAGCTTTAGCCAGAGTTGAGTATCATAAAAACATATGCAAAGTAAAGACATAATTTTAAAAAGAGTGATAGCGAAATAATTTATTCAAGACAAACATACGCAATGCACTGATGATGATTATTAAAACAAATAATGTCTATCATAATTGGAGTGTTTAAACAAACAGAACAGAAATTGCAAATGAAAGTAAATCTAATGATCTAAAAAGTTCATCCTTCTAGGTATTAATCAATCTTTTTGTGATTAGGCATAGGAGTAGTGATCACCACAGGGGTCTTGGGATGATAGAATTCGATTTCACCAGCATCAATCATGTCTTGAATCTTGTTCTTCAATGGCCAACAATCATTCGTATCATGCCCAGGGCTATTGGAGTGATATGCGCACCTCGCATTGGGCTTGTAGCTAGGGGCGGAGGTGTTGGGCTTTACAGGAGGATCTCTTAAAGTAATCAAGTTCTCTCTCAGCAAATGTTGTAATGCCTGAGCCAGTGACATATTGATCTTTGTAAACCGACGTTTAGATGTATCTGACCTGCGTCTTTGTTGCGGAGCTAATGTAGAGGTCAGAATTGTCCCCACAGATTGTTTGGGTTCATCGTGATCTTTCTGGTCGTACACAACGTGAGGTTCCTCAGGAGAGTGGCAGTCAATGATCTTGTCATCGATTAAGTCTTGGATCTTATTCTTCAATGTCCAACAGTTATTAGTGTCATGTCCAGGACTATCAGAGTGATACGCACACCTTGCATTAGGATTATAACGAGAAGAGGAAGTACTGGGATTCCTCGGAGGGTCCTTCAAAGTGATTAGCCCTTTTTTCAGCAATTGTTGCAACGCTTCGGCCAGAGTCATATTGATCTTTGCGAATTGGCGCTTAGGTGTATCTGACTTGTGTCTTTGTTGTGGAACTGGTGTAAAGGTCAGAATTGTCCCCACAGATTGGTTGGGTTCATGTGACCTTTCCGATTGTACCCAGTATTGACCATATGAGGTTTCTCAGGTGAAATGACGTCAATGATCTTGCAATCAATGAGGTCTTGGATCATGTGCTTCAATGGTCCACAATCCTCTGTATCGTGACCAGGACTGTTTGAATGATAAGCACATCTTGCATGGTACTTGTACCCAGGAGTGGGATTAGCAGGAAGTGAATATGGAGGCAATAGAGTTATCAAGTTCTGATTGAGCAGTTGTTGCAGAGCTTGAGACAGCGGCATATGTAACGGAGTAAATGACCGCTTAGGCTTGGATCTCTGATTATCTTGACCGCCTTGGAGCTTATGTTGATTCTTCTCCTTCTCGATTAGAAGTGCCTTCAATTCTTCTTGCCCCTTGGCCAAGTTAAGGATCATTTCTTGGAATTGGTTGTTCTGAGTTTGGAGATTCTTCATAGATTGTTCGAGATTCATCTTTGTTACTGAAATAAACAGTACAAAGATGAGGCGTTTGATTTTATGAAACCTGTGATGCGATGTTTATGAATGATATGATTATGCATATGCAATGTTTCGAGGACCTTAGAATTCAAATTTGTTTAAAACAAAACAAAAAGAAACTTTATTAATAATAATTAAGAGAAAGTAATTGTAAATTGTTTTATTGTTGTCTTTTACAATAAGGAAAGTATAAAACTAGAAAATAAAATAAAACTTAGAAAAGATAAATTCTTCAAGTCTCCCATGGACGCTTCCTTTTTGAACCAATGAAGTTGTTGATGCCTTGCTCTGCTTGAAGTAATCTTGTGAGTTCTAACACTTTCTTTTCTTTAGCACGAAACTGAGCTTCAAAAGTGTCTCTTTCTTCCTTTAATTGAACCCAAGATCTCTTTAATTCTTCGATGTCGGTTGGCATGTCTGGATGAGCAATAACTTGAGGAACTTTTTCCTCGCAATCGGGTTCCACTATCACAGGTAGGACATATGGATAAGGCATGACGAGACGTTGAGCACGAGTGCGCACCCATCTAAGATAAGGCCCCAAAGGAATGGAGTTTCTCTGCCCCAAGCTCCTGCTATCAATTCTGTTCACCATATCCCATGCTCGTATAAACTTCCGGCGGTGATTTTGAGTATCATCTTCATAATCAAACACAATCCCTTGTATAAGCATATGGTGAGGACCATCTCTTCGAGCGTAACCAAATTGTCGTAAAGCCAAGCAAGGATTATAAGTGATACCCCCTCGTATGCCAAGTAAAGGCACATTAGGATATTGTCCACAACGGTCGATCATGGTGAAACTTTCCTTGGATAAAGACAGCCAACGGATATCAGAATGTGAAAGTGACATTATTCTCTTGTGCCATTTCAGCCTTTGGTCGTTCCTCATTACTGATCGAGGCAAGTGCGAAATAAACCACTTAGATAACAAAGGTATGCAACACATAAGAGTCCATCGCTTCTTCATAGTACGAGTGTGAAGAGAGTGTAGGATATCTCCAAGCAAGGTAGGAACTGGATTGCGTGTCAGAAATATCTTTATGGCGTGCACATCAATGAACTGATCAGGATTAGGGAACAACACCAAACCATAGATGAGTAATGCTAATATGTCTTCGAAGGCTTGATAACTCATGGACTTCAGAAACATGCGAGCTTTCCCAAGTAAGAACTTAGCGAGGAATCCCTTGACTCCACTTCTGGTTTCCCAATGACCATCAATATCAGACTTCTTAAGATGTAAAGCGGGAGCGATAACTTCTAATTTTGGAATTTCTTCCAAACCAGTGAACGGAATCTGATCTCGGATGGGGAGTCCAAGTATGTCAGCAAACTCTTCCATAGTAGGTACCAACTGATAATCCGGGAAAGTAAAACAATGATGCTCGGGATCGAAGAATTGAAATAGTACACTCATCATTTCTTCATCAAAACCTGAAGTAACTAAACTGGGCAAGAGACCATGTCTTTCAGTGAATCGGGAACCTCCAGGAATCTCTAATACCAATTCTTTCAATTCGGAAGGTATCTTCACAAAGTTAACTCGAATGGTGTTTCTAGTCTCCATAACCTACAAAACAGAACAAAGATGAATTCCTTGGTCCTCGAATGGTTAGTCATGATGTTATGATGCTCATGATGTTTATGATGTCATGAATGCCAAGTAGATAACAAACACAAACAAGTCACACAATTTTGCCTTAAGGTTAGGCTTGCATGTGGTCTGGGGGTGCGTACCCTCCCCACTGAAGTTTAGTCGGTTCAAACCTGTCCTATATACAGATCGGGTTCTAAGGAGCTCATATCATTGACCTTTCTCGAAGGCGCTTATCTCAGTTCGGCAATCGAATCGCCAACCGAAAAGGTCCTGAAAGTCCAGTCCATATGAGTGTAGCTTCGAGTATCAACCAACTTCAGTCGGAACCAAAGCCAGCCATCTCGCTACTTTCTAAAAGGCCAAAGTCAAGTTCGACTAAGGTTCTAAGGGCGAATTAGTGCTTTATGACACCACGCGGCAGCCAAGCATTTCCTCAGGTCGGATCCCAAGGAACACCAGGACAAACCAATGTGCCACACTAACGATGGCCATCAGATCAACCACATCAGTATACGCTGTGCAGTCTCCTTGATCTCATGCCATATACCTAAGGTACTCAGATCCGGGTTAGGATCTTTCACACAACAGAATACCCAAAACAGCCCTGCAAAAGTAAAGCAAACAAAGCAAACAATAGAAAACATTTAAGTGATTCCTAAACTTTTAAGGTAACCCCTCTTTTATCGAAATTTATCCCCAGCAGAGTCGCCAGTTCTGTAACACGGTGAACTGACTTTTTGATAATCGGAATGTACGGTAAGCAAGAGTCGCCACCGACTTTTATTTTATCCAAACTATATTCGGAAAGGCAAAAAGAAACAGAAAAAAAACCTTTTAAGAAATTCTGAGTTCGGGGGGTAATTTATGCAAAGGGAAGGTGTAAGGCACCCTTTGCATCCATGGTTTTCCATGGGCTCTTAATTGCTTTGCTTGCTCGTTTGTTTAGAAAATGTAGATGAAAGAGATAGGGACTTTAGCTTGTGAATAAGCGTTGCCCTTTTGAAAAATTATGAGAAAGAATATAATAAAAAGGTTTGAGCATTGCAAGGCAATTAGGGGCAATTACCTTAAACTCAGATGATAGGTCTCTTTTTGCCTTTCAGAATGAAAGGGTCTATCCTTGCCATAAGAGGGCAGGAAGCCTTTCGTTTGGAGATTGAAGGGTCATCGAAGCATCCTTTGCCAAAAGACTGTCCCATGCCATAGGAGGGCAGGTAGTCTAAGGCAAGGATCAGAATAAGCCTTTTCGTTGGGCAACCAGAAGATACCTCAGCCTTTCTTCGTAGGCAACTTCCGAGGGTCGAGGTCATTTGTGTATCGAAGGCAGCATCATTAGGGTCGTGACCTTTTTATCGAGGCAACATGGCTGAGGTATCTTCGAATTCGAGGGACGGGGCTTATTCTGCAAAAACACAAAGGCAACAGGCAACAAGGCAACAGGCAACAGAGAGGGTTACCCCAAAAGCGTGCGTGTGTGCACAATCACGTGGTTTGATTCAGTTATTTATCTTGTAATTAGTTATTCTAATTGATTCAGAGTTGCACTCCCTAAATTACTAACCACGCAGTATATAAAGTAATAAAGGGGAAGGGGACAATGAAACCAGCGGATCCCCAATGGGGTTTGACACAAGTAATAATAATAAAAGGCATAAAATAAAATGAGGTTTAGGGTTACCAACGACGTGGCTTTGGCATTCGACCAACCCTGAAAAGGAAAAATGGCAAACAAAGGAGGGTGAGTGCGTTATCAGGTTCGAAAGCGAACTTTATTAACCATAAAAAATAGACTAATGAAATTAAAAGTAAAATAGAGAAAGGACACTTAGCTTGGCATTTACTCTGGCAGGGTTAATGGGCAAAGGTTTGCCTTGAAGCATTGACTCTGACCATTGAAAACTGAATGAAAACTGAAAGAAGAAACAACCAGGCGTGAATGTATAGGCAGCCCATTGATATTTAATAATAAACCCTAATTATAAAAATAGGGAAGGTAAACCCAAAAAGAGTCAAAATAATAAGGGTTGAATCGGGACTTAGCTTTTGAGTTTGACGTGGCGCGTTATCGGGAGAAACCCTGTTGGTAACCCTGAAAAAGGCATGGCAAAAGAATTCTTCAGTGTAGAATCAGTCCTGATTAAAATTCAAATGAGACATAATGATAAATCGAATTAATTAATTATTGGTCTTGCGACCTAATTAATTAAATCGAGGCAAAAGACTTAATTGAGTAAAAAATAAATTTTTGAAAAATTTTTTTAGCATTTAAATAAAATACATGTGAATTTTAAAAGTATTTTAATAATTAAATTAAATTAATAAAATAAATGATACAAAAGAAAATAAGTAAATATATTATAAAAAGATATTATTAAATAATATATAAACATTATTATTATTATAAAAGGTTAGAGGAAAATTAATTAAAAAAACAAATAAAAACAAATATATATATAAATAAGTGTAAATAGGTTTGTATAATAATAAATAAATAAAAAATTAAAAATCTTAGCTTTTAATCCAGTGTTGCGCGTGTATATGGACTACAATACACCCGCAGCTTCGCGTGCGTTAGATCCGCGGGGAGGATGATCAGATGGCTAATTGGACGAGGTTGCATCATGCTCACATGGACAGGCGCGCACCAGATCTTTTCGTCCATTCCCAGAAGACGCGCCAAAAAGAGATTCGAACCAGCCAATCATCGGTCGCCACCTCTTCGTCTCTTTCACCCAAAAACTGAAACTCACCTTTTACAGCGCCCTTTTTATGTTAGCTGTGAAAGCTTGGATTTATCACACCTGCAAAATTCAAGAATACCCAAAAACAAAACGAAAATATTTCGCGACTATGCCCTTGGAATCGTCCAGTCCCCCTGAACACGATTATGGCCTTGATTTGGCCTAATTGTACCTGTAAAGCGAAGCCCCAAACACGAACCCTAATATGCAACAATGGTGATTCACCATATACTCACGCAAACCGTAAATTAACAGCACAGAAACGTTCTAATTATCAAGAATATCAATAATATGCAGTTTATTTTCATGTATGATGTGTGGAATCATGCAATCGAAGATAAAAAGAATCGGCCAAACCGTGACAAATCGAGAGCGATTCTGAGAGCTTCGGCCTTCGTGCTTGATTTGAATCCCTTCAATGATCCTCCAAGAAGGTTTTAGAACACTTAGAACACCTTGAATTTGTCTTAAACTCAAGAACACCTTTGAAGTTTTCTTTGATTTTTTTGCACTCGGGTTTGGGTTTCTTTGGCTGCAAAAAACTTGAAACCCTGCATCTGAATTTGTTTTTCTACTTATAGAGGTGCTATTAGGTCAATAAAACTGAGGGAAATCTTGATAAATCTTTGATTGCCATTTAAGAAAATTTGATTGAAAATTCTTTGGAAAATATGTTTTCTAATTTGATCCAAACTCAATCTTTCCTTCACATATTTATTTTGCACGAAAATATATGTATAATGAAGCATCATTGTGATTAGATTTGATTCTAATCAAATTTTCTTTTCAATCTTTTGATTTTCTTTAATTATATTGAATTTTAAATGAATAAAAAATTCTATAAAATTAATTTAAATCAAGTAAATTCGTGGATAATGATTTATGGGCCCCTAATATCATAAGGACCAAGTTTGGAAGAAAAAGAATAGGCCCATCAGCAAGAAATCCAAAATTCCTTCACACTTTCCCTTCTAAAATAGCCTAACTTTGACAAGGTGTATCTCTCTCAATTTTTGAGGTATGGGGGTGTTCTAGGACATTTTGGAAACCTTAGAGAGTCCTTTATCCAATGCCTTTGGTCTCATATCAAAATTATTTTCCATTTTTATTTTATGACCTTTTGAAAAACATGCCTTTTTGTTGACTTTTGAAAAGGACCTATAATGTATGAAACCATATCTCTTAAACCATTGACCTATGGGCTTTCATTCTTGGACCATTGGATAGAGGAATGAATTCCCTTCAAAATGAGCTTTGGTGGGAATTTTTCTGATGAAGCATGAATATTTGGTGAATTTTCAAAGTTTGGTTGACTTTTTTCAGTTCATGCCCAAAATAGTAACTTTTGACTTTTGACTTCTCTGATCCTTTCTTGCATCATCATGATCAACCCTTGATCAAATGATGATTTTAGGGTTATGAGGAGGTTGTTGACCAAATATCTTGAACTTTGACTGTATTTTGGCTTGAAATGACTGTTTTGCCCTTGAGAGTCGACTGTTGACCTAATCATGATTTGAGGGACTAAGTTTGCTCTGTTTGCCTTGAAACTTTATATGGAGATGCTTTGGGATGTTAGTGACCTTATGGAACCACCTTGAGCCATTGATTCGATGATTTTCCTCTGAATTATTCAAACCCTAGTTTAGAACTTCTGTGTGGGAGACTGTGTTTTGGAGCTTTGTCTTTTGATTTGGTTTTGTGTATGAAAAATAGCATGGGCAAATTTTGGGGTATGACACTATCGCTGAGGCTTTGGGCATGATTGCTGGTGTGCTGGGAGGGAATGCCAATGGAGCTGGTATTGGTGTTGACAGGGAGTTGAACAGTTTTCAGAGGAACAATCCTCCGTTGTTCAAGGGCACGCATGATCCTGAAGGTGCTCAGAAGTGGCTTAAGGAGATCGAGAGGATTTTCAGAGTCATCGATTGTGCTGAGAACCTGAAAGTGGGGTATGGTACTCACATGTTGTCCGAAGAGGCTGATGACTGGTGGATGGCTACTAGAGCTGAATTGGATGCTGATGGTGTAGCTATTTCCTGGGCTGTGTTTAAGAGAGAGTTTCTGAGGAGGTATTTTCCTGAAGACGTTCGAGGCAGGAAAGAAATCGAATTTTTGGAGCTGACTCAGGGTAATATGACGGTACCAGAGTATGCTTCGAAATTTGTTGAGTTGGCGAAGTACTATGTTCACTACAACAATGACGAGGCTAGTGAATTCTTAAAGTGCATCAAGTTTGAGAATGGTCTTCGTGATGAGATCAAGCAAGGAATCAGGTACCAGAGAATTCGGTGATTTGTCGATTTGGTGGAATGTAGTAGGATATTTGAAGAGGATAACCTCAAGCTGAAGTCATCTCACTCTCGCGAGTTGGTTGACAAGAAAGGTAAGAAGCCTATGGATAGAGGTAAGCCATATGGTAGAGGAAATCCTAGAGCTGGGAATTGGAAGAGGCCTAGTGGGGGAGATTATGGTGCTCCCGTTAGGTGCTACAATTGTGGTGAGACTGGGCATAGAAGGAATGAGTGCAAGAGTGGAGAGAAGAAATGCTTCAAGTGTGGTAAGGCGAGTCATCTTGCGTCTGATTGTAGGATGAATATCGTGACTTGCTACAATTGCGGCGAAGAGGGTCACATCAGTCCACACTGCACTAAACCAAAGAAGGATCAGGCTGGTGGAAAGGTCTTTGCTTTGTCTGGGTCAGAGACTACTCCGGAAGACGTCTGATTAAAGGTACGTGTTTCATCCATGACACACCTTTAGTTGCCATTATTGATACTGGAGCAACTCATTCGTTCATTTCATTGGATTGTGCTAAACGATTGGGATTAGAAATATCTGTTATTCATGGAAGTATGGTTATTGACACTCCTGCGTCGGGTTCAGTAACTACTTCTTCTGCATGTTTGAACTGTCCTATTGACATATTTGGTAGAAAGTTTGGAATGGACTTAGTGTGCCTTCCTCTTGAACAACTTGACGTCATTTTGGGGATGAACTGGTTTCAATTTAATCGAGTTCATATCAATTGTTTTACGAAGACGGTTATCTTTCCTGAAGAGGTTAGTGTTGAGGATTTGACTATGTCAGTCAAACAGATGAATTTGGCTGTCAATGATGGAGCGGTGGTATTTATGTTGTGCTCTTCAATGGAAGTGAAAGGGGCGATAATACTGGTGAACTACGAGTAGTGAATGAGTATCCGGAAGTCTTTCCAGAAGATGTTATTGAGTTTCCACCTGAAAGAGAAGTGGAGTTCGCTATAGAATTGATTCCTGGAACTAGTCCTGTGTCGATGGCACCGTATCGCATGTCGGCATCGGAATTGGCTTAACTGAAGAAACAATTAGAGGAATTGTTAGAAAAGAAGTTTATTCGTCCTAGTGTGTCACCGTGGGGTGCACCGGTACTGTTGGTTAAGAAGAAAGAAGGTTCAATGAGGCTATGTGTTGATTATAGACAACTGAACAAGGTGACAATCAAGAATCGATACCCTTTTCCAAGGATTGATGATTTGATGGATCAGTTGGTTGGAGCTTGTGTGTTTAGCAAGATTGATCTGAGGTCTGGATATCACCAAATTCATGTGAAGGCGGAAGATATTCAGAAGACGGCATTCCGAACGAGGTATGGGCATTATGAATATTCTGTTATGCCATTTGGTGTTACTAATGCACCTGGTGTTTTCATGGAGTATATGAACAGGATATTCCACCTGTATCTTGACAAGTTCGTGGTAGTGTTCATTGATGACATTGTAATTTACTCGAAGAGTGATGAAGAACATGCAGAGCATTTGAGAGTGGTATTGGAGCTATTGAAGGAGAAGAAGCTGTATGCGAAATTGTCTAAATGTGAATTCTGGTTGAAGGAAGTAAGTTTTCTTGGCCATGTAATTTCGAAGAATGGTATCGCGGTGTAGGGGTGCTCAAAACCAAACCAACCCAATAGAAAACCGCAAACCAAACCAAACCAAACCGAAACCGCAAAAAACCGCATTTGGTTCGGATTAGTTTGGGTCATTTTTTAACAAAACCGCACGGTTCGGTTCGGTTTACGGTTTGTATTTTGTAAACCAAACCAAACCGAATCAAACCGCATTATGTTACAACCTAAATTTTACTTAACTCACATCCAACCCAAAATTAAACCTATTATACATTAGCCTTATGAATACGGACATTTTTCTCATCCTTACACATATAATTTCAGTCCCGATCTTCTCAAATCTTCAATAACATTATTTCACCTTCTTTGCTACATACATCTTTCCTCTTCTTCTATAATTTTTACTCTCTTATATTCTTTCTTTTTCACCTTCTCATTTTTATGTAAATGTTTTGTATTTTAATTTCATTTTTATCGCACATCTTCTTCTCAAATCTCTCAACACTTTTTCTTTTTCTTTTTCACCTTCGCTAATCTTTCGTCTCTTCTATTTTTTTGTTTCATTATAATAATTTTATATTGTTTTATGCTATTATTTTATGTTTAATATTCCACTTTTGTCTAATTTAATTTTTACATATTACATGGAAAATTGTTGTCAAAATATGACGAGTTTTGTTGTTATTTGTTAGTGTATGAATGTCTAAATATAAAATTATGTTGTCATATATATGTGTATGTATGGCTCAATAAAATATTTGTAAAAAACCGAACCAACCGAACCGAACCAAACCGCATTAGTTTGGTTTGGTTTGGTTCGGATTTTTTTTAAAAGTCAACCGAACCAAACCAAACCGCACTATTTTTTCTCTTGCGGTTCGGATGATTTTTTTTGTCAAAACCGCCCAAACCGCACCGCGAGCACCCCTATCGCGGTGGATCCTATGAAAGTAGAAGCAGTATCTCAGTGGGAGACGCTGAAGAATGCTTCAGAGATTCGTAGTTTTCTTGGTCTGGCAAGTTACTATAGAAAGTTCATTGAGGAATTTTCGAAGTTGGCATTACCAATGACTAAGTTAACAAGAAAAGGACAAGTATTTGTATGGGATTCAGAATGTGAGAAAGGTTTTCAAGAATTGAAGAAGAGATTGACAAGTGCTCCGATCTTAATTTTGCCTAATCCCGCGAAGTCTTTCAATGTGTACTGTGATGCTTCACTGATGGGTTTAGGTGGTGTGTTGATGCAAGATAAGCATGTAGTAGCTTATGCTTCAAGACAGTTGAAAATTCATGAAAGGAATTATCTGACTCATGATTTGGAATTGGCGGCTGTGGTGTTTGTGTTGAAATTGTGGAGACATTATCTTTATGGTTCTCAATTTGAGGTATTCAGCGATCATAAGAGTCTGAAGTATCTCTTCGATCAGAAGGAACTTAATATGAGGCAGATGAGATGGTTAGAATTTCTGAAAGATTATGATTTCGGTTTGAATTACCATCCTGGTAAAGTAAATGTTGTTGCTGATGCATTGAGCAGGAAATAATTGCATATGTCTATGCTAATGGTGCGAGAATTGGATTTAATTGAGCAATTCCGAGATCTGAGTTTAGTATGCGAAAGTACTTCTAACAGTGTTAAGTTGGGGATGTTGAAGTTGACTAATAGTATCCTTGAGGAAATTAGAAATGGACAGAAATATGACGTTAACTTGGTGGATAAGTTGACATTGGTTAACCAAGGTCGAGGAGGTGCATTCCGAGTCGATGAGAATGGCGTTATGAGGTTTGGAGACCGAGTATGTGTACCCGATGTTGCTGAGATCAGAAAGAGTATTCTGGAAAAAGGACACCGAAGTGGATTGAGTATTCATCCTGGTGCTACCAAGATGTATCATGATTTGAAGAAGTTGTTTTGGTGGCCTGGAATGAAGAAGGAAATTGCTGAGTTTGTTTATGCTTGTTTAATTTGTCAAAAGTCGAAAATTGAGCATCAGAAATCGTCTAGATTGATGAACCGTTGTTTGTTCCGGATTGGAAGTGGGATGGAATTTCTATGGAATCTGTATCTGGTTTACCTAGAACGAGCAAGAATTGTGATTCTATCTGGGTTATTGTGGACAGGTTGACGAAATCCGCTCACTTTATACCAATAAGAATGGATTATTCGATGGAGAAGTTGGCTCAGTTGTATGTTGAGAAGATAGTGACTTTGCACGGTGTTCCGGCTAGTATTGTGTCAAATAGAGACCCGAGGTTTACTTCTAAGTTTTGGACGGGATTGCAAGAAGCCTTAGGTACTAAGTTGAGGTTGAGTTTATGCTTATCACCCGCAGACATATGGTCAGACGGAGAGAACGATTCAATCGTTAGAAGATTTGTTGCGAGCATGTGTATTGGAAAAAGGTGGTGCTTGGGATAGTTACTTACCTTTGATTAAGTTTACCTACAACAATAGTTATAATTTGAGTATTGGTATGGCTCCATTTGAAGCATTGTATGGTAGGAGAGGTAGAACACCGTTGTGTTGGTACGAATCTGGAGAGAATGCGGTGGTTGGACCGGAGATTATGCAACAAACTACAAAAAAGATCAAGATGATTCAGGAGAATATGAGAGCTTCTCAGAGTCGTCAGAAAAGTTACCATGACAAAAGAAGGGAGGATATTGAATTTAAGGAGGGAGATCATGTTCATGCGAGTTACTCCGATGACTGACATTGGAAGAGCCTTGAAGTCGAAGAAGTTAACTCCGTGTTTCATTGGTCCATTTCAGATTACTAAGAAGATTGGAAAGGTTGCTTATCAAATTGCTTTACCGCCTGCACTCGCTAATTTGCATGATGTGTTCCACGTATCTCAGTTGAGGAAATACATTGCGGATCCGTCTCATGAGATTCAGGTAGATGATATACAGGTGCGAGATAATCTAACTATAGAGACATTACCTATGAGGATTGAGGATCGTAAAGTGAAGCAGTTGCGAGGTAAAGATATAGCAACGGTGAAAGTGGTTTGGGGAGGACCAGCCGGTGGAAATGTTACATAGGAGTTAGAAAGCCAGATGAAGGACTCTTACCCGGAACTTTTTGTCTAAGGTATATTTTCGAGGACGAAAACTCTTTTAGTGGGGGAGAGTTGTAACACCCCATAATTTCAGTTTATTAATTTAATTTGGATTTAAATTAAATAAATGGAATTTTAGTATTTTATTTGGATTTAATTGGAAAATTATGGAATAAGAAGTATTGGACTTATGGTGTGATGTTAGTAAAAGAGGGGTGCTAATTGGTTAGGCCTTTTACTAAGTTGTAAAAGAGGTAGATTGATGTATGGTTTGATTCAATTAGACATTGGGATTGTTAGGTTAGGGTGTTCTAATTTGGATTGATATGATGATGATTGTGTGAACTTTTTGGTTAATAATGAGTTTTAATGATGTTTTGTGGTGTATGATTGAATGTATGATGATTATATGCCAGTATGTGATGTCTGGGGTCGATTTTGGACTGAAACTAGGTGGAATCGCAGGGTCTGTCGCAGACCTGAGAATTGCTGAAATCGCAGGTCCGCTGAGCGGAGGTCCCAACGTAGTTCGCTTCTGTTTAACGTCTCTAGAGGTCCGCTGAGCCGAGGTCTGAAGGAATTCGCTTCTGCCTTGCGTCGCTGAGCGAACCTTGCTGAACGAGAATTTTTCTAAAACTTTAAAATGACGTATCTTTTGATCCGTGAATCATTTCTTAGTGCTGTTTTGGGTGTTGTGCAAGTAATTGAATGTTTTATATGATGAATGATGAATATGGACAGTGGCCGACTTTATTTCTTTAAAACTCGATTTAATTACTTGATGAGAATTGAACATTGTGTGCATATGAGATAGGTGTGACAATGTATTTGATGTGATGATGAATTGGTTGTGATTATTATTATGATTGTGAGGAATGAATGACTACTTGAATGATATTGAAAACATGTACATACTTATTCTATGATGTGGTATTGAGATGAGTTGTTCATCGTGATTCGGTGATGTTGTTAAGTATGTTATATGTGTTTCATTCATTCATATGCATTTGATGATGGATCCCGTTGGTGAGTGGATTGTGGGTGGCTAATTCCCATTTTGCGGAGATTAGTAAGCATTCGTCGTGTGCCCATGGGGGTGTGAGCGATGAGGATAGTTGTGTGCCCATGTGGGGTGTGAGCGACATTGAAGGGCAGTATCGTAGAGATAAGTCTTGTGAATGTGATTCACGAATTTTGGTACCACATGCATAGTGTCAGTTGTGTCATATGCATTTTGTCATAACATGATTGTATGGATTTCTGTGTTTTGTGTTGTAATCTATTATTGTGTGATTTGATGAATAATAGAGGTGAATCTGAATGTGTATAATTGGGTGAACGGTATATTATGATGCTTGTTGCTTATGAATTGCATAATATTTACTAATTGAGAATGAGACTCACCCTTACATGTTGTCATTTTCATATTGAGGAGTAGCGGCATTAGTGCTCGGTGAGGATGACTCGTAGAGTTTATCCGTTTATGTTGGGCCGTGTCGGTCATGCTCTGATCTTGTAACACTGGGGACAATAGTTATAGAGATTTATGAGAATTCTCTATTTTAATTGGTGTTGGATTATATTTCCATTTGATTATGTTGATGATGTTTCTTATTCCGCTGTGATAAACATAATTGTGTTTTTGTTAAATCGTTTCCTAATGAAGCATGACTTGACCATGATTGGTTTATTTATTTTAAATAATTGTGGCACCCTTGTGTTTATGTTTTACTCTGATATAATTGTTTAAAATTGTCGCGGGGTTTAGAAGGGTGTTACAGCGTGGAGGTGGCTATATCTCCAAGGAGGAACAAATGGGGGAAGAGTTTTGGCTTTGGGAGGTTCTAGGAAGAGGGAAACGCGAGGCTGCTAGCAGTGAGGCTGGACGCTATCCAGATAGATGGCGTCAAAATTTACGCAAACATTCCAAGATTTGAGCGGAAGAAGCAAGGTTTGGTTTTTGGTGAAGGTGGGTTATGTCATGAGGTGCCCAGGGACACCTTGAAGGAGAAGAAGTGTCCGCAGGTGGTTGAAGGTGTGGGAAGCAGCAGAAGGTGGGGGGTTCGTTCTTTCGCGGATGTGGTTGCGGATCAAGGGGAGAAGGGAAATTTCAATGTTCAGGAGTTGGTTTACTAGTCTGATCCTGTCTTGAAGGCTTCCTTGGCCAAATCTTTCATGGGTTTTGTTTCCAACCCGGGAGCTTCGTACAACATACAAGACCGTTTCTTTTCGGAAGGTTATTTTCAGATTAAAATCACTCCTATGGGAGCGAATATGTGCCTTCTAGAAGAGTCTGAGGAAGGGGAGATTGAGGCTTTAATCAAGGAAGCAGAGTCATGGTGGAAGCAGTGGTTTGATGATATTAGACCTTGGAATGAGAGGGACGTGGATAGTGAACGTATGGCGTGGATTCGTATCTTCGGCGTCCCATGTCATGCCTGGAGGGTGGATTTCTTTGAGATGTTAGTGAAATCCTTTGGGTCATACATCTGCTCCGATGAGTCTATCACAGATAGATGTGGTTTGATGTTGTGCGGGTTTTGGTGCGTGTTCCGGTGGAAAGTATGGTGTCGGTGTTCTTGAAGGCGAAGATAGATGGGGAGAACTTTATGCTGAGATTAAGAGAAGAATTTACTTATCTTTGTAAGGTAGCTCCAAAGCATAATCCGGTGGACGTGTCAGAATCGGAGGATTCTGTTTCGGATAGGGTGTTTACGGATGATTCCGATGCGGAGTATGGGGATGATGAAGAGCTTAATGAGGGGTTGGATAGGGCATCGGAGAAGGTGGCAGCGGAGGGTAGCGGTGTGAGGGAAAGGGAAGATGACGAGGTCGATACGTCGTTAGAACCGTTGGACAATGGGAAGGTTGGAGAATCGAGGAATGGTGTTGTCAAATTAGATTTAGGGGCAAAAAGGAGGGAGTCTTTATCCTTTGACCAGGCCGTTGTAGCAGCTAAAGGGAAAACATGTAATCCTGAAATTTGCATGGAGAGTATGGATTTCAATGATCACGTGTCGGAAACGGAAGGGCTAGTGGTGAAGTGTACAATGGAGAAAGTTTTAAATGGGGAGGGGCCCACCTGGGTTGGGAATAGTGGCAGAAATAAATTAGTGAGATATAAAAAGCTAGGGGTTTCTAGTGGGCTTCTTATTAATAGAAAGAGAAGGCCCATATCTTCTTTGAAATCCCATTCCAAGGACTGCTTCACGAGAAAAGGAAAAGGAACAAAGGGTCATGAGATTTCAGATCCGATTTCTATTTTTTCTGAAGGAACTCATATCGGCGTTAAAGGGGGGCAGCAGGATAGTCAGGTACGGTGTATGGAGGTCAATCAGAGGATTCTATTATTGTTAGGAATAACAGCAGATTAAAGGAGAATCTGGGCACCAATGTTGGAAAGAAACTATGGAAGCTGATTTCAGTATTGGGGGTGGAAAACAGTAATGCAAAGGAGAACTGTATTGAGAAACTAGAAGAAATGGAGAATGCTGATAGGATCAAATCGGTGGAGAGGAAAGAGCATATCAATTTGGGTCAATGATTATAGGGACTCTTAATATTAGAGGGGGTGGTAACAGTGCAAAGAGAAGGAGGATAAACAACATCATTCTTAAAGGTAATGCTGATTTTTTCTTTATTCAAGAGACTAAATTGGTGAATAGTTCTGAATCTATGGCTAGTAGCTTTTGGAAAATTAATGGTATTGATTTTTCATATATTCCGTCTGTTGGTGCTTCGGGTGGTATTCTTTCTTTATGGAACTCTAAAACAGTGTGTGCGATTTGTAGTTTTGGAGGGAGGGTTTTTTGGGTATGAAGGTAGTTTGGAAGGAGGAGATTTATTATGTGGTAAATATCTATTCGCCCTCTTTTTTGTCTGATAAGAGATTGTTGTGGGGGAAAGCTTATTTCTTTGAAATCCAAATTTTCTGATGGAGAGTGGATCATTGGCGGCGATTTTAATGCGATTCGGAATAGGAGGGAAAGAAAATGTGTTTCGGTTTTAAATTCTAGTAGGGAATGGACGGAGTTTGAGGAGTTTATTAGTTTGAGTAACTTGGAGGACGTTCCTAGTAAAGGGAAAAAATATACGTGGTTCGGTGGTGATGGGAGATCGAGAAGTAGGATTGATCGTTTCTTAGTGGCGGATAAAATTGTGAGTGGTTGGTCAATTGGTGGGGGATCGCGATATTTCGGATCATTGTCTGATGTGGTTGATAAGTGACAAGTCTAATTGGGGTCCCAAACCGTTTAAGGTCAATAACGAGTGGTTCTCTAATAAATATTTTATCCCTTTTGTGAAAAAAAAGTGGCTTTCTATCTTGGTGAATGGGTGGGGTGATTTTGTTCTTAAGGAGAAATTGAGGATTCTAAAGGAAAAATTGAGATGGTGGAATGTGAACATATTCGGTAAGTATGTGTAATATGGTGAACTGACTTTATTCGAAATGTCGCGGATAGCATGAGTCGCCACCGACTTTTATTTTATCCAATTAGGAAAGGCTAAAAGAACAGGAAAGACCTTAAAAAGATTTTGAGTTCGGGGGGTAAGTTATACAAAGGGAAGGTGTAAGGCACCCTTTGCATCCATGGTTATCCATGGGCTCTTAATTGCTTAGCTCACTTTTGACTTTGTTTGAAAAGATTGAGAAAAGTTTGAATAAGAACTTTAGCTTGTAAATAAGCGTAGTCTTTTTGAATTTTGATTTTGAAAAGAGGTGTGAAAAGATTTTGAAATTTTGAATTTGAATCGAGCAAACAATTAAAAGCTACCTACCCTAAGCTTGAAAAATCATTCTTTTAGCTTTTCAGGCGAAAGGATCTATCCATACTGTAGCAACCTGCCTTAAAATCGAATTTATGGTTTAAAATTTGTTTAAAGGCTTTTTGAATGGCCTGTCATAGTTTTGAAATTGATTTGAATGTGGAAAAATGTTTTGAGGTTTGGCATACAACCCTGATTTGATTTGGCACCGTTAGATGCGGTGACCAATGGATTTGGTCAGTATAGCTAACGGATTAAAGGCATTGTTGATTGCTCAGATCGATAGATTGATCATCACGGGCAGCAAATTAAAATGTATTTTAATTTGTGTATTTTTATCTCTCGTCTAAAGCGACTGATAGCTTCAGTCGGGTCGAGGAGAGAATTAATAAGAGTTAATTAAGTTATAAATTAATCAGAATAATTTATTTCTCGTCTAATACGACTAATGGGTTTAGTCGGTTCGAGGAGAAATTAAGTCATCAATAAAATAATTGAACAAATTTCAGAATTTTAATTAATTAGTTATCAAAAAAACAATTAACAAATTTTAGGAATTTTATTGGTTAGTTTAAAAAAAACAATTTGCAAGTTTTAGGAATTTAATTAATTAGTTATTTGTTTCACATGGGGGGTGTATTTTGTTGATTGGTAGTGATTAGGGGGTGTGTGGATAGTAAGGGCTTAGGTCCATCTAGGTTTTGATCCGTCCATATCCGGTGTGGGGAGGGTGTATGGCTTAGGGTACACTGCAGATCTGGAACGCTGGTGTTTTGATCAAGGATCATCGTATGGCCTGCATGTTGTTTGAAATGTGGGTGTATGATGGGGGAGCACATGGAATCATGTTCCATGATGCTGCCAAGTGGCTATAGGAAGCCACATGGCGCTCATCCAAAGGCGCAGAAAAAATTGCTCAAAAGAACAAAAAATGAAAAATCTCACTTCCCATATTCTCGTTCCTCCCCTCTCTCTCAAACGCTCTATTCTTTCTCCTCTCAAGAACACCTCCCCAGAAAACAACCCTCCCTCGCCGTGAACCACCCCTCATCCGCCATGAACCACCCCTCATCCGCCGTATAACCCCAGTTTTCCGCTGAACACTCATCGGAATCTTCAAACATTCATGCAAAATTGAACCCCAAAACCCAGAACAATATGAACCCTACCCCAATTCGTTGGAACCCTAACCCTAAATCGTTAGAACCCTACCCTATAATTTCCAGAAAAATCAAACAAACACAAACCACATGCATCAATATCCTAAGCTAAGTTTCTATCTCACCTTATTTCTTGTATTCAGGAACGTGTTAGCTCCCTCCCTGATCTCTCTTTCTTTCTGTTTTGCAGGTTCGATTGAAGATGAGGATGCAAGCGGCGGCGCTTATGGTCTTTCTTTCTCCAGCAAAATTCCCACCCCTTCTTCTTCTTCCTTTTCTTTCTGATTTATAGGTTTAGGGTTTAAATTATTTAGGGAAGATTCGATTAGATTTAGGTTAGTTTCAATCTTTGATTCGGAGATTTGTAAATTGATTGTAATTTACGTTTTGATTCAATGAAAAGATTTATTCAGTTATGACTTGATTCAATTTCGTTATTATTTGATTCTCTTCTGTTAATTTGATTCAGTTTTGATTGAGATTCGCATTTGATTTGCGTTTTATTTTCTGTTGATCTCTGGGCCTGGGCATGATGATGGAAATTAGGGTTTGTGGGTTGATGCAGCGAGGGCGGCGGCTACGCAGAACATGGAGGCTAGGGTTTTCGCGTGGGGGAAGGGATGGTGAACAGGACCTGGGTCGGGTTCTGACCCGGTCCAGTGACTCACATGTGGCCCACCATATCCGGCCCATTTCATTAATCCTAACTAACTAATCCACTTATTAACCTGAATAATGTTAGTATTTAATGATAGTAAAATTTGGATATTAACATAATGGTACTATTAATAAAACGTTAATAATTAACAATGGAATTTAATTAATATTGATAATGAAGGTGTAGCGGGGAAAATCTGATATCGAAGCCATGGGATTGACTCGAATCAATATTCCGTTTGAAATCGCCACCGCGCTTTATTTTTTCAAAGGAAAAGGGAAAAGAACGTAAAACCCAAAGTTTTGATTTTAAAACAAGAAAGAGATCTCAGGTACGGGTGTTGATTATATGAGGGGAAGGTTTAAAGCACCCCTCATATCCGTGGTACTCCACGGGAACCTTTTTGAAAATCTGTGTGTGTGTGCTAAAAAAAGAGTTTGTTTTATTTTTAAAATAAGCTCGGCAAAGCGTTTAGCTTTGGGCCTACATACCTCCTCGGTGCAATGGAGAAGTCAGAGCTAATGTAGTTCCGCTTTTTGGGAAAACATTTTTTTAAAACGAATAAACACTTTATCATCGTCGGAGAGAAATACTCAGCCATTGATCTTGTGCATGAGAACAAACAAGTTCTTTGCATCGCAAATGAAAGAAGGGCTCCAACTCGGATAAAATCGACGAGTATGCCACTAGCTCTCTCACGCGGAAAAGATCTCATTATATCAATCAATTTCAAAATCGTGGGGTATAACCACTCGTTTCGACAATTAACGGTGTCTAAACTTTTGAAGAAAAGCCACTAAGGGCGAAAGATATTTTTTGAGAAAAGGTTTTGAAAAGGTTGCAAACATAAGAATATTTTGAAAAAGGGAGAAGATTTTGAAAATTTAAGAAGTGGGAGGAGATGAAGAGGCTATCCTATTGCGTAAAATAAAAAGCTAAGGAAAAGAACGGTCTAACCGAAATAAGAAGCCAACACATGACATTAAGAGTCAAGGTAGATTTCCCATCCTTTGGAATTATCAATACCAACACATTAACACTTGGGGGATCCAGATGAACTTATTGTCTTAGCACCACTTTTCATTAAGCACATTAAGATTCTGACGAAAATCGGGCAGAGTAACGGCTGTTTTCGGGTAAAATCCTTATCTCAATGCCTTGGAATTAACCATCAAGGGCTTTCAAGGAAATACCTGCACATACAAATAGACAACAATCCAATGCTAGACAGACAGAATAACAGCAGAGTAATAACAGAATAAGAGTCCAGAGGCACTAGGTCCATAAGTCCGAATCTCCAAAATGCTAGGGATAGTAACCAATAGTCCAAAAGAGAGCCTTATGTGTTTTTTAGATTTTTGTTGTTTATTAGTGTTTTAGCATAAAAGTAAAGTATGGTCCAAGTGGACAAAAGGAAAATAGCGGAAGCATAAACATATGTCCAAGTGGACAAAGAGAAAATAGCGGAATTATAAACGTCCAAATGGACAAAGAGAAAATGGCGGACTGTAAATATGATGAAATGATAAAATAAAGCGATAAAGCGAGAAATATAAAGAGCGGTATAATAAATGGAGGAAATTAAAGTTAGTTGTTAGATGTTAAAGATAACCATCTTGAAACTTGTCAAGTATGTTATCAAAGTTAGTAATGAAGATCGATGGTGAGTGAATGATGTACTCGGATTTAAGGTCAATGGAAACTTATCAGAAGCTTGATAAAATCATAGCGACTACACGATAAATTTCCATAAGTCATAAATCAACCGCATACAATTCTCTTCCATATTTGATCTTTTATCGAGTCGGGACAAATGTAGGAGAACTCTCCATGTATCAAGATCATCAATCAAAAGAAATAAGAAGGAGAAGAAGAAATGATCTAGCCTTTATCAAGAATCCATAGAATTCTCAAGATATCAAGACTTTCATCGATCAAGAGAAAATAAGATAAAAAAGATAAGAATGAAAACAAATTGATCTAGTCTTTATCAAGAATCCATAGAATTCTCAAGATATTAAGACTTTCATCGATCAAAAGGAAATAAGATGAAAAGATAAGAATGAAAACAAATTGATCTAGTCTTCATCAAGAATCCATAGAATTCTCAAGATGTCAAGACTTTCATCGATCAAAAGAAAATAAGATGAAAAGATAAGAATGAAAACAAATTGATCTAGTCTTTATCAAGAATCCATAGAATTCTCAAGATATTAAGACTTTCATCGATCAAAAGAAAATAAGAAGGAGAAGAAGAATAAAATGCATAAAAGATAATCAACTCACACTATCATTAATATCATTCATCCATTTTGGTGGATTAGGTCATTTCAAACCTATCAACACCCTAGATCCAATGATATTAATGAAGTGTAGGAAGAAGGAAGCCAAAACAAGCACAAAAAAGGCAAAAAGCCACATTCTGCCTGCTGGAAATCGATTTCATGCAGGGGGAAATCGATTTCCATAGTGCAGTTTTCAAAAAAAACAAGTTACGTTCAGCAGGAAATCGATTTCAGCCTTAAGGAAATCGATTTCCTCAGTGTAAATTTCAGCAAAAACAGCATTTAAAGGCATGAAACTTGACTTGAACAAATATACAAACACCTTATGATCACACATCAACTAGAGCACGAATTTTCCACCAAATCACCAACAAATAGCACCAATATAGCATCAAAGATGCATTGAACACAAACAACAAAGAATCACATTGTGATATACAAAAAGGATGAAGAAAATTACCAAATCTTGAACAAAACTTAGATCTACTTCAAGAATCACCAACACAAATCTTGATCTCTCAACAATTGAAGAAAAAAGAGTGAAATAGATGGTGGTTTAGCTCAAAGTTTGTGAGGTTCAAGGTGTGACTCACAAACTTTATGAAAGAACAAAGAGCTTTGGTGAATTTGGTAGGGATGAGGAGAGAAATTGCAAGGGGTTTTTTGGCTCTCAAAGCTTGAGAAATGAGAGAGTAGTGGGCTCTATTTATAGGATGAGAGCAAGAGTAGTGGTAGTTTGGTCTTTTTGCATTTGGTAATTAGCTTGTGTTTAATTGGTGATTAAAGTGGCAATTAAATGGTAAAAAGTGGTAAAATGGGGTTTAAGTGGGTTTAATGAAGAGAATTATTTTGATGAGGTGGAAAATTGGTAAAATGATCAAATAATCAAAGAAAAAGGTGCCAAAATGATGTCAAGCTTCCCTCCTTATATTTTTTGAATTTTGCCTTAAGGAAATCGATTTCCCCAGGAGTGAAATCGATTTCACTCTGTTCCAGAAGAGAAATTGGCGCAAAATACACTAGGGAAATCGATTTACCCAGGAGGGAAATCGATTTCATGCTGTCCAGAATGTGATTTTGTTGATGATTGCTGCAGGGAAATCGATTTACCCAGTAGGGAAATCGATTTCATCAGTCAAAAATTTGAAAAATGCCTTGTTTATTGCATGTCTTGGCTTGGTACCTACAAAACAAAAGCCTACAAAGAAACAAAGAAATATTTTTGGTATTTGGGTTAGTATAATATGCATACAAGGTAAACAATCATTGGTGCTTGATGGTCCCTCTTATTGATGAGGTGAGTGCAACACCATAAACAAAACTTCCAAGTGAAGCTCTTGATTAGTGATTGGGATATGAATGATATAGGATCTTAGGGTCAAAAATTGGGGTATGACAGAAGGTTAATAAGAAGATAATAAAAAAGATAAATTAAGGGACCCTATTTTGATTGGGCCGAAAATATGTAAAAACACACACCCTTGTTTTGAATATACCCCCCCTTCTTTCTTTTATTTCAATCAACTTATTTTTTAGTGGGCTTACAACACCTCCTCCATTTTGAATACACCTCTCTTAATAATAATAGTAATGCACAATTCGACCCCCTGATTAATTAATGGATGACCACAATAGTTATATAATGGTCTCACTAATAAAAATGACTTAATAGTAGAAATGAGTAAATGGTGGAAAAAACAAATGGACCCAAAATAAATTGAACCTCAAATGAAAAATTTGCTATTCGCACCTCTACTTGTTTTTAATCAATTTATAAGGGAGTCTTATAGGAGAGCGAGTTTAATAATAGGTATATAAAACCCTATGGCTCCTAGTTTTTAACGCCCTTAATAAATTGAAATGGGGATCACATCGGGTAAATTTTGGGGTATGACAGCTGCCCCTATTTAATTATCTTGGATTGAATGGCGTGAGAATACGCAGGTCTCACGCTTTTCGAATCGAAGAATTATTAAATAATGGAAGACCCCTAAATTTACCTCGTGCTTGAGTGTGAGTGAGAAAAATCGTCCCGCTAAAGCCTGAGTCTTATATAGCGAGGACTTGTCGTTAGTTGTGTAATTAGCTTACTGTATTACCAGCAAACTTTCGCAGTTTGTGAACCCTACTTACTATAGTTCTAGTAAATTTCCGTAGTTTGTGAACCCCAATAAGATCACTTGCTATAGCTCTAGCAAGCTCACCTACACCAATAGGATTACTTGTCATAGCTCTGACAAGCTCGCCTGCACCATTAGGATCATTTGTCCTAGTTCGAACAACTTCACCTGCACCGTTTAGGGTAATTTGCTATGCTTATAGCAACTTCACCTGCCCCGTTTAGGCTAATTTTCTATGCTTATAGCAACTTCACCTGCACCATTTAGGCTAATTTGCTATGCTCATAGCAACTTCACCTGCACCATTTAGGCTAATTTGCTATGCTCATAGCAACTTCACCTGCACCATTTAGGCTAATTTGCTATGCTCATAGCAACTTCACCTGCACCATTTAGGCTCATTGCTATGCTTATAGCAAACTCACCTGCACCAATTAGGATAATCTGCTATGTTTATAGCAACTTCACCTGCACCATTTAGGATAATTTGCTATGCTCATAGCAACTTCACCTGCACCAATAGGGTCGCTTATCCTTGTTCGGACAAGTTTCACCTGCGTAGAAATTTGTTTTGTAAATGCGTATGCACCATGCTTATGCATTATGCGCATGCCCCTTGTTTGTATAATGTATGGATGTTTACACATGCAAATGTTACATGTATGTAAATGAGTATGTATGATAACCCCAACACCTTATCTCCTTATCACCCATTGCCTTTGCTTAAACCCCTTTGAAGTATTTGTGAATCCTAGCTCGGATTGTATTTGAATGATCCATTGACATTATCCTTTGTGAGAGAGTTATATTAGATCTGAGTGATCGCAATGTAGGGCGTATGTAGCCTTCCAGAGATTTCACAGTTTTATCCTATTGCTTTTGTATTGAAAGTTTGTAAGTTTCTCATGTTAAATCCAAGTTAAAGCTTATGAAAATAATTTAACCTTTGCAAATGGTATTGAAATGAGAAAAACGCGGTATGCAAGAAAAGAAATTTTTATTGATATTGCCTTGAATTGGCGAGTGTACAAAAATGCAAGAAAAGAAAATGACAAATAGAAATGACATTAATACTGCCGCTGCTCTTTTGTTATCAAGGGTCCCAGTAATCCTTCGACCTTAGAAGTTGATGATTGCACGAATCCCTATCCTTCGTAGTCTCTCCTCAGCTTATGCCCAATCATCCTGCCTTTGCTAGGCGTAATATTTCTTGACCGCATCAGAATTGATTGGGTGCGGTAGCTCGTCCCCATCCATTGTAGTGAGAACTAACGCTCCTCCTGAGAACACCGTTTTTACAATATATGGACCTTCATAGTTGGGTGTCCATTTTCCACGGGCGTCCAGTCGAGGTAATAGTATTTTCTTGAGAACAATATCACCTTCTTTGTAGGTTCGAGGACGGACCTTTTTATCGAATGCCTTTTTCATCCTTTTCTGATAGAGTTGTCCGTGACACAAAGCCGTCAGTCGCTTTTCTTCAATGAGATTAAGCTGATCAAAACGAGTTTTTACCCATTCCGATTCTTCTAACTTTGTGTCAGCTATGACTCTTAATGAAGGGATCTCCACTTCAATGGGGAGGACTGCTTCCATACCATAAACTAGGGAAAATGGGGTTGCCCCTGTAGATGTGCGCACCGAGGTTCTGTAACCGTGTAGGGCGAAGGGAAGCATTTCGTGCCAATCCTTGTATGTTTTCACCATCTTTTGTATTATCTGTTTGATATTTTTATTTGCAGCTTCGACAGCGCCGTTCATTTTAGGCCTGTATGGTGAAGAATTGTGGTGTTCAATCTTGAACTCCTCGCACAACTCCCTCATCATATTGTTGTTCAGATTCGACCCATTATCGGTGATAATCCTGTTTGGAACCCCATACCGACATATGATATTATGCTTGATGAACCAGGTGACTACTTGTCTTGTCACGTTGGTGTAAGAGGCAGCTTCAACCCATTTGGTAAAGTAATCTATGGCAACCAATATGAATCGGTGCCCGTTGGAAGCTTTCGGTTCGATCATCCCTATCATGTCAATTCCCCACATTGCAAACGGCCATGGTGAACTCAGAACGTTCAACGGATTTGGCGGTACGTGTACCTTGTCAGCGTAAATCTGGCACTTGTGACATGTTCTTGCATATTGGAAACAGTCAGCTTCCATTGTCAACCAGTAATACCCCGCTCGCAGTATTTTTCTAGCCATTGAGTGTCCGTTTGCATGAGTTCCGAAGGTTCCTTCGTGTACTTCTCTGATAATCTCTTTGGCCTCATTTTTATCCACACACCTTAATAACACCGAGTCGTAGTTCCTTTTGTATAGGATGCTTCCACTCAGGAAGAACTTAGATGCTAATCTCCTCAATGTTTTCTTATAAATTGTAGAGGCGTCCTCTGGGTATTCTTGCTTCACCAAGTACCTTTTGATATCGTGGTACCATGGTTTGTTGTCAGACTGCTCCTCGATTGTGAGACAATAGGCGGGCTCATCAATGTGTCTAACCATTATCCGTGGCTCGTGGTTTGGCCAGGTCACTTTGAACATAGAGGAAAGTGTTGCTAATGCGTCAGCCATTTGATTTTCTTCCCTTGGGATATGAGTAAAAGTGATTGTCTCAAACTCAGCCATTAACTCCAGTATAAGGTCTCGATATGGGATCAGCTTTGAATCTCGAGTATCCCATTCTTTGTTGACTTGGTGGATTACCAATGCTGAATCCCTGTATACCTCTAGTAGTTTAATCCTTAGATCGATTGCCGCTTCTAACCCCAATATGCATGCTTCATATTCTGCAATGTTGTTGGTGCAGTCAAAGCATAGTCTTGCAGTGAAGGGTAAGTGTCGATTGTCAGGAGATGTCAAGACTGCCCCTATACCATGTCCTAGTGCATTTGAAGCGCCATCGAACGTAAGTGTCCATATTGCCCCTGGTTCAGGTCCTTCGTCGGGGCCTGGTATTTCGTAATCCCTTACCAGCATAATGTCCTCATCGGGGAAGTCGAACTTCATAGACTGATATTCTTCGATGGGTTGGTGAGCAAGATGTTATGCCAGTACACTCCCTTTTATCGCCTTTTGGGTGACGTATTGTATGTCGTATTCTGACAGCAACATTTGCCATCTTGCAATTCTACCCGTGAGAGCCTGCTTTTTGAACACGTATCTCAAAGGATCCATTCTTGATATCAGCCATGTGGAATGGTTCAGCATATATTACCTTAGACGTTTGGAGGCCCATGCTAGGGCATAACATGTTTTTTCCAATGGTGAATATCGAGATTCGCAATCCGTGAATTTCTTGCTAAGATAATAAATAGCGTGTTCTTTTCTACCTGTTTCATCCTGTTGCCCCAATACACACCCCATAGATTTTTCGAGAACTGTGAGGTACATGATCAGCGGTCTTCCTGGCACGGGAGGTAGGAGTATCGGTGGTTCTTGCAAGTAGTTCTTTATAGTTTCGAAGGCTACCTGACAATCGTCATTCCACTTGATAGGTTGATCTTTCCTGAGCAGCCTGAATATAGGCTCACATGTAGCCGTCAGATGTGAAATAAACCTCGAGATGTAAATCAATCGACCCAAGAACCCGCGAACCTCTTTTTCTGTCTTTGGAACAGGCATTGCTTGTATTGCTTTTACTTTGTCGGGATCAACCTCTATGCCTCGTTGGCTCACAATGAATCCCAATAGCTTTCCTGACCTCACGTCAAATGTACACTTGTTCGGGTTCAACCTCAGCTTGAACTTCTGTAAACGCTCGAACAACTTATGTAGATGTGTGATATGCTCTTCTTCTGTGCAAGATTTGGCAATCATATCGTCTACATATACTTCGACCTCCTTGTGAATCATGTCATGGAACAGTGTGACCATGGCTTTTTGGTATGTTGCCCCTGCATTTCGCAATCCGAAAGGCATTAACTTGTAGCACAAGGTACCCTAGGATGTCATGAAGGTTGTCTTCTCCATATCCTCGGGAGCCATTTTGATCTGATTATACCCGGAGAACCCATCCATAAAGGAAAACACCGAAGCTTGCGCTGTATTGTCCACCAAGACATCTATGTGTGGTAGTGGAAAATCGTCTTTTGGACTTGCTTTGTTTAGATCTCTGTAATCCACACACATGCGTACCTTCCCGTCTTTCTTAGGAACTGGCACTATGTTGGCAATCCATGGTGGATAGTCAACTACAGCAAGAAACCCGGTGTCGAACTGTTTGAGCACTTCTTCCCTGATTTTACTATCCATATCCGGTCGAACTCTTCTGGGCTTTTGCCTGACAGGTGCACATCCTTCTTTGAGTGGTAACCTATGTACCACAATATCAGTATCCAACCCCGGCATGTCACGGTATGACCAAGCAAATACCTCTGCATACTCGGGGAGGAGTTTGATTAGCGTCGCTTTCACGTCCTCGTTCAGTGTTGCCCCAATCTTGATGTTCTTGGGTTCTTCGTCTGTACCCAAATTTATAGTTTCAATGGCCTCTTGAGGAGGGAGCATGATTTTGGATTCCTTATCCATTAACCTTGACAACTCCTCCGGAAGTTCATCGTCTTCCTCATCCCCTTCTTCGGACTGATTAGCGAGAGCCTCGAGTTTGTACAGAGTTTCAGCAGTATTATTATCGGTAGTGTTAGAAGGTGATCTGCACACGTTTTATGCTTTGTTTTTAGTATGCAGATATGAGCGTGCTTTTTGTGCAAGAAATTTATTTGTCATTTTGAAAAGAAAAGAAATAAAATGCGGGAAAAGAAAATGTTTTCAATACCAAATGCAAAGACAATTTTATTGATAAACTTTTAAACTTGGAAATAAATGGGGCCCTTACAAATCAACTCTATGCTTCGGGCGAGGCATGAGCGTTATTGTTTTTCTTTATTGGAAAGGGAAATAAAACACACAAAAGCAAATTACTTTGAAATAAAAACTATCTCCGGTATCTCCAGGCTTGTCCAATTCCGAAGCTGTTCTCCTGGTCTGACCTCTCGGATGAAGTTGGATGTTCCTTCCTTAGAATCCTTGTTGGATACCATAGCCACATGTTCATATCCTCCTGTTACGAAAGTCTGCGTAATCGGGGGGAATTGTCGCTCCTCTTTCACAGTGCTTGTGACCTTTGATGGTTGATATCCCAGCCCTAGGCGATCCTTCTTCTCTAAAATCTCCGGTACTTTGCCCCAGCCTTCTACATTCAAGTCTTGTAGATCTCTCCAGGATGTTACCGCCCTTCGCATTTTCTCCACGGGTAGTGTGACAGCAGTTGCAATCTCCAATGCCTGAAATGCAGTCTCTAGTGCCCCTTCTCCGACCTCAATGTATCTGTATGCATCCAGGTTGCTGACGAATATGTCTTCCTCTCCATTAACGGTCACTATAGAATTTCCATCCACAAACTTTATCTTCTGATGGAGGGTGGAGGTGACTGCCCCAGCTGCGTGAATCCAAGGACGCCCTAGTAGGCAGGTATAAGCCGGTTCAATCTCCATCACTTGGAAATTGATGCAGAAGGTATGAGGACCAATTATAACAGGAAGGTTTACTTCTCCAAACACCGGACTCTGTGATCCGTCAAATGCTTTAACCACCAGACGACTTGGTCTAACCACAAGACCCTCCAAAGCTATTTTATCCAATGTAGCCTTTGGCATCACGTTTAGTGATGAACCTGTGTCAATCAGAACTCTAGCCAGATGAGCCTTTCCACATTGTATAGAGATATGTAAGGCTTTATTGTGCGCCCTTCCCTGTGGAGGTAACTCATGATCACTGAAGCCCAAGCATGCCCCAGCAGTTAGATTAGCCACCATTCCGTCAAACTGATTGACTGTGATGTCTTTAGTTACATGGGAAGCATTTAAAATCTTCATCAGGGCGTCTCGATGCCTCTCGGAGTGTATCAGCAATGATAAGAGTGATATCTTAGAAGGTGTCTGATGTAACTGATCCACTACCCTGTAGTCGCTTTTCTTGATCAAAGCAAGAAACTCTTCAGCATCCTTATTACTAGCTTCTTTATCCTTGGGCTCAGCCTCGTTATTTGGTCTCACGACAGCTTGATCACCAGATTGTGTCAAGTTTTCATTAGACGTCGGTTGTGCTTGCGCAGTTTTGAATATGCGCCCACTACGGGTCATGCCCCCAGGTCCAACAATGCTCGACACCGCAGTATTGGTATTAGCCTCGTACTCCCATGGTACTGCTTTCATCTTGTCCAAAGGATATGGTCCTCTGATTGGGATGATCTTAGTACGCTCTTGCGTAGGTATCATCAATGGTGGTCTAGAGCATGGGATGATTAATGGCTTTCTTGCCCCTTGTGTGGGTATCTGATCGCGACTTTACGTGTCTATAAATCTGATAACTGCAAGTGCACAGTCGTGTCGTGTTGTTTTAAAAGATATCGAATCCACAGGGACTATGAATCGATCTACCGTTATCTAAGGTTACTATGTAAAGCTAGGAGTACTAAAATTTCGATTGTTCCTAAGGGAAAGTGATTGTGAGAAAATAAAGAATAATAATAAAAGACGGGTATCAGTATGTATTTCGTTTAACTAAAGGTAATCCGAAGGTCCATTGGCTTTTGCATTATTAAATTAAAAATCTTTACTAATTCCATTGATTAAAAATCCTCGTCTCAAACTTCCGCTCTATTGATTCAGACTACTATCCTAATCCTAATGTACGCTTTCGCCATCCCATTAGATTTTAGAAGAGCTTTTTGGAAACAATGTAATTAATAAAATGCCTATTTTACGAGGTTGTTATCTATTTAAATCTCCTAATCTCAAACTTTCGCTCTGTTGACTCGGAGCAAGCTAATACCCCTAACGTATGCTTTCGCCATCCCGCTCGAGTGTAAAAACAATTTTTGAAAATAAATAAGTTCCAATTAGTTTTAATACGCTTTCGCCATCCTTAAAACTAATGTCCTATGTCTACTATCTGGTTAAAGATCTCAAACTTTCGCTCTATTGATTTTAACCTTTGACCGTCCTAACCCCTCAAACTTTCGCTCTATTGGTTTTAAGACTTACTAATTAAATTAGACATATAAACCAAAAATAAGTGATAATTAATAAAACATAGTTAAGCCAATTTATTTCGGATCCCTACGGTTAACTTACTTTACATACCGACACCTTTAGTAATTTAGCCAGACATATTAATACGATTAAACATGCATAAATCGGTTCGGTTCATAATAATAAGCATATTAAATGGCATATAATATATCATGCAAACAAATATAAATAAGGCGGTAAATAAAAACCTGAATTAAATAAATGGTAACTGGATCTTCAAGTACTGAACTTCCACCACAGGTTGGCTGGATCGTTCTTCGGAATTTAAATGGCAGAAAATAAAAACAAGGAAATAAAACGATAAATCTAACGTAAGGCTAGATCTACGAAAAGTTCACAACAATTTCCAGTGTAGAAATCGTTGTGAGAAAATAAACGGTTGAATGAAAGCAGAATAAAGAAAAGCGGTTTGCGGTACAATTTCGGCAGCACTTCGTTGGCAGGAAATCGGACCCTTTGGAAGTGAGATAGCAGGTCCTATTTATAGGAGAGGTTTTGCTGTGACGTTGCGTGAAAAGAGGAACTTTTTGCAGACTGGGCGTGGAGACGTGCGTCTCCGTTTCTTCAGGAGGCAGCTTGACTGACTTGAGACGTGCGTCTCAAGTGGAGAAGATGTAGGAACATGGAGACGTGCGTCTCCCTTTGCTGACGTGGCATAGAGGACGTGGAGACGTGCGTCTCCACTTGCTGGGCAGGTTTGGGCCACGCGCCTTTGGTTCCATGGTGGGCTGAATATCTCTTTTGGGCCTTTTGGGTCCTAATTGCACCCCTCTTTCGCTTCAGCACTCCTTTTTCGTCTTTTAGGCATAAATATCGGTCATTTAAGCTCTATTTTCTTTCCTTTTCGCAAATAGTCGTAATTGAAGTGTAAAACCTGAAACAAAGCAAATACTCACGTAATATCATAATAAATTAACATAATAAACGGAAAATGCTATAAATATCTATGGATTTTAAGCTAAATATACGATATAAAATCGTGTTATCAAATTCCCCCAGACTTGAACCTTTGCTTGTCCTCAAGCAAAATAATAAGATAAAGATAAATGAAACACACTCCCTCCACGTCGCTCGGTCATACTCAGCCACATAGTGTTCTTATTTGAAAATAATGATAATGATCCTAGCAATAGACTTATAGTAGCGACACTAGACAACTCCCAGTATGCATACCAATCCGAATCATGCCATTATAGCTCGACCTTTGACTTGTCATCATGTTTTACCCTTTTCATTCGTGCGCAATCACATTAAGCCCATTATCTCGACACGCACATAGCAGAGTAGTCGGTTAGTGACTATGATCCTTCTCATGGAGTTCTGGCACAATAAGTGGTATACTCCTTAGCGCTCATTTGAGGATTGTGGGGAATAGGACAATAGTCCTTCCTACCAAGTTCAGTACCAGATGACTTCTGAACCAATCAACAATGAGTTTTTAAATTCTTTGTATTTGAGAATTGCGACCGTTAGGTTAAATGATCTTGTGAGGACCACCTTACTTAGTAGGCACATTTCTTATTGTGGTTAAGCACATAATTATTATTATGAGGATCATACACTTATATTCATCGACTCTCTGTGTAGTTGGTGTCTAAGACGGTGCCGACTGCTAGAATAAACTACTAAAGGTTACTTCAAAAATTAAAGTCGGTGGTTTTGGTATAAAGGGTATTCAAATCGGTTACGCATACTCGGGGGTTTTAAAGTGTAGGGACAATAAGGATATTAACTTGAATTAATTTCTATGCGTTTAGTGTTTGAGTAGCTTCGTATTTCACGAACGTGTGGGGTTTGTATTTATTGTTTAGGAGCAAAAATTTTTGTTATGGCTCAAGAAAATGGAAGAAAGGGTAATAACTACAGAATTATACATATAAGACTTAAATTCCATAAATATTCTTTTATTGAATTAGAAAAAACATTACAAGGAAGGGAAATAACTTGAAGGGAAAATAAACTAAAGAAAGTAATGCGACTCCCCCAGACTTAGATGATGCAGTGTCCTCAATGCATGAGAACTACTCCTCAATGTTGCGGTTGCGAGAACTGCTTGCGCCTCTTGTACGAACACGACGACATCTATCAGTAGGAGAGCCATTCACACGAATGTTAAGATCATGCAAGTGTGTAGCAATTTCAGTGTATTGGCCTTCGTTCCTAATAGCATAGTCACGGTGCTCCTGTTGCATCTCTCGAATAAGCCTCAGTGTTTCATTTTGGTTTGTCTGCATAGCTTGAAAAAGTTGGTCTTGTCGTTGAATTGCAGCATACATGGCATCAAGAGTGATAGGCGGAGGGTTGTTTTGAGGAGGTTGGATGTCATCAGCTTGTCCTTGGTTGAGTTCTTCGTCATTTGCATCCACAGGTTCATTAGGATGATCAGGTTGGTTATCTTGAGGATTGTCTTCAATAAGCCTCCAACGCTGAACATAACGGATGTTGATTCTTTCAGGGAACGGAAGGATGACATAAGGAATAAGAACTTTGTTGACGACCAAGGTGTATCGGCCATCATGGCGGGGTGAAACCAAATGGGAGTCACGGCAATAGGTGAGGTCAAGTGATTGAGCAGGCATCATGAGATGAGAGAGTGATAGGAGATCATCAGCAAGACCTAAAGCACAGGCCAAGGAAGTAATAATTCCGCCAAACAGAAAGGGGTTTGTAGCGGGTGCATTGACACAGCCTTGGATGTGTTGGAGCAAAAACGGTGTGGCATTGAAACGAAGATTGTTTAGCGCACAGTAAAGGAAGAATAGTTCATGTTGATTTACCTTGTGGTTGTTGGATCTCGCAAAAATAGTATGCCCCAAAACACGTTGAAAATAGCGTATAGCGGGGTTTTGAATGTGAGAAGCATGTAGGGCCCTCCAACCAGGTTGAACTTCGCCAGTGAGGTTAAACCACAGGTCGAAGGCATGTTGTTCCCATGAACGACCATTGAGTTCTTGAAAGATAGTGCGGAGAGCATTTGGTGACGTATTAAAATTCAAGTACGTAGCCACAACTTCTTGATCCAAAGTATATTCACGGTTGAACATCCTAAATTGGATGCTACCGGTTAAGAGTGGTTGATCAGAAGGAGTGTCGTAACTGAAAGAACTCAAGAATTCTAAGACGAGCGGCTCATAAGTAGGTACGAGTTCGGTACAAAGATGGTATAGGCTAGATTTAGTGAGCAAACGGGTAACACCATCAATGAGGCCTAGAGTTTCTAGACATTCGGTGTTCACAAATTTTGTGGGAACAACCGAACGTTCATAGAAAGCGAGGTATTTGGTTCTTTGAGCATCATTGTCGTCTTCTCGGAATATAACATTGTTAAGGTTAGGGGGTGGTCTCTCAGGACGCACACTACGGATGATTGAACATGGAGGCATGATGAGTTTGAAAATGAAAAATAGAGATGATAGTAGAATGGTAGAAAAGAAATGGTATGAAGGTTGTGAAGAGTAAGAGTGGTGGTGGTGTGGTTTTTATAGTGAGGTTTGAAAATTGTGTGGTTAATGTAGAATTAAAATGGATTAATGGTGGTGTTTGAAGTTTGAATAGAATAGAGAAGTGGGAAATGAATGGAGTTTAAGAGGTGAATGATGGAGGATGAATGAGGTTTATGGAGTTTAAATGGAATAAATAGGGGAAGAATGAGGAAGAGTGAATTTTGAAATTCAAATTCAAAATTCAAGAGGGAAAGAAAAATGGTCTGCGTGGTCAAATGCAGACTGCTGGCCTTGGGAGACGTGCGTCTCAGGCAGTCAGTCTGCTGGGGCAGAGCATGGAGACGTGCGTCTCCTGTCCCCTGATTCTTGTCAGCTGGTCCCACACAGATGGAGACGGGCGTCTCCTGTTGCAGGCAAGTGGGTCACGCATGCAAGTGACCAGACAGTGCTGACAGATACCATAAGTTGTCCATCAGTTCAGAACAGTGTCGAATTTTAATACTATTAACAGCAAAAAATGATAACCAGGCAAGTATATATAGCAGTCAATAGCAGTGTAATATAACACAGTAGCAGTAATCAAAAGAATTTTGCATTTAATATTAAACCAGTACTGAGTGTTAACAGAAGCAGAAAGTAAAAGTGCAGAAAAATGAAAATCTGAACTAGGAATAGAAATTACTAAAACTAGAAATAAAATCTAATAGTCTAATACGGTAACATCTAGCCACGTCTATTGTTGTTCACATTAGAATAAATGTGTTTGAAAACTTCGTCGAACTGAGCATTGACGGTGTCGATGAAATCGAAGAAATGCATTTGCAAAGTGTGAAGCTCGTTGCGCACATGTTGTACATCTTGTTGCAGTGCAGTGATTGCTTGCTCGTGCTTGTTCAGATTAGGCATCCTTTGATTTACCGATGCGGTGGACTCAGCGAGTTGTTGTGGCTCGAGTTCGACATCAGTCATGTCAACAGTGTAATCATCAGCAGAATCTTCAGAAGGTGTCTCAGGCTCGTACTCGGGTATAGGCTCGTCTTCTGATAAAGGCTCATAGTCAGGAATCGGTTCATATTCAGGTAAAGGTTCATAGTATCCAGGCGGTGTTTCAGGTTCAGATTCAGATGCAGGCATTTCCTCATCAAAATGTTCATAAGCTTGAGGAGTTTCAGGTGATGGCTCTCTCTCAGGAATTTGACCATAGTAAAGTCAATTGGCAGGGTTGTGCACACTCGTCCTAGGATTCGGTAAGGTGAACTGATACCAAACTTTGTTATCAATGAGCAATTCAAACCGATTAGGTCCAAGGTTACCGATGATACCTCGATTAAAGCAGAAATTGATGTCCATAGAGGTATGGGTACCATAAGGTGTCAATCTAAGCAAAGGCACTCTCATTCCTATGGCATTAGCAATCATAGTGACAAATCCGCCGATCCTAATGGGTGAAACTTCGTCTTGCGTGATGCGCTCGAAGTTTGTTAGCATGAATGCGATGGCATTGACCGGGCGATTCTGAGAGGAGCAGAACATGATGAATAACTCTTCTCTAGTAACTTCAGTGACATTATCAGGCTTTCCAAAAATATAGTGAGCAAGGATCTTGTGAAAGTAGCGGAAAGCAGGATTGTGGATATTCTCAGAGTGAAATTCATTCTCTTCAGGGTTATCGTTTCCAGTGATTTTCCCCCAGAATCTTTCCAGCTCCCAGTATGGAAGATTTTCTTCAGCTACTTTGGCGTATGCATCAGGTCCATGAGGTAATTCTAACATTTTAGCAAAGTCTCCCATGCAAAAGTTAAATTCCATTCCAAAGAGTCGAAAAAGGATGACTCCTTTCTTCAGTCCTTGTCCACTGTTTGGAAGATAGGTCAGTGAGCTCAAAAATTCCAAAGTGAGTTTCCGGTAGGTACTAAATTTGCGGAACAAGTGGTAACCGGTCCAACCGACTTGGTTTAGCAGGTGTAAAACGCTTTCTTGGATGCCAAGTCGTATCATAGTCGGATGGTCAGGGTAGCAAGTCAAGTCCATTTGTCTTTCAGCCAGCTTGTTGAATCTTGCTTCTTGTCCTCTACCACGGAACACAACTTCCATATTATCAACTCCTTGCATCGTAGTTAGTAGTTAATTGAAAAACCTAGAAGTTGAAAATATTAGGATAAGTTAGAATTAGGCTAGTGTTTATTTAAAATAAAATAAAAATTAAAAATAAAATTAGATAACAAGTTATAATAATAAATATAATTATAAAGGAAATATTTTCTCAAATTAAGATAGTAGTTATAATTATAATAACTATTATAAGATGTATGAAAAAGTAAAAATGATTAAAATTAAAAATAAAAATAGAATAAAGTTTTAAAATAAAAAAAAAATAAAAAATTAAAGATTAGAAAAATTAAAGTTTAATAAATTAAAAATAGAAGAATAAATAAATGTGGGTTGTCTCCCACCAAGCGCTTTGTTTTATGTCGTAAGCTCGACGATTTTAAAATAGAAGACTATTTCGAAAGAGCGGGCAGCTCGTCAAGTTTAAATACCTCGATGTTTTCATCGTGTTCGAGATGATGATAATACTTAAGACGTTGCCCATTTACGACAAAAGGCTTTACGGTTTCTCCTTTGATTTCTATCGCTCCACTCGGATATATGTTAGTTATTTCGAAAGGGCCAGACCATCTAGATCGTAACTTACCAGGAAATAATTTTAGTCTAGAATTAAATAAGAGTACTTTATCGCCTATGCTAAAATTTTTCCTAGATATACGCTTGTCGTGCCATTTTTTCGTTCGTTCTTTATAGATTTTGGCGTTTTCGTAAGCGTCTTGTCTAATTTCTTCTAATTCGTTTATGTCCAGAAGTCGTTTCTCACCAGCGGCAGTGTAGTTTAGGTTTAAGTTCTTAATAGCCCAGTAGGCTTTATGTTCTAACTCTACCGGTAGGTGGCATGATTTTCCATAAACGAGTTTGAATGGGGTAGTTCCTATTGGAGTTTTGAAAGCTGTTCTATAAGCCCATAAAGTTTCGTTTAGCTTGGTTGACCAATCTTTCCTAGATATAGCAACAGTTTTCTCCAATATCTGTTTTATTTCGCGGTTAGATACTTCTACTTGTCCGCTTGTTTGTGGATGGTATGGTGTAGCTATTCGATGATTTACTCCATATTTTCGAAGGAGTTTCTCAAGTATTCTTGAAATGAAATGGGAACCACCATCGCTAATTACCAATCTTGGCACACCGAACCTAGGAAAGATGATATTTTTAAAGAGTTTAGTGACTACTCGTGTATCGTTTGTAGGAGAGGCGATAGCTTCTATCCATTTTGAAACATAATCGACGGCTACGAGTATATATTGATTTCCAAACGACGATGGAAACGGACCCATAAAGTCTATCCCCCAGACGTCAAATATCTCTACTTCAAGAATGCCTTTTTGAGGCATTTCATCGCGTCTCGAAATGTTTCCGGTTCGTTGGCATCTATCACAGTTTATTACAGCAAAGTAAACGTCTTTCCACAGGTTAGGCCAGAAAAGTCCAGATTGAAGGATTTTGGCGCAGGTTCTAGATGTGCTATGATGTCCTCCACACGGTGCAGAATGGCAGTGTGTAATTATGCTTCTTATTTCTTCTTCGGGTACACAACGTCTAAAGATTCCATCGGGGCCTCTTTTGAACAAGAGTGGGTCGTCCCAATAGTAATGTTTTAGGTCGTGGAAGAATTTCTTCTTTTGTTGATAACTTAAATCAGGAGGAAGCACACCAGCAGCTAGGTAGTTTACGAAATCTGCATACCAAGGTGTGTTAGATTGGGCTAAAGCTATTTCAGTTAATTTGTTGGTTTCAGCGTTTGGATGGTATGGTTCGAATTCATTTGCTTCTAATTGAGCGATGAGTCTTTCGTAAGGGAAATCGTCGTCAATTGGTACTTCTTCGGGTTTTAGATTTTCCAAACGAGAGAGGTGATCTGCTACCACATTTTCAGTGCCTTTTTTATCTTTAATTTCCAGGTCGAACTCTTGTAGTAACAAGATCCATCTCAAAAGTCTTGGTTTGGCGTCCTTTTTAGTTAGGAGGTACCTAATGGCGGCGTGGTCAGTGTATATGATTATTTTGGCTCCTACCAGGTAAGAACGGAACTTGTCTAATGCGAATACGACAGCTAATAATTCTTTTTCTGTCGTGGCATAATTCATTTGAGCTTCGTCTAGGGTTCTACTCGCGTAGTATATGACATGTAGTTTCTTATCTTTCCTTTGCCCTAGAACGGCTCCTACAGCATAATCACTCGCGTCGTACATGATTTCGAAAGGTTGATTCCAGTCGGGAGGTTGCATAATTGGCGCAGAGATTAATGCTTGTTTAAGTGTATGAAATGCTTCAGTGCATTTATCGGTAAAGACGAATTCGGCGTCTTTCATTAGTAGTTCGGTTAACGGTTTCGTAATTTTAGAGAAATCCTTAATGAAACGTCGGTAAAAACCAGCGTGTCCTAGAAAACTTCTTATTTCTCTAACGGTTTTGGGAGGTTGAAGGTTTTCGATAATTTCAATTTTTGCTTTATCTACTTCGATCCCTCTATCAGACACGATGTGTCCCAATACAATTCCTTGTCGAACCATGAAATGGCATTTTTCCCAATTAAGGACTAGGTTTACGCTTACGCATCGTTTAAGTACCAGCTCAAGGTTCGCTAAACATGTTTCAAAACTTCCTCCACAGACAGAGAAGTCGTCCATAAAAACCTCCATTATTCCATCTAGGAAGTCGGCAAATATTGCCATCATGCATCTTTGGAAGGTCGCGGGTGCATTGCAAAGCCCAAAAGGCATTCGTCTATAGGCGAATGTACCATAAGGACAGGTAAATGTGGTCTTCTCTTGGTCGTCAGGGTGGATAGGAATTTGGAAAAATCCGGAGTATCCATCCAGATAACAGAAATGCGAGTGTTTGGCTAGGCGTTCGAGCATTTGATCTATGAAAGGTAAAGGGAAATGGTCTTTTCGAGTAGCTTTGTTTAGCTTCCTATAGTCAATGCACATTCTCCATCCAGTTTGGGTACGTTGTGCTACAGATTCGCCTTTAGCGTTAGTGATTACAGTAACTCCTCCTTTCTTTGGTACGACGTGAACAGGGCTAACCCATTTACTATCGGATATAGGATATATTATTCCGGCTTCTAGTAGTTTATGGATTTCCTTTTTAACCACATCACTCATAATAGGATTTATCCGCCTTTGATGTTCTCTAGATGTTTTACAGTCGTCTTCGAGCATTATGCGGTGCATACAGAGGGAAGGACTTATTCCTTTCAAATCTGATATGTTGTATCCTAGAGCGGTTGGGTATTTTCTTAAGACAGTAAGTAATTTCACAGTCTCGGTTTGTCCTAAGTTGGCGTTCACTATAACTGGTCGGTTTTGTTCTTCGTCAAGGAATTCGTATCTAAGATCGGTAGGTAGTGTTTTTAGTTCTATAGCAGGCTTCTTTGGTCCAGGTATAGGATCAGGAGTAAGTGCCAAGCATTCACTCAAGTGGTTGTCTTGATATTCCCCTCGCCAGTTTTCATCTTCAAGGATTGGCGGCATAGGAATTTTTAGGGTCTCGGTTTCCTTGTTTGGCTCGGATTGCATTTCATGAACACACTCGTCGATTATGTCAGCAGAGCAGCATGTGTCAATTATAGAAGGTGCTTTTAGGAATTGGGAAAGGATAAATTCTATTTTCTCTTCTCCTACTTCGAAAGTAAGCTTTCCTCGCTTTACGTCTATAATTGCACCAGCGGTTGCTAAGAATGGCCTTCCTAATATGATCGGGATGTTAGAATCTTCTTGGATATCCATGATGATGAAATCAGTTGGGATGTAGAATTGTCCTACACGAACAGGGATATTCTCTAACATTCCTACAGGGTATTTTACTGAACGGTCTGCTAGTTGAAGAGACATTCTTGTTGCTTTAAGCTCACCTAGATTTAGTTTCTTACATGTTGAAAGAGGCATCAAACTAACACTAGCTCCTAAATCGCACAAGGCCTTCTCTATAATGGTTTTACCTATTACGCATGGTATAGAGAAACTACCAGGGTCTTTCAGTTTTGGAGGCATGTTGTTTTGGATGATAGCACTACATTCGGCGGTAAGCGTCACGGTTTCGTTATCCTCTAGTTTCTTTTTGTTCGATAAGATTTCTTTTAGGAATTTAGCGTACGAAGGCATTTCAGTTATGGCTTCTGTGAATGGTATGGTTATGTTTAATTGCTTCAGAAGTTCTACAAATCTTTTAAATTGCGCTTCGGTTTTTGATTTAGCTAACCTTTGAGGATAAGGAATTGGCGGCTTATAAGGTGGTGGTGGAACATAAGGTTTTTCCTTTTCAGATTCCACTTCGTTATGTGTCTCTTTAGTCTTAGCAGTTTGGTTATCGTTAGGTGTCTTTTGGGTTTCCTTTGGCTCTTGTTGTGACATGGGTACGTTTTGAGTTCGAGGATCAACGGGTCCATCGTAATTCGTTCCACTTCGTAGTGTTATTGCGTTCGCATGTCCTTTAGGATTAGGTTGTGGTTGAGCAGGAAATGTGCCAGCAGGGGCAGCGGTAGGTGCTTGTTGTTGAGCTACTTGTGAGATTTGAGTTTCTAGCATTTTGTTATGCGTAGCTAAAGCATCTACTTTGTTCGATAGTTGTTTTAGTTGCTCGCTATTGTGAATATTTTGATTCAGGAAGTCTTTGTTGGTTTGTTGTTGGGAAGCTATAAAGTTTTCCATCATGATTTCTAGATTTGACTTCCTAGGAGTGTTTTGAGCAGCTACAGGCGCTTTTTGGTAGTCAGGTGGTACAGCAGGTGCTTGTCCAGGTGCGTACAACGCATTGTTGTTTTTATAGGAAAAGTTCGGATGGTTCTTCCATCCAGGGTTGTACGTGTTAGAGTAAGGGTTTCCTTGAGCGTAATTTACTTGATCAGATGGGGTTCCAGTCAAGAGTTGACATTCGGCAACTACATGTCCAGTCAATCCACAGATCTCGCAGTTAGGTATTACAGCAGCAGCGGTGGCTGATGGAGTGACGGTTAAGTTCTCGATCTTTTGAGTTAAAGCGTCTACTTTCGTGTTAACGCGGTCTATACCACTTATTTCGTACATTCCTCCTTTGGTTTGGGCTTTCTCTAGAGCGGCTCGTTCTCCACCCCATTGGTAATGGTTTTGTGCCATGTTCTCTATGAGGTTATATGCTTCATCATGTTGCTTGTCCATTAATGCTCCGCCAGCAGCGGCATCTATAATCATTTTAGTGTTATATAAGAGACCACCATAGAAAGTATGGATGATCAGCCATGGTTCGAGTCCATGATGAGGGCATAGTCTAAGCATGTCCTTATAACGTTCCCAAGCTTCGAAGAGTGATTCGTTATCTTTCTGGGTGAATCCGTTGATTTGACCTCTGAGCATAGCAGTTTTGCTAGGCGGAAAATATCTAGCTAAGAATACTCTCTTCAATTCGTCCCATGTGGTTATGGAGTTCGAAGGCAGGGATTGAAGCCACGCTCTAGCTCTATCTCTCAAGGAGAAAGGAAAGAGACGTAATCGAATAGCTTCGGAACTAACGTTGTTAGCTTTGACAGTGTCGGCATATTGCACGAACACAGATAAATGGAGGTTAGGGTTGTCTACAGGGCTTCCAGAGAATTGATTCTGTTGAACAGCTTGGACCAGTGAAGGTTTCAGTTCGAAATTGTTCGCCTCAATCGCAGGTGGTGCGATACTCGTGTGCGGTTCAGCGCGCGAAGGAGCGGCATATTCTCTAAGAGGACGAAGAGCAGCCATCTCTAACTTTGGGGTGAATTGATTCGTTGGATCAGTAAAAATCAATTCCTGATCAATCGGAATTGGGTCTACTTCGGGAAGATTGCGAGCTCGACGTTTGACGTTAATGAAACGTTCGATCTCGTTAATTCGTTGTATTAAATCTCCTCCTTGTGAACGAGTATTTGGCATACAATCGTTCAGAAAGAAAGGGAAGAATAATCCTAGTCTCTACGGTGTAACAGTGAGTTACGATATCGACTTAAATAGTCCCCGACAACGGCGCCAAAAACTTGATCGCGACTTTACGTGTCTATAAATCTGATAACTGCAAGTGCACAGTCGTGTCGTGTAGTTTTAAAAGATATCGAATCCACAGGGACTATGAATCGATCTACCGTTATCTAAGGTTACTATGTAAAGCTAGGAGTACTAAAATTTCGATTGTTCCTAAGGGAAAGTGATTGTGAGAAAATAAAGAATAATAATAAAAGACGGGTATCAGTATGTATTTCGTTTAACTAAAGGTAATCCGAAGGTCCGTTGGCTTTTGCATTATTAAATTAAAAATCTTTACTAATTCCATTGATTAAAAATCCTCGTCTCAAACTTCCGCTCTATTGATTCAGACTACTATCCTAATCCTAATGTACGCTTTCGCCATCCCATTAGATTTTAGAAGAGCTTTTTGGAAACAATGTAATTAATAAAATGCCTATTTTACGAGGTTGTTATCTATTTAAATCTCCTAATCTCAAACTTTCGCTCTGTTGACTCGGAGCAAGCTAATACCCCTAACGTACGCTTTCGCCATCCCGCTCGAGTGTAAAAACAATTTTTGAAAATAAATAAGTTCCAATTAGTTTTAATACGCTTTCGCCATCCTTAAAACTAATGTCCTATGTCTACTATCTGGTTAAAGATCTCAAACTTTCGCTCTATTGATTTTAACCTTTGACCGTCCTAACCCCTCAAACTTTCGCTCTATTGGTTTTAAGACTTACTAATTAAATTAGACATATAAACCAAAAATAAGTGATAATTAATAAAACATAGTTAAGCCAATTTATTTCGGATCCCTACGGTTAACTTACTTTACATACCGACACCTTTAGTAATTTAGCCAGACATATTAATACGATTAAACATGCATAAATCGGTTCGGTTCATAATAATAAGCATATTAAATGGCATATAATATATCATGCAAACAAATATAAATAAGGCGGTAAATAAAAACCTGAATTAAATAAATGGTAACTGGATCTTCAAGTACTGAACTTCCACCACAGGTTGGCTGGATCGTTCTTCGGAATTTAAATGGCAGAAAATAAAAACAAGGAAATAAAACGATAAATCTAACGTAAGGCTAGATCTACGAAAAGTTCACAACAATTTCCAGTGTAGAAATCGTTGTGAGAAAATAAACGGTTGAATGAAAGCAGAATAAAGAAAAGCGGTTTGCGGTACAATTTCGGCAGCACTTCGTTGGCAGGAAATCGGACCCTTTGGAAGTGAGATAGCAGGTCCTATTTATAGGAGAGGTTTTGCTGTGACGTTGCGTGAAAAGAGGAACTTTTTGCAGACTGGGCGTGGAGACGTGCGTCTCCGTTTCTTCAGGAGGCAGCTTGACTGACTTGAGACGTGCGTCTCAAGTGGAGAAGATGTAGGAACATGGAGACGTGCGTCTCCCTTTGCTGACGTGGCATAGAGGACGTGGAGACGTGCGTCTCCACTTGCTGGGCAGGTTTGGGCCACGCGCCTTTGGTTCCATGGTGGGCTGAATATCTCTTTTGGGCCTTTTGGGTCCTAATTGCACCCCTCTTTCGCTTCAGCACTCCTTTTTCGTCTTTTAGGCATAAATATCGGTCATTTAAGCTCTATTTTCTTTCCTTTTCGCAAATAGTCGTAATTGAAGTGTAAAACCTGAAACAAAGCAAATACTCGCGTAATATCATAATAAATTAACATAATAAACGGAAAATGCTATAAATATCTATGGATTTTAAGCTAAATATACGATATAAAATCGTGTTATCAGTATCATTAAAGGCTCGTTTCTTTCCACCATAGCTACATACTCTTCATCAGAATGTTCCTTCAGCTGAATCAATCCTTGATCCGTGAGTCTCTGCAGAGTGTCTTTAAAAGCCTCATTGTGTTCTAAGATGAACCCCTTTGTAAATAGATACCTCTTAAGGGCGTCTATGGGGGAGCTTCTTTGTTGAACCAATTCTTGCTCAGTAACGACCTCAATTGCATTGACTGCGCCATCATGGTGTGGCATAGGATTGGTTTTCACATTGGGTTTGTCAAAGGCGATTGCCCCTGACTCTACCAGATCTTGGACTATATGTTTAAAAGCCCAGCATTTCTCCAATGTGTGTCCGGGAGAATTGGCGTGAAATTCACACCTTTCATTAGCTTTGTAGTTAGGTGTGATCTTGCCTGGAGGAGGAGGTGCCAATGGTTTAATTTCTACCAAGGATTCATTTATCAGATATCTTAGTATATCCTTCTTGGAAGTAGGTAGCGGATCGAATCTCCTTTGACTTCCCTGAAACCGGTTTTGTTGCGGTGGGAATGACATGGGAGATCTAGCTTCCTGATGCACCACTGCATTAGTCTCTCCTTCCTTTTTCTTTGCGAAGGTGGGAGCAGGCCTTTTTGACTGATACGATCCAGATGATGCCCCTTGTATCTTCCCATTCTTAATTCCGTTCTCTATCCTTTCACCAATAACCACCAAGTCTGAAAATCCTGAGGATACACTTCCAACCATTTTATAGTAGTATGGTCCTTGCAACGTAGCCATAAACATGTCTACCAGCTCTTTCTCCAACAGGGGAGGTTGGACTCGAGAAGCCATTTCCCTCCACCTCTGGGCATACTCCTTGAATGATTCCTCTTTCTTCTGTGACAAATTTTGGAGTTGCATCCGATTGGGTGCCATGTCCAAATTGTACTTATATTGTTTCAAGAATGTATTAGCAAGGTCATTCCAGCTTCGGATGTAAGACTTCTCCAGTTGCATATACCAGTCAACCGATGCTCCGCTCAAGCTATCTTGGAAAAAATGAATCATCAGCTTTTGATCATGAGCGTAAGCAGCCATCTTTCGCACATACATGCGCAAGTGATTCCTCGGACATGTGAGCCCCTTGTACTTTTCAAAGTTAGGAACTTTGAACTTGTGTGGAATTGTCAGATCTGGGACTAAACTCATTTCAAAAGTATCCACGTCGAAGGCATCATATCCTTCTACAGCTTTCAGTCTCTCTTCCAATGCCTTGATTTGACCACTATCCTTAGAATCCTCCCCAGAATTAGTAGAGGCCAGCTTGGGTTGAGGGACTTGGTTTGTGTCATTAGTGTCTCCATACTGTAGATCCAAGTAGTCCTCATCCCTAAGAGGATTGTTGACAGGAATACGAACTGTGCGAGACGTCCCTTCCTTCTGAGCAGCAGGAATAAATCCTTCTTGAGAGGATTCTCCTTCCTCATGGGTTGTGACGACCCTTTTAGAGGAGTGAGCATTCGTTTTGTGAGGGTCATGGCCTCGAACATATCCTAGCAATGGGTTGCCATCATTTGGCACCTCTTCATACTGCTCCTGAACCTCCTTAGCTTTGTCTTGCTTATCCTTGAGGTCTTTCATGAAGCTTAGCATTTGGGTCATTCCTCCCTTGAGGTCCTCAACAGTGCCTTTCAGTTGGGTCATTTCCTCGCGAAGGGCGGCTTGATTCTGCTCTAGTTGTTCCATTGCTTTCTTCTTCTGAGCTCTTGTCTGGATGAGTGATCGGGTTGCAATGGCGTGACTGGAGATGAAGACAATTTTCCCTTTAATGTTTTGAAAAGAAATGCAATGATATGCGTGCTATGAATGATATGCAAATGCTATGCCCATGTCTTATCCACATTGTTATTATAATATATATATATATATATATATATATATATATATATATATATATATATATATATATATATATATATATATATATATATATATATATATATTATTTTTTTCATTTTTTTTGTTTTTTTTTGTAGTAAGAATCTCTTTTTTTGAATAATCCTTTTTGGTGAAAAATTGCAAAGAAATTGAATAATGTAGAAATAAACACACTTTATTAATTTAAAATACTTTAAAGAAAGTACAAATTAAAATTGTTCAACTTTGTGAAAAGAAATAAACATCAATAGAAATAAGACTTTTAAATTTAAAGTAAAAAAACTAATAAATATCTAAGAACGCCTATGAATGTCCTCCTTGAATTTGTCCACCATGTCTCTACAAAGCTCCATGAATTCTTTGACTTCTTCAGGAAGGATAATAGGAGATGATTCCGCCTTTGCCAAGCTCTTTGGAATGTCTAGGATTAAATCATTGCACAAATAGACCAACTTGTCATAATTGTCACGACATTTCTCGTATTCTTCAAGCATCTTGGGAACCATGCTCATATGCCGTAGAAACAATTGTGTATTGCCTCTTCCAATAATCCCCTTCATCCCTTCCAGCCTCACACGTCTCCTTTTGCCTTATAAGTAATTGCCTAAGCAAAGCCATAGCCTGAAGTGCTCTGTGACGCTCATCGGTGCGCTGTAAAAGTGCTTCTTCCGCGGTCAACCTCCTTGTGCGTTCCTCTTGTCCAGAATTGCGGGCTTCTTGAAGATCAAATTTGAGATCTCTTATTTCTACCTCTTGATCTTTAGTCCTATCTGTTAATTCAAAGACCACAGCTTCTATATTTTTCTCGGATTCTGCTTTGTCATGGGAAGCCTTTTCATAACGCCTCCTCCACCTTGCAATTTCTATATTTGCTTGTTCCAACCTTTCATTATGTGCAATTAAATCAAAGTTGGCACTTAGTACTCCTTCGGTTGCTCGCTTCCTTTTATTCCTTTGTTTATCATTCTCTTCCTTAGCGGCTTGAAGCTCTTGGCTCTTCTCCTTAAGATCGAAGCGTAGTTGGCTTTTTTCGTTGGAAAGTCGATGTATGTCAAGCTCTAATTTTTCCTTTTCCTTACGCGACGCCTCTAGGGCAGCCTTGATTCCTTCTATATCTTCGATGGATAGAGAAATAGGATTAGGAGAATCGGGCTTGTACGCGGGATCCACAACAAAAGGTAGCAAAATCTTTCCAACTCTCTCTTGAACCCATCTAGTGTAAGGTTCCTTAGCAACAATATTCTTCGGCCCATAGTTCTTTGTTTGAACATGCTTCCAAGCTTGAATTATTTTCTTTAATGTTCTTGGATCTCCTTTCCCATTGTCATGCAAAATCAATCCTTCCACTTGTTGATCGGAAGGCTCACAATCCATAGAATGACCCAATTGGCGCAATGCAAGCACGGGATTATAATTAATACAACCCAAAGTTCCCATTAAAGGCACATTATTAAATTCTCCACATTTATAAATAATTCTTTCAGAATTTAATTTCCTTGCAAACCAAAAAATAGAATCCGCATTGAGAGCTCTTAGCTTTTTAGACCATTCATGCCTAGTCAAATCTTTGATTAAATAGCTAGCCTTGTAAAGATGAGAAGTCAACCAAGAGTACAATAAATGAAGACAACAAGATATCGCTCCCCTTTTCTTTTCATACCGATCATGGATAGTATAGTAAATATTAGCAAGAATAGTAGGAGTTGGATCCTCATTTGAATTTCTGAAGGAGGTGAAGACATGGATAGCAGCATCATCAACATATTCAGCCTTATTAGGCAATAAAACAACACCAAAAATTAAAAGAGCCAAAAAATGTCCACAAATGTCCCATTGTTTCTTTTAAGCATAAGACATAGCTTGAGCTTCTAAATAAGTTCTTTTAATTCCTTGTATTCTTCCATCAGTTTTGTGATTAGCTTCTAAATCCGCAACGGGCACTTCCAAAGCTTTAGCCAAATCAGACATTTCAACCCTTTTTCCAGCACCTGTATAAAATACTTTTTTAACCCTTGAAAACCCAAGCATAGCATCCATCTCCTCCAAAGTAGGAGCCAACTGAAAATCCTGAAAAGTGAAACATCTAAGCGGCGGATCATAAAACTGGATCAAAGCGGTGATTGCTTCTTCTTGAACCTTAACCTTGAGCAAGTCCAAAATATCCCCATAACGGCCTTCAAACCTGTTCAAAGCAGTTGATGACATTTTATCCCTTATATTTCTCAATTTCTTGATGTCAGGCACTGAGACGGTGAGGTGGACAATAGGCTTCTTAGCATTCATTTTTCCTGAATTTTCACCAAAAGGAATTATTATTATTTTTTTATTCTTTTTTTCCCTTTTTTTTCACCTGTGGATAAGACATGATAAAAATATGCATATGATGTATGATGCATGCAAATAATTATACAAAAAAAAACACAGTATTATAATAACAATAAGCACATATTCAACATATAATCACATAGGCCCTAAGTTCATAGGTTCGACGTAACGGCTCGGGAGCCTACCCTTCCCATGGGAAAGTTCTAGAAGGTCTCATGGGATCATTCGTAGCCGCCGAGACTTTTTGTCTCTTTGGATTTTAGAACAACTCATTGGTCCATGAGGTTCGAATTTTAGGGGTTGGTTCCCAGAGAGATCAGCTAAATACCCAGTCCAGCCCTCAACAAGGTCGAGCCTCGTATCAGACCTTTCCGAATATTTAACCCACTCTGAGTGGAATCATAATAAGACTCGTAGGCGATGTAATTCCCCTCTGGTCATTATTATAATTCCCACGCTTAGGCTTAACAACAGTAATATATAACCCAACAGTGCAAATTATATAATAATTAAACATTTAATGCAAATATGGCAAATAAACATTTAATAAAAAAAAACAATAAATAAATAAATAAAGAATTAAAAATTTATTTATTAAAAGATAAACCTTCCCCCAAACCCTAAAAGTGGCAAGTTTGCCAAACCCTAAAATGCGCCAAAAAACCTAAACCACAAACCACAAACCTAAACGTAACACCCCTCTAATACCCCGCGGCAATTAACAAGATTAAATCAGAGTAAACATGCAAAGGGTGTCACAATTCAAAAATAAAAGAAAACACACGTTCGGCATATGTCATGCATTCACTGAAACGTCTGATTTATAACTCATTAGATAAAAATCATATTTTACACAGCGGAATCAAATCATCAAGTCAACATTACGTCGTTAATGTATCAGACTTCAAATAAAATAAACAATAGAGTTATAATCGAAACTCAAAACATCCCGTCCCCAGTGTTACATCTATCAGAGCATGACACCGACATAACAACTAAGCTGACTTATGAGCTAATCCTCACCAAGTCGAAAGCAGCTATCCTCAATCTGAAAATGTCAACAGTAAGGGTGAGTCTCATCACAGTTAACAAATGTTATTGCATCTTAAATAACAACACATCATAGTCACATTATCCATCCAATTTCATTATCTTCAGATTATCAGGAAGTACTCATCAACACACAACAACAAATACAACAATTAACCAAACATGCAATATTATAACATTGGACAACTTCCATTCATGTTATAATATATCAAACACCTAATGCAATGCAACTACATGCATGTGGTACCAAACATGGGATAACCCATCTCACCGATCCACCACCATAAAGATTCGGCTACTTCTCTCACTAATTCCACACAATGGGAATTAGCTACCGCTGTCCCACCACCATAAGGGATACAGCCCACAATATGATTATGAAATGCATGTATCAACCATAACATGCTCATCATCAACATTAAACAACCAATGTCATAATCATCAACCACCACGATAATCAATAGCCACACACAGTTATGCTATTTCTCAACCATAAATAAATACATATTTTACATCGACAATATATGTATATCAATTACCAGTTACAACCACGACATCATAACAGATAAAACATTCACCACATAGTGCAACAACAATAGTACCCCTCACAATCGTGTACCAAGTACAACAAATCAACCCAACAACAACAGAGCATTTACATCATCATTCATCAAAACACATGATAACCATATTTACCATGAACAACATCCATTTTGCATAACAAGCAGAAGCAATCACATTATAACAACACCCATCATTGCACATATTCAATTATGCAAACAACAAACCATTGCACCTCATCAACTATGCAAAACAAGAATAAACCGCATTTGGGGAAAGCGATACTTTTCAAAATAAAATCAAGTTATTGCTGTTTTCTTTATTTCATATGGTAGAGAATTCAATTTAAGGAACAACGTCCAAAACGGCGTCTAAAATGGACTTACGGTTTGAAAGTTACACATCCTTTAACTTTTCCAAGAAAACAACTAACGCTACAGCACGCGGCGCAACCAAAGTTCGCGGCGCGACGTGAAGCACACAAACACGTTCGCGGCGCCAACCTATGCACGCGGCGCGATACGAGAAAACAAGTACGCCTTCTCGGCGCCAACACGGTGACGCGGCGCGAACTGGCGATTTCACAGATTTTCGGGTCTGCGTCAGATCCTGCGATCTGACTCAATCTGAGTCCAAAACTGACTCTAAACGTCATATACAGGCAGTTAATCATCAATTGCATCATTATTCATCATCACACATCAAAACAACACATAATCAATCAATAATCCATGCAATTTTCATCAATTCATAACCTCCCTAAACCCGACATATAATCCAATTGACTCAACAACATCCCTAATCAATATTATTATCCAAGAATACGATAATAGATGATAACCGGAGAGTCCCCCCTTACCTTAGCCAAGAGTTCTTGATTGGTCTCTCCCTCCATTGCTCCTCTTCACGTACCAGTTTTCCAATTCCTCATCTCCTCTGCTCTGCTTTTCACATTCCTTTCTCTTATTCCCAATTCTTTTTATTTTATAAAATAAACTTTAATTGGAATAAAACCTTTACTAACATAACACCCCCTCATTCCTTAACATCACACATGGCCCAACACCATAAACCATCCTTTTCCAATTAAATCCCACAAACCACATATAATTCTAATTATTAATTAAATTTCCATTTAAATTAAAAATTAAAATATACGGGTGTTACAACTCTCCCCCACTAAAAGAGTTTTCGTTCTCGAAAACATACCTCAAGTAACCAGCTCGTATAAGAGTCCTCCACCTGACTCTCCAGCTCCCTATCAACATTACTATCGGTCAATCCTCAAAATCCATCTGACATAACCAACAGAAAACATGTTTCATACATTCAAATCCCAATTCTTACGTAGCATTTGACTATCCAAACGTATACCACTCGCTATAGCTCCAAAAGGTTAACAACCTATACAATACGCTCAACAGCCGAGTAATACAATTACACGATCTATAGTATGATCACACAGATCAACACTGCACTAATGCATACCATCTACCAACATACCAACCTTAGACATACTCTTCCATCTGAGCGATAAAATAATACTTACACTTTTCACCAACCGCTTCCTTCAAGAAACTCCATACTCATATTTCTATACCATTGAATTCCAATTATCTGACTCCTCTTAAGTCAAGCCATCAATTATCCAACACTTTACATTCCGTTTTTCTGCACTACTCTGATTACTGATTACAATCATCTATACCAAATAGATTTCTGAGTTTCACCCGATTCCGACTCTCTTTACTCATTCGTCCAAGAATCATCCATCATCATTCATGGTACCATTTTACCACTCAGTAATACTTACTCACACTCAAAAACAAATTCCTGAGTTACTACATCTATTAAACATTCCGGCCATCGGAACGAGTACGCACAAGTAGTTATAATCACACTCATCAGCCTCGATATACCATTGCTTACATACTAGCTCAAACTGAATCCCACTCTTCTTTAAGAATTAAATCCACTTCGTCCTTCATAGAGTGTAATTACTCATTATATCTGGAATTTACAATATCACCTTAATAACAACACAAAATTATTACAGCATCATATAGTATCAACTCTTCGTTTCAATTTCTCCGAATACATACTCGTTAACTACGTACAACCGTAATAACATATTCATCATCTCGACAATTATTCAAAAGAGTTATAATCCTTCGACACGACATCCTTACATCCACTGGATTCTAAATCCAACATATAGATCAATACATATTCTCTATGTAGGCTTCCGACATATTAATTCCTTACTTCCCGCGAGTAGTACTCATAACACTACTCCGCATCACACTTTCGCTGCGCGACTCTGATTACCCGTCTTAAGTCATCATCCACTATATTGCACTCTTTCATATTCACTTCTTCATAAGTTCACACAACATAGTGAGTGATTATTCTCACGGCTTAGTATTCATCACATCTTATACCATTAAGGTAACAAAACAAGTTCATCTCATTTATATGATTTCCGTCTACTACCAACAAGAGATTAAGGGTGATCAAGTCCTCAATTTGTCAATAGATAGCCGACAACCACATTTAAGCATAAACCGTCGTTACTACATAATAGTGTCTTTTTCCGAGTTTGCACTCAAACTCATTAACATCGTCATAGTTCAATAATTCACTATAGTGTCCTTCTTCTAGAATATTCTTCCGAAGCTCAAAACATCAGTTACACAAATCCAATCACTCAACCTCATTACACCGTTCTCGTCGATTCTGAATTCGCCGCCTTTACCTTGGTAATTCAAAGTCAACCTATCGATCAACCCAACATCATCTTTCTGACCTTCTCTAATCTCGTCAAGAATACCACTAGTCATCTTTTATCATACCCAATCTAACACTATTAGGAGTGCCTTCACATACTAACTCAAGTCTCTAAATTGTCCAATTAAATCCAACTCATTCATCATTAGCACCGACATTTTAAAGACTTCTTACGCAACACAATAGCACAACATTTTCCTCATTAGGATGGTAATTCAAACCAAAATCCTAATCCAAAAAATATATTCTAATCATCTCTACTGCCTCATATTAAGCCCTTTCTGATTAAAGAGGTGCTTCAACTCTTATGATCACTAAACACTTCGAATCTTGAGCCATACAATTAACCTGCACGACCAAGACAACATTCATAACTCGTGGTTTTAATCCAAATTCCATGACATCTTTCTGATAACACGATTTTATATCGTATATTTAGCTTGAAATCCATAGATATTTATAGCATTTTCCATTTATTATGTTAATTTATTATGATATTACGCGAGTATTTGCTTTGTTTCAGGTTCTACACTCTAATTACGACTATTTGCGAAAAGGAAAGAAAATGGAGCTTAAATGACCAATATTTATGCCTAAAAGATGAAAAAGGAGTGCTGAAGTGAAAGAGGGGTGCAATTAGGACCCAAAAGGCCCAAAAGAGACAGTCCAGCCCACCATGGAACCAAAGGCGCGTGGCCCAAACCTTCCCAGCAAGTGGAGACGCACGTCTCCAACGTTCTTCTGCCACGTCACCAAGAGGAGACGCCCGTCTCCAATTGCTCCTGGATTTTCTCCACTTGAGACGCACGTCTCAAGTCCTGCACCCAGTCTTCCTGAAGAATCGGAGACGCACGTCTCCACACCCAGCCTGCAAAGTCTCCTCTTTTCACGCAACGTCACAGCAAAACCTCTCCTATAAATAGGACCTGCTACCTCACTTCCAAAGAGTCCGATTTCCTGCCAACGAAGTGCTGCCGAAATTGTACCGCGAACCGTATTTCTTTATTCTGCTTTCATTCAAACACTTATTTTCTCACAACGATTTCTACACTGGAAATTGTTGTGAACTTTTTATAGATCTAGCCTTACGTTAGATTTATCGCTTTTATTTCCTTGTTTTATTTACTGCCATTCGAAGAACGATCCAGCCAACCTGTGGTGGAAGTTCAGTACTCGAAGATTCAATTACCATTTATTTAATTCAGGTTTTTATTTACTGCCTTATTCATATTTATTTGCATGATATATTGTATGCCATTTACTATGCCTATTATTATGAACCGAACCGATTTATGCATGTTTAACCATATTAATATGTCTGGCTAAATTATTATGATATCGGTATGTAAAGTAAGTTAACCGTAGGGATCCGAAATAAATTGGCTTAATTATATTTTATTAACTATCACTTGTTTTTGGTTTGTATGTCTAATTTAATTAGTAAGTCTTAAAACCAATAGAGCGAAAGTTTGAGGTCTTAAGACGGTCAAAGGTTAAAATCAATAGAGCGAAAGTTTGAGATCTTTAACTGGATAGTAGACATAGGACATTAGTTTTAAGGATGGCGAAAGCGTATTAAAACTAATTAGAACTTATTTATTTTCAAAAATTGTTTTTACACCCGACGGGATGGCGAAAGCGTACGTTAGAGATATTAGCATGTTCCGAGTCAACAGAGCGAAAGTTTGAGATTAGGAGATTTAAATAGATAACAACTTCATAAAACGGGCATTTTATTAATTACGTTGTTTCCAAAAAGCTTTTCTAAAATCTAATGGGATGGCGAAAGCGTACATTAGGATTAGGACAGTAATCTAAATCAATAGAGCGAAAGTTTGAGACGAGGATTTTTAATCAATTGAATTAGTAAAGATTTTTAATTAAATTATGCAAAAGCCAATGGACCTTCGGATCACCTTAAGTTAAACGAAATACATACTGATATCTGTCTTTTATTATATTCTTAATTTTTCACTCACTTTCCCTTAAGAACAATCGGAATATTAGTAGCCCTAGCTTTACATAGTAACCTTAGATAACGGTAGATCGATTCATAGTCCCTGTGGATTCGATATCTTTTAAAACTACACGACACGACTGTGCACTTGCAGTTATCAGATTTATAGACACGTAAAGTCGCGATCACTTTCGTGCCCAAATATCATCCCACTCGACATCTCAACAAAGTCTTCCTCACATTCGATAGGTGTCAGAAATCCTATAAAATTCTTCTTTTATACTTATCGTTACTTTGCCACCACAAATACGATTCCAAGAGTTCTAAGGTTTATTCCATCTTTACTATTAATTCACTTCTCATTAAAATCCATCGGTACTCAAGTCATCTTTATCACCGAACATCTCGTCAACTTATTCCTCGACAACATATTCTACTCGATTTTTGTTTCAAACAATCGCGGTAGTAGGCATTCTTATTCGATAAGTTTCACGCTTCCTTAACCGACTTCCGACTATCTCCTCAAAGGATCAACCTACTGTATTTATAACCCTCCCATAAGGTATAACATAATCTCTCCTCTTCGTAGGTTCAAACGGCACATCAATCCGACACTCGGAACTCATGATATGAATTTTCCAGTCGTTGCCCGAAAATGCAACACCGACATCATGCAGCGACACTCTATACGATATATCCAAAACTTCTCAATTGGTAAATTCAATTCTTAAAATTACTCCTCAACAAACCTTCTAATTATTCCTTCGATCCATTCAACACTGACACTGACATCCCGTGCAGTACCAATAAACAAGTCTAGTTATAAGAACAAGAGTAACCGTAACTCCACCTCTTTCCAACGTCATCCTGTCACAATTAAATATGTTACAGCTGCTGCAACTATTTTTATAACAAAGTTCATCTCGTTAGCTTTCCGACGCTTCAAACGGAACTCAATTCGGATGTCCAGAACTCCAGTTATGAATTTTCGAAGTTCCGCAGCTATTCAGCAATTTTCCTGCGTTTTTCTTACGAAAATCTCTCTCCAAAATTCATTCTCTTCAACTCTATCACATTCCAAACAGCCCCTTATCGTATCTCTTCACTTCCAAACATCCTTATGACTTGAGCAACACATCCTATCGCCGAAGTGCGATTTCTGGAACATTACGACAGCAATCCTCTTTGCAAACTTGCAGCTGAATCTCTTCCAAGACGTAAAGCTACTCAACTGACATCTTCGCAGTACACCAGTAGAGATGACACATCGCAACTTTCCAATTTCCTTCTCTTACAATAACTGTCAATTACCTCTAATCATCTTCCTTCAATATGTTCCAACTCAATTCCCAGTGAAGTCTTAATTCCATGTCACCTTCAACTCGGGGACAACAAACTCCAACAACGCTCGCACTGTTGCCAACAACCGCCTACCGAATCAATCTTCTTACAACTGAAATATAACCGAGAAGCGAAGCTTCTCCCCCACTTGTTTCAATCCAACACCTGCAACAAACAACCAAGTACCGACAGTGATTCACTCACACGTCGCGTACCAAGGAATAAAACACCGACAGTATACAACTGTCGCGCAACTCAACTGACTCAACAATTGGCCGGACGGACCGACCTGCTCTGATACCACTATTGTAACACCCCTCTAATACCCCGCGGCAATTAACAAGATTAAATCAGAGTAAACATGCAAAGGGTGTCACAATTCAAAAATAAAAGAAAACACACGTTCGGCATATGTCATGCATTCACTGAAGCGTCTGATTTATAACTCATTAGATAAAAATCATATTTTACACAGCGGAATCAAATCATCAAGTCAACATTACGTCGTTAATGTATCAGACTTCAAATAAAATAAACAATAGAGTTATAATCGAAACTCAAAACATCGCGTCTCCAGTGTTACTATCAGAGCATGACACCGACACAACAACTAAGTTGACTTATGAGCTAATCCTCACCAAGTCGAAAGCAGCTATCCTCAATCTAAAAATGTCAACAGTAAGGGTGAGTCTCGTCACAGTTAACAAATGTTATTGCATCTTAAATAACAACACATCATAGTCACATTATCCATCCAATTTCATTATATTCAGATTATCAGGAAGTACTCATCAACACACAACAACAAATACAACAATTAACCAAATACGCAATATTATAACATTGGACAACTTCCATTCATGTTATAATATATCAAACACCTAATGCAATGCAACTACATGCATGTGGTACCAAACATGGGATAACTCATCTCACCGATCCACCACCATAAAGATTCGGCTACTTCTCTCACTAATTCCACACAATGGGAATTAGCTACCGCTGTCCCACCACCATAAGGGATACAACCCACAATATGATTATGAAATGCATGTATCAACCATAACATGCTCATCATCAACATTAAACAACCAATGTCATAATCATCAACCACCACGATAATCAATAGCCACACACAGTTATGCTATTTCTCAACCATAAATAAATACATATTTTACATCGACAATATATGTATATCAATTACCAGTTACAACCACGACATCATAACAGATAAAACATTCACCACATAGTGCAACAACAATAGTACCCCTCACAATCGTGTACCAAGTACAACAAATCAACCCAACAACAACAGAGCATTTACATCATCATTCATCAAAACACATGATAACCATATTTACCATGAACAACATCCATTTTGCATAACAAGCAGAAGCAATCACATTATAACAACACCCATCATTGCACATATTCAATATTATGCAAACAACAAACCATTGCACCTCATCAACTATGCAAAACAAGAATAAACCGCATTTGGGGAAAGCGATACTTTTCAAAATAAAATCAAGTTATTGTTGTTTTCTTTATTTCATATGGCAGAGCATTCAATTTAAGGAACAACGTCCAAAACGGCGTCTAAAACGGACTTACGGTTTGAAAGTTACACATCCTTTAACTTTTCCAAGAAAACAACTAACGCTACAGCACGCGGCGCAACCAAAGTTCGTGGCGCGACCTGAAGCACACAAACACGTTCGCGGCGCCAACCTATGCACGCGGCGCGATACGAGAAAACAAGTACGCCTTCTCGGCGCCAACACGGTGACGCGGCGCGAACTGGCGATTTCACAGATTTTCGGGTCTGCGTCAGATCCTGCGATCTGACTCAATCTGAGTCCAAAACTGACTCTAAACGTCATATACAGGCAGTTAATCATCAATTGCATCATTATTCATCATCACACATCAAAACAACACATAATCAATCAATAATCCATGCAATTTTCATCAATTCATAACCTCCATAAACCCGACATATAATCCAATTGACTCAACAACATCCCTAATCAATATTACTATCCAAGAATACGATAATAGATGATAACCGGAGAGTCCCCCCTTACCTTAGCCAAGAGTTCTTGATTGGTCTCTCCCTCCATTGCTCCTCTTCACGTACCAGTTTTCCAATTCCTCATCTCCTCTGCTCTGCTTTTCACGTTCCTTTCTCTTATTCCCAATTCTTTTTATTTTATAAAATAAACTTTAATTGGAATAAAACCTTTACTAACATAACACCCCCTCATTCCTTAACATCACACATGGCCCAACACCATAAACCATCCTTTTCCAATTAAATCCCACAAACCACATATAATTCTAATTATTAATTAAATTTCCATTTAAATTAAAAATTAAGATATACGGGTGTTACACTAAACCCTCTCAAACCTTAAGAGCATAATAATTAACCTATAGTGTTAGTCCCCAGCAGAGTCGCCAGCTGTAGCAACCTGCCTTAAAATCGAATTTATGGTTTAAAATTTGTTTAAAGGCTTTTTGAATGGCCTGTCATAGTTTTGAAATTGATTTGAATGTGGAAAAATGTTTTGAGGTTTGGCATACAACCCTGATTTGATTTGGCACCGTTAGATGCGGTGACCAATGGATTTGGCAGTATAGCTAACAGATTAAAGGCATTGCTGATTGCTCAGATCGATAGATTGATCATCACGGGCAGCAAATTAAAATGTTTTTTAATTTGTGTATTTTTATCTCTCGTCTAAAGCGACTGATAGCTTCAGTCGGGTCGAGGAGAGAATTAATAAGAGTTAATTAAGTTATAAATTAATCAGAATAATTTATTTCTCGTCTAATACGACTAATGGGTTTAGTCGGTTCGAGGAGAAATTAAGTCATCAATAAAACAATTGAACATATTTCAGAATTTTAATTAATTAGTTATCAAAAAAACAATTAACAAATTTTAGGAATTTTATTGGTTAGTTTAAAAAAAACAATTTGCAAGTTTTAGGAATTTAATTAATTAGTTATTTGTTTCACATGGGGGGTGTATTTTGTTGAATGGTGGTGATTAGGGGGTGTGTGGATAGTAAGGGCTTAGGTCCATCTAGGTTTTGATCCGTCCAGATCCGGTGTGGGGAGGGTGTATGGCTTAGGGTACACTGCAGATCTGGAACGCTGGTGTTTTGATCAAGGATCATCGTATGGCCTGCATGTTGTTTGAAATGTGGGTGTATAATGGGGGAGCACATGGAATCATGTTCCATGATGCTGCCAAGTGGCTATAGGAAGCCACATGGCGCTTATCCAAAGGCGCAGAAAAAATTGCTCAAAAGAACAAAAAATGAAAAATCTCACTTCCCATATTCTCGTTCCTCCCCTCTCTCTCAAACGCTCTCTTCTTTCTCCTCTCAAGAACACCTACCCAGAAAACAACCCTCCCTCGCCGTGAACCACCCCTCATCCGCCATGAACCACCCCTCATCCGCCGTATAACCCCAGTTTTCCGATGAACACTCATCGGAATCTTCAAACATTCATGCAAAATTGAACCCCAAAACCCAGAACAATATGAACCCTACCCCAATTCGTTGGAACCCTAACCCTAAATCGTTAGAACCCTACCCTATAATTTCCAGAAAAATCAAACAAACACAAACCACATGCTTCAATATCCTAAGCTAAGTTTCGATCTCACCTTATTTCTTGTATTCAGGAACGTGTTAGCTCCCTCCCTGATCTCTCTTTCTTTCTGTTTTGTAGGTTCGATTGAAGATGAGGATGCAAGCGGCGGCGCTTATGGTCTTTCTTTCTCCAGCAAAATTCCCACCCCTTCTTCTTCCTTTTCTTTCTGATTTATAGGTTTAGGGTTTAAATTATTTAGGGAAGATTCGATTAGATTTAGGTTAGTTTCAATCTTTGATTCGGAGATTTGTAAATTGATTGTAATTTATGTTTTGATTCAATGAAAAGATTTATTCAGTTATGACTTGATTCAATTTCGTTATTGTTTGATTCTCTTCTGTTAATTTGATTCAGTTTTGATTGAGATTCGCATTTGATTTGCGTTTTATTTTCTGTTGATCTCTGGGCCTGGGCATGATGATGGAAATTAGGGTTTGTGGGTTGTTGCAGCGAGGGCGGCGGCTACGCAGAACATGGAGGCTAGGGTTTTCGCGTGGGGGAAGGGATGGTGAACAGGACCTGGGTCGGGTTCTGACCCGGTCCAGTGACTCACACGTGGCCCACCATATCCGGCCCATTTCATTAATCCTAACTAACTAATCCACTTATTAACCTGAATAATGTTAGTAGTTAATGATAGTAAAATTTGGATATTAACATAATGGTACTATTAATAAAACGTTAATAATTAACAATGGTATTTAATTAATATTGATAATGAAGGTTAATAAGAAGATAATAAAAAGATAAATTAAGGGACCCTATTTTGATTGGGCCGAAAATATGTAAAAACACACACCCTTGTTTTGAATATACCCCCCCTTCTTTCTTTTATTTCAATCAACTTATTTTTTAGTGGGCTTACAACACCTCTTCCATTTTGAATACACCTCTCTTAATAATAATAGTAATGCACAATTCGACCCCCTGATTAATTAATGGATGACCACAATAGTTATATAATGGTCTCACTAATAAAAATGACTTAATAGTAGAAATGAGTAAATGGTGGAAAAAACAAATGGACCCAAAATAAATTGAACCTCAAATGAAAAATTTGCTATTCGCACCTCTACTTGTTTTTAATCAATTTATAAGGGAGTCTTATAGGAGAGCGAGTTTAATAATAGGTATATAAAACCCTATGGCTCCTAGTTTTTAACGCCCTTAATAAATTGAAATGGGGATCACATCGGGTAAATTTTGGGGTATGACACATACCATGAGAGGGCAGGAAGTCTTTCAATTGGATGTTAAGGGTCATCGAGAAATCGTTCGCCATAAGACTGTCCCATGCCATAAAGAGGGCAGGTAGTCTAAGGGAAGGATGTAATAGTCATTTAAGGCAACATGCGAGGACACCTTAGTGTCGCGGGCGAAAAATCGTTTTGTCCTCTTTTTTTGGATGAGAGACACCTGATGCCTTCTTTGGGCTCGAGTGCTCATAAAAAATGATTTTTCTTTGTTTCGACCAAACTTTTTATTGTTTCCAAAGTAGGAAAAGGAAAAAAGCTGCAATAACCTTAAAAGTGGGGGAGAGATCTTGGGTAAGAGGGTTGGTTATACGAAGGGAAGGTATTAGCACCCAATGTATCTATAGTACTCTATAGGCTTCTTTTTTGTGTTTGTTTCAATCCATGTTATGGTGGAGGTTCTGTTATGAAATAGGTGGGAGACTAAGGTGTTTGTTTGATTATGCTCGCAAAGATCATCGCGATCCTCTGCATACATATCCCCTAGAGGGAATCAGAGCATCTGTAGCTCGGGGTCTACGGGTGCTAAGGTTTGAATGGTTTGAGAGAGAAGTTTTGCTCGCCAAGGAGTAAGACCTTGTGCCTACGTATTCTCAAAGGGATGTTGAGAAAGTCAGAGCAATCGTAGTTCCCACTTATGCTAGTGGAAGCAAAGGATAAGAGACAAATGTCATCTAAATGTTCGATGTATCTAATCTATATCATCACATACATCTGTTTGATTTTGTTTGAAAATCTTTTCATTATAAGCCCTGGGCCATGCCACTTATGGTGCTTAGAATGATAAAGATGCTTTTTAGCCAGCCTTGTGGCAAAAACTTTCAATGAAGTCAGCCTTGTGACAAAAAGTTTTGATTAATCAGCCAGCCTTGTGGCAAAAGTTTCAATGAAGTCAGCCTTGTGACAAAAACTTTGATTAATCAGCCAGTATGGTGGCAAAAAGGTTTGATTGATTAGCCAGCCTTGTGGCAAAAGTGAAATTTGATTGATTGATTGATTGATTGTGATGATATAGAATAGATACTCCTATCATAGAGATGATAAATGTCTAATCTCCTAGGGTATTTGATTTGGATATTGGGGATGCTTATAAGAAGCCCGTGGGTCCTTGTACGAAGCCCAAGAGGAGGCTATCCGAGGGTCCTTGCATTGTAAGCCCAAGAGGAGGCTATGGGAGGGACAATCGAGGGTCCTTGCATTGTAAGCCCAAGAGGAGGCTATGGGAGGGTCACTCGTTTGTACAAAGCCCAAGGGGAGGCGTGGTATAGTTGGTTTGAGCTCTTAGAGCGATTTCACCGGGAAACCATACTCTATGTCCTAACCTAAACTTGGGAGATTCTTTGCACGAAGCCCAATAGGAGGCTATGGGGAACCTAGTGTTGTACTAAGTTGAACAAGCATATATAACATGAACAAACACATGAACAAGTATGAACAAACATGGACAAACATGAATAAGTATGAACAATTACATATATATGACAAGGTGTGTGTATATAATGGAGTTTATGAAGGAAATATACCTGTAAGCATGATCCATTTGTATACACGGGGGCTCGGGACTTATACTCGGGGAGAGGCCCACTTGAGTTTATTCAAAAGCTATGTAAACAAGTATTTACAAAGGGCTTGGGACTTATACCTACATGGAGGCCCATGGTATTTTTGGGAAGATTTAAAGAAAACCTTCATTTTTTGATTTGTTGTTCGAAGTTAAAAAAAACAAATTGAACGAGATATATACAAAAAGGTGTGTGTACAATGAAATACCTAATTTCATGTACAGGAATGGGACTTATACCTATGTGGAGGCCCCTGTTTTATTTACAAAACATGGTTGATTGTTTTATTTACAGACGCGTCGTTTGAAAAACTATTTGAAAGTTGTTTTGAAAGAAGTTTTCTGTTTGAAGAAAAACTGTACAAAGGCAAAGGTCTGTACAAAAGGGGCTTGGGATTTATACCTACATGGAGGCCCATGGTATATTTGAAAAGTTTGAAGTTTTGTTGTTTTGAAAATGCTTTGAAAACTGTTTGAAAAGATTTTATTTTGAAGAAGTTTTATTGTTTCGGAAAAACAAACTGTACAAAAAAGAAAAGAAATGGGACTTACACTCTCTAATATTCGAGAGGCCCCACTTCGTTTTGAAAATCAATTGATCAATCCAAAAAAGATTTAATCAATAGTTTCTTTTGAAAAGAAAAATCAAAAAGAAGTGGTTTTATCGTTTTGAAAGGAATCGCGATCGCTTGTTTTAAAACGATTTGAATTTGAAAGAAATCAACTTAATTAAGTTAAAACAAGTTTTAATACTTAATTGAGACCTAAGTGATTAGGGTTTGATCACAAAAATATTTACAAGTGACTAGGTTAAAAATTAAATGAAAAATAATATTTTTTTAAAAATATTAAAACACTTAAAAACACATCATTTTAAACCTAATTAAAAACATATTAAATGAATCTTTTTTTTGTGATTTTTTTGATATTGTCAAAATATATATATTGAATAAGAGGTGTGTAAAAAATGAAATTAAAATGAGTTAATTTGAATGGTTAATTAATTAGATGAAGTTTGTTAAAAAATGAAAGAAAATAGGTTGCAAAAAATTGGTTTTGTCTCCACTAGGGCTTGAACCCACGCCCTCTCTCTCACAACTCAAAAACTTAACCAAGTGGACCACGCGCGTGGTCTGATTACCATTTGCAACGAATCAGTTATATTTTGAATCAAGTTTCTAATTTCAGTTTCAAAATTTGGCGCCAAGAACACAACCCCCAAATTAAATTTGAAAATTCTGAAAACTGATTTGTTTGGATCAAGTGGATAGCCTGACTTGCTCGATTTTTCATAAGGAACACGATGGTACCATTTAATTCCATTTATTTCCACTCTAGGGTCATTGATTCTCTGATGAACACGAAGAACCCTAATTCTATGATTCATTCTGAAATTGTGTATAGCTGATGAATTATGAAATTGATTGAGGGCTATCGATCAGTGATAGTGCAGAAACAAGATGGCAAACCAGTTTTTCATTTATGATGCATGTATGTATGAGTTTGAAGTTGATAGCACTTACCTTCAAAAACGGCCAAACTGGAAATTGAAATCGAGCCTGGAAGTGTTACAGATGTTGTTGCTCAATCTGGACAGCTTCAATGGACCTTAGGGAAGGTGTCTGGATGCTTGGAACAGTTTGAATTCATTTGAGCTAAGCTATGGAACCCAATCTGCAGGGCTTTGGAGAGTGAATAGAATTTGATGATGAAGGTGTTTCAGATCATGGATGATGGTTGGGACAGTTCATATGAAGTATATGGATGGTGTTAGAAGTGTTAACTTGGACAGATATGACCTGGAATTGATTTTGGCATGATAAGGCTTAGGTTATGCATATTTGAGAAGTGAGGTAATGATTTTGAGTTTTAGGTGTTTTTGGGGTGTATGGATGGATCAAACACATCCCATATGATGTTTGTGGCTTGTGGGAATCATCACTTTGCTCAGAACATGCAAGGTTTAGAGGTTGAGTTTTCTACCTCTTTGAAAACTATGAAACTTGTAATTCAAGAAAGAAAGAGAAAACCTATGCTTTGTGAGGTTTTGGTGTGATTTGCAATGAAGTAATGACCTCTATTTATAGGCCAAACTTTCTGAACTCAGAGCTTTGCAACTTGCTTCTTCTTTGGTGATTTGGCACTTAAGGGATAGAAAGGAATCTTACCATTAAATGCATATGGTTAAAGTTACTAAACCATGGTTAAAATTGGCTATGCTTCTTATCTCTTTCCCATCTGTCTCAAATCAGAAAATATCTTCCAATTATTGCCTCTATGTATCATTACTTGGACCATTTGGCAATTTGGTTCATAACTTAGTGAAAATGGCTTGAAATTTCAAGTGAAAATGATCACTAAATGCATAATTCAAAACCATAGCTATGCTCCATATTTTTTCATGCTCTTGGACATTTTGGAAAGCTTATGTTACACACTTCAAAACTCTAATTGAAATTTTCTTCAAGACCTTTAAGGAAATGGGTGAAAAGGGCCCATGAACTTTGAAGAAAGTGAGATTTTAAGTGAAGTTTTCAAAAAGTACCAACTTTGAAGCTCCATATCTCTTAAATGGTTGATCTTATGGAAAAAAATTATATGTGTCAAAGTTGTTTATTGGATCAAAATCTACAACTTTCATGTTGGAAGTTTTTTTCAGTTTGTAGGTGAAATTTTGAGAAATTCCCTTCCAAAGTTTGGAAAAAACCATTGAAAAACACTTAGAAAATTTTCTAAGTATGAAAGTCAAACTTTTGACTATTTGATTCTTGATTGGTTTTCTTGATTTTTCTTGATCAAATGACTTCATATATCATATATTGATGATTCAAAACTTCAAAAGTCATGGTTGACCAAAATTCTCCAAAAGTCAATGGTGATCTCGTATAGTTGACTTTTTCAGACGAATCGCGTTTCTGGAGATTTCAAATGAACCAAGCTATCCTCACCAAATGAATGGTATGAATGGATAATATTGAAGCATTAGAGGATATTGAGCCATGATTTGAGTTGTGGCACCATGTCCTGATTAAAAAGGCAGTTGTTCAGTGAATTAGGTCAAAAACCCTAATTGTCGACCTGATGAAATTGATGACTGTGGATCTTGAATTGAGATGTAATTCCCATTGGATGTTGTCATAGGGATTATTTGAAGATGATTGAAACCTTTGATTGACTTCCTGGGGATTTTTAGGGTTTCCCAAATGTGATCCCTGATTTTAGTCCCTGATAGTTCAAAACCCTAATCTGATGATTTGAAATTTCACTGTTGATCAATCCTTGTGTAGGAGATGTCTTGAGCCAATGGATTAGATCAAAATGATGTACTTGGGGTCTTGAGGTCATGTCCCAAGTCGGTGTAGATAACACGGGTGATGAATGATGCTGCGTGCTTTAGACTTCGCTGGGGAAGATAAGCATCCCCCTTTTTTATTGAGATGGAAGAACTTCTTCACTGGAGATGGAAAATCTTCGTCACTGGGGATAAAAGACCTTCTTCATTGGGGATAGAAGAGCTTTTCCTATCATAATCTTTGATTCATCCCATGGAGATAGCTATTGATGTTCCTTCGGTTGTTCACCACTCAAAGGAAAGTTTCGCTTTTATTTTGAAAAAGAAAAGTAAATTCATTTAAAACTTTTTTTCTCTTTTGTTTCAAAAGTGAATAACACGATTAAAGCGTCATTTTGCAAGCTAAAAGAAATCAAGAGTTGCAAACAAATGGGCACAAGGCTCAAATTTATTTAATAGGATGGTAATCAGCTAAAGGCGTGATTCCATAGAGTATTTACAAAAGTTGGAAATGGTAATTATGCGGAAAAGGCTACATTGAAAGCAATAACCACTATTCCCCCTAACAACTTTGAGTTCCAACTGTGCTTGTTGCTTCAGATTGGCGATGATTTGATCGAAGATCCTTTGATGAAAGACTCTTCAGGTGACGAAGTATTGACTGATGCAGTTACTTTGTCATGAATCCCTAATTTTTGCCTAGATTGCCTTTTCAGGTTTTCAATCTACCAGGATGAATTTTTCTGTTTATTGTCTCTAATTTTTGCCTGGACCGCCCTTTCAGGTTTTCAGTCCACCGAGACGCTCATTTTTGCCTAAGTCGCCCTTTGCGGGTTTTCGACTTACCGAGCTGTTCTTTTGTTCTTTTTTAGACAAAGTATTTCTTGACTGCATCAGCATTCACAGGATGTGGGAGTTCATCACCATCCATGGTTGCAAGAGTCATGGCGCCGCCAGAAAATGTTCTTTTGACAACATACGAGCCTTCGTAATTAGGAGACCATTTGCCCCTAGAATCTGGTTGAAAAGACAAGATCTTTTTAAGCACGAGGTCGCCTTCTTGAAATTCACGAGGTCGAACCTTTTTGTTGAAGGCTTGTTTCATCCTTGCTTGGTATAACTGTCCATGGCATAGAGCAGTCATACGTTTTTCTTCGATTAAGTTCAACTGATCGTATCTGCTTTGACACCATTCAGCCTCTGATAACTTAGTCTCCATGAGGACTCTCATTGATGGGATTTCAACTTCTACGGGGAGCACGGCTTCCATGCCGTATACTAGAGAAAAGGGAGTTGCCCCTGTTGAAGTACGCACTGAAGTACAGTACCCATGTAAAGCAAATGGCAGCATTTCATGCCAGTCTTTGTAAGTGACGACCATTTTCTGGACAATCTTCTTAATGTTCTTGTTGGCAGCTTCAACGGCGCCGTTCATTTTTGGTCTGTAAGGAGAAGAGTTATGATGCACAATCTTGAATTCCTCACATAATTCTTTCATCATCTTGTTGTTCAAGTTTGAACCATTGTCAGTAATGATCTTGCTGGGAATACCATATCGGCAAATGATGTTATTCTTGATAAACCTCACAACCACTTGTCTTGTAACGTTGGCGTAAGATGCTGCTTCGACCCATTTGGTGAAGTAATCAATAGCCACCAAGATGAAACGATGACCGTTTAAAGCCTTTGGTTCGATCATTCCAATCATGTCGATACCCCACATGGAGAAAGGCCATGGAGATGAGAGAATGTTGAGTAGAGTCGGTGGCACATGGATCTTATCTGCGTAGATCTGGCACTTGTGACATCTCTTCACGTGTTTACAACAATCAGATTCCATTGTCAACCAATAGTATCCTGCTCTTAAGATCTTCTTGGACATTGCATGCCCATTTGAATGAGTTCCAAAGGACCCTTCATGCACTTCATGCATTAACATGTCTGCTTCGTGTCTATCCACGCATCTGAGCAAAACCATGTCGAAGTTTCTTTTGTATAACACATCTCCGTTCAGGAAGAAACTGCCAGAAAGCCTCCTTAGAGTTTTCTTATCTTTGTTTGATGCCCCAAGCGGGTACTCTTGAGTTTGAAGGAAGCACTTGATGTCGTGGAACCACGGTTTATCATCGATGACTGCTTCAGTTGCAAACACATAGGCGGGCCTTTGAAGGCGCGTAATTCTGACTGTAGGCATATCGTTCCAATGATTGACTTTGAACATGGAAGATAGAGTAGCCAAGGCGTCTGCCATTCGATTCTGATCTCGAGGTACATGATGCAATTCAACCTTGTTGAAGAAAGTCAACAGACGTCTTGCATAATCTCTGTAAGGAATCAAGCCAGGGTGGTAAGTTTCCCACTTGTCTTTGATTTGGTTGATCACGAGGGCTGAATCTCCATATATGTCGAGGATCTTGATCCTTAAGTCAATGGCTTCTTCGAGACCCATGATACAAGCTTCGTATTCTGCGATGTTGTTGGTACAATCAAATAGCAATCTGGCGGAGAATGGGATATGAGTACCCTTGGGAGTGATGATGATTGCCCCAATTCCATTGCCAAAAGCGTTTACTGCTCCATCAAAAATTAGGCCCCATCTTGATCCAGGCTCAGGACCTTCTTCAGGTAACGGTTCGTCACAATCTTTCATTTTTAAGTACAAGACATCTTCATCAGGAAAGTCAAACTTGAGAGATTGATATTCATTAATTGGTTGATGCGCCAAATGATCGGCGAGAATGCTTCCTTTGACCGCTTTTTGAGCACGGTATTCAATGTCATATTCGGATAACAGCATTTGCCATCGGGCAATCCTTCCTGTTAAGGCGAGCTTTTCAAAGACATACTTGATTGGATCCATTTTGGAGATTAACCAAGTAGTATTGTTGATCATGTACTGGCGGAGACGTTTTGAAGCCCAAGCCAAAGCACAACATGTTTTTCCGAGCATGGAGTAACGAGACTCACAATCTGTGAATTTCTTACTCAGGTAATAGATGGCATGCTCCTTCTTACCGGTTTCATCTTGTTGTCCAAGCATACAACCCATGGATTCTTCTAACACAGTAAGGTACATGATTAGTGGTCTTCCTTCAACCGGAGGAATCAATATTGGTGGTTCTAACAGGTACTCCTTGATACTGTCGAACGCTTTCTGGCAATCTTCAGTCCATACAACCCCTTGATCTTTGCGGAGAAGCTTGAAAATCGGCCCACAAGTAGCAGTCATTTGAGAGATGAATCTGGAGATATAGTTTAATCGTCCGAGAAATCCTCTTACTTGCTTTTCAGTTTTTGGTGCAGGAATCTCTTGAATAGCTCTGACTTTGTCGGGATCTACTTCGATACCTCTTTGGCTGACAATGAAACCCAAGAGTTTTCCAGATCTAACCCCAAAAGTACATTTGTTAGGATTCAAGCGAAGCTGATATTTCCTTAGTCGTTGAAACAACTTCAAAAGGTATTCAATATGTTCTTCTTCTGTGCTGGACTTGGCTATCATGTCGTCCACATAAACTTCAATTTCTTTATGCATCATGTCATGAAAGAGAGTAGTCATTGCCCTTTGGTAAGTTGCGCCTGCATTTTTTAATCCAAATGGCATCACTTTGTAGCAAAAGGTACCCCATGGGGTGATGAAAGATGTCTTCTCCATGTCTTCGGGAGCCATCTTGATCTGATTATAACCAGAGAACCCGTCCATGAAAGAAAAGACGTTGAACTTAGCAGTGTTATCAACCAGCATGTCGATATGCGGTAATGGAAAATCATCTTTTGGACTGGCCTTGTTCAAGTCACGGTAGTCAACACACATTCTGACTTTTCCATCTTTCTTCGGAACTGGCACTATGTTGGCCAACCATTGAGGATATTCTGAGGTGACAAGAAAACCTGCGTCGAGCTGTTTTTGAACTTCCACTTTGATCTTGTTAGCCATATCAGGGTGAGTCCTTCGCAATTTCTACTTAACTGGCGGACATTCTGGCTTCAATGGCAAGTAATGCTGAACAATATTGGTATCCAACCCAGGCATGTCTTGGTAGGACCAGGCAAACACGTCAACATATTCTTTGAGAAGGTCTGTCAACTTACTCTTGATATCAGTATCAAGCAGCGATCCAATGGTCACTTCTTTTTTGTCTTCTTCAGAACCCAAATTGATCTTTTCTAAAGGCTCTTTGTGAGGCAGAATGGCTCTTTCCTCGTGCTTAAGTAATCGAGAGATCTCATCCGGGATCTCCTCTTCTTCCTCTTCTTCGGCTTCGAACACAGGAAACTCAAAGTTGGGAGAGGGCATAGGGTTATTGCATTCAATGGGTTTATCAATAGTAAATCTGCACATATGATTTATATTTGTTTTAGAAAATTTATGAATGCAAGAGTGTATGCAGATTTTTTTGAAAAGTTTTTTTTTGGTTTTTTAGGATTACCATTTCCAGAAAAAAGCAAAAATAAAACATATAATGTAGGGAATTCAAAATGACGCTTTATTTATGATTCATTTTTGAAACAAAGCCCTAAACACAAACTCATTTGTCTTGGGCAGGACAAAGAGGGAAACTTTTAAAACAAAGCCCTATAACAAAGTTATTTGGGCGGAACATTTAAAAGCAAAGCCCTATAAAACATCTCTCTGCTTTGGGCCAGGCAGGAGGTCAAAATAACAACGAGGTGATTACTTTGAGCGGCGAACAACATTCGGAACGTCAACAGCTTTCCAGTAGCAACGAACTCCTCTGTGTATTATGTATTCAGGAAAATTCTCCTCAGAATTATCTTCAGTATTGACATTGACCGCTGGTCGAGCAGGATTTGAAGGTCCTGGTTTGTCACCCTTGTTCTTTGTAGAGTTGAAATGATCTTCTTCTACTTCTTGAAGAGCATAAGATGAGTCACAATCTTCAGAATTTTCAGGATGTATTTCCCAGTCTTCAGGATGAAGAGACTTATTGTCAGCGACACTTTCTGAGTCAACTGCGGGGCCATCTTCCCCTTCATCTTCAAAAATGGCATTTATGTGATAATAACCACCTTCAGGATTATAAACCTTGGCAGGTGCGTTGAAGCTGAAATCTTCAGTAATTTCAGGCTACTGTGAAAATTGACAGGGCTGATAAGCCTCTTCTGATTGACTATTATATTCAAAGGGATCTCCCCATCCAGTTGGTTGGATGTCTTCAATCGCAATCTTTGAACTTTCAGGTGCAGTGTATTTCACCATATAATCAAATTTTCCACTTGGTTGTGTTAGAACAAGATTTGTTCTTATCAATTATCTTAGTTTTGATGATAACAATAATATGAATTTTGCTTAAGATAATATGGTACTCTAATCCAATGCAATTTCCCTTTCAGGAAATATATATAAAGAGTACGCATAATTCAGCGCTCAGAAGTTGTGTCTCAAATGGTTCAGCATGCAACATCAGAACATGGTCTGGCAAGACATCAGAAGATGGTCGAAGCAGAATCAGAACATGGGTCTATGGAAGCATCAGAAGAACATGAGATCAGAAGCACTGAAGATCAGAATATGGTATCACGCTCAGAAGCACTTCAAGGTCAGAAGATCAGAAGATGCTATGCACCAAGCTGTTTGACTCTGATGATATTCAAACGTTATATTCACAAACATCAGATCAGAAGGAAGTACACGTGGCAGACTACGCTGACTGACAAAAGGAACGTTAAAGCTACTAAAGGCAACGTCAGTAGACACAGCGTGAACAAGGCTCGAGGTAGTTGACAAAAGCGTATAACATTAAATGCAATGCTGTACGGAACACGCAAAGCATTAAATGCATTCAACGGTCATCTTCTCAACGCCTATAAATATGAAGTTCTGATGAGAAGCAAGGTTACCAATTCTTATCAACTCTGAACGAAAATAAACTTGCTGAAACGCTATTCAATCAAAGCTCAGAATCTTCATCAAAGCTCACTACATTGCTGTTGTAATATCTTAGTGAGATTAAGCTTAAACTGTAAGAGAAATATCACAGTTTGTGATTATAGCTTTTAAGAAGCATTTGTAAACTCTTGAATAGATTACATTAAGTTGTAAGGAACTAGAGTGATCGTGTGATCAGTATACTCTAGGAAGTCTTGGCAGTTGGCTGAGCAGTTTGTAACTAGAGTGATCAGGTTGATCAGTAGACTCTAGAAAAGTCTTAGGAGTGAACTAAGCAGTTGTTCCTGGAGTGATCAAGTTGTGATCAGAATACTCTAGAAGACTTAGTCGTGGACTAAGTGGAAAACCATTGTAATCCGTGCGATTAGTGGATTAAATCCTCAGGTTGAGGTAAATCATCTCTGCGGGGGTGGACTGGAGTAGCTTCGTTAACAGCGAACCAGGATAAAAATAATTGTGCAATTTATTTTTATCGCCCAAGATTTAAAGTCACACTTATTCAATCCCCCCCTTTCTAAGTGTTTTTCTATCCTTCAATTGGCATCAGAGCGCCGGTTCTAAGGTGCAAGCACTTAACCGTGTTTAGAAAAGATTCAGGAAGAGAAAAACGCTTCAGTAAAAGATGGTTGATGAAAGTGAAAAGTCTACACCTACACCTGCATCTACATCTGGCTCTGCTGAGCAATACAACGGTAACAATGGTTATACTAGACCGCCGGTATTTGATGGTGAAAACTTTGAATACTGGAAAGATAAACTGGAAAGTTACTTTTTGGGTCTAGATGGTGATCTATGGGATCTTCTGATGGATGGTTACAAACATCCAGTAAATGCTAGTGGCGTAAAGCTGTCTAGGCAAGAAATGAATGATGATCAGAAGAAGCTTTTCAGGAATCATCATAAATGCAGAACTGTTTTGCTGAATGCTATCTCTCACGCTGAGTATGAGAAGATATCTAACAGGGAAACGGCCTATGACATATATGAGTCCTTGAAAATGACTCATGAAGGAAACGCTCAAGTCAAGGAGACCAAAGCTCTAGCCTTAATCCAGAAGTATGAAGCCTTCAAGATGGAGGATGATGAAGACATTGAAAAGATGTTTTCGAGATTTCAAACTCTGACTGCTGGATTGAGAGTTCTTGACAAAGGATACACCAAGGCTGATCATGTGAAGAAGATCATCAGAAGCTTACCCAGAAGATGGGGTCCTATGGTGACTGCATTCAAGATTGCAAAGAATCTGAATGAAGTTTCTCTGGAAGAGCTTATCAGTGCCTTGAGAAGCCATGAGATTGAGCTGGATGCAAATGAGCCTCAAAAGAAAGGTAAATCTATTGCATTAAAATCTAATATCAAGAAATGCACTAACGCTTTTCAGGCCAAAGAAGAAGATCCTGAAGAATCAGAATCTGAAGAAGAAGATGAACTGTCCATGATCTCTAGAAGGCTAAATCAACTCTGGAAAACCAAGCAAAGGAAGTTCAGAGGCTTCAGAAGTTCAAAGAGATTTGAACATGGAGAATCTTCTGATGAAAGAAGATTTGACAAGAAGAAGGTCATGTGCTATGAATGCAATGAGCCTGGACACTACAAGAATGAATGTCCAAATCTTCAGAAGGAAAGTCCCAAGAAAAAGTTTCATAAGAAGAAAGGTCTTATGGCAACCTGGGATGAGTCAGAAGATGATTCAGAAGATGAGCAGGCCAACTGTGCGCTGATGGCGACAGAAGATGACGGATCAGAATCTACATCAGAATCAGATTCTGAAGAGATATCCTTGGCTGCAAGAAGGACAAAGCACAACATGTCATGGTACCTGGACTCTGGATGCTCACGACACATGACAGGAAGAAGGTCTATGTTCCAAGACCTGGTGCTTAAGTCTGGAGGAGAAGTCAAGTTTGGAGGAGATCAGAAGGGCAAGATAATTGGCTCTGGAACTATAAAGTCTGGTAACTCTCCTTCCATTTCTAATGTACTTCTTGTAGAAGGATTAACTCATAACCTCTTATCTATCAGTCAATTAAGTGACAATGGTTATGATATAATCTTCAATCAAAAGTCTTGCAAGGCTGTAAATCAGAAGGATGGCTCAATCCTATTTACAGGCAAGAGGAAGAACAATATTTATAAGACAGATCTGCAAGATCTTATGAGTCAGAAGGTGACTTGTCTTATGTCTGTTTCTGAAGAGCAGTGGGTCTGGCACAGGAGATTAGGTCATGCTAGTTTGAGAAAGATCTCTCAGATTAACAAACTGAATCTTGTCAGAGGACTCCCTAATCTGAAATTCAAATCAGATGCTCTTTGTGAAGCATGTCAGAAGGGCAAGTTATCCAAACCTGCATTCAAGTCTAAGAATGTTGTTTCTACCTCAAGGCCATTAGAACTCTTGCACAGTGATCTGTTTGGACCAGTCAAAACAGCATCTGTCAGAGGAAAGAAATATGGATTAGTCATCGTAGATGATTATAGCCGCTGGACATGGGTAAAATTCTTGAAACACAAGGATGAGACTCATTCAGTGTTCGTTGATTTCTGCATTCAGATTCAATCTGAAAAAGAGTGTAAAATCATAAAGGTCAGAAGTGATCATGGTGGTGAATTTGAGAACAGATCCTTTGAAGAGTTCTTCAAAGAAAATGGTATTGCCCATGATTTCTCTTGTCCTAGAACTCCACAGCAAAATGGAGTTGTAGAGCGAAAGAATAGGACTCTGCAAGAAATGGCCAGAACCATGATCAATGAAACCAATATGGCTAAGCATTTCTGGGCAGAAGCAATAAACACTGCATGCTATATTCAGAATAGAATCTCTATCAGACCTATTCTAAATAAGACTCCCTATGAATTGTGGAAGAATAGAAAGCCCAACATTTCATATTTCCATCCTTTTGGATGTGTATGCTTTATTCTGAACACTAAAGATTATCTTGGTAAGTTTGATTCCAAAGCACAGAAATGTTTCCTTCTTGGATATTCTGAACGCTCAAAAGGCTACAGAGTATACAATACTGAAACATTGGTTGTAGAAGAATCAATCAATATCAGGTTTGATGATAAGCTTGGTTCTGAAAAACCAAAGCAGGTTGATAATTTTGCAGGTTATGATATTGACATATCAGAAGTTGTTGAGCCAAGAAGCAATGCATCAGAAGCAGAGCTTCTCAGAAGCAAAGAATCTGAAGATCAAGTATCAGCTTCTCTGGAGAATCTAAGTATTTCTGAAGAACCATCTGTCAGAAGATCATCCAGACTCATCTCTGGTCATTCAGAAGATGTCATTCTTGGAAAGAAGGATGATCCAATCAGAACAAGAGCATTCCTTAAGAACAATGCAGACTGTCAATTAGGTCTTGTATCTTTGATCGAGCCAACTTCTGTTGATCATGCTCTAGAAGATCCAGACTGGATAATTGCTATGCAAGAAGAACTGAATCAGTTTACAAGGAATGATGTTTGGGATCTTGTTCCTAGACCAGATGGATTCAATATAATTGGTACAAAATGGGTCTTCAGAAACAAGCTCAGTGAGAAAGGTGAAGTGGTAAGGAACAAAGCCAGACTGGTGGCTCAGGGTTATAGTCAGCAAGAAGGAATTGATTATACAGAAACCTTTGCACCAGTGGCCAGGTTAGAGTCTATTCGTCTATTAATTTCTTTTGCCACTCAACATAACATCACTCTCTATCAGATGGATGTTAAGAGTGCCTTCTTAAATGGTTATATAGATGAAGAAGTTTATGTCCATCAACCTCCTGGTTTTGAAGACTCTATGTCTCCGAATCATGTGTTTAAACTAAAGAAATCATTATACGGATTGAAGCAAGCTCCCAGAGCTTGGTATGAACGCTTAAGTTCTTTCCTTCTAGATAATGGTTTCACTAGAGGAAAAGTGGACACTACTCTCTTTTGTAAAACCTTTGAAAAGGATATTTTAATCTGTCAAATATATGTAGATGATATTATTTTTGGAACATCTAATGCTACACTTGGAAAGGAGTTTGCTAAGTCTATGCAGGCTGAGTTTGAAATGAGCATGATGGGAGAACTCAAGTATTTCCTTGGAATACAAATAAATCAAACATCAGAAGGAACATATGTTCACCAAACCAAGTATGTGAAGGAACTTCTGAAGAAGTTTAATCTTCTGGACTGCAAAGAAGCCAAAACTCCTATGCATCCAACATGCATCCTAGGTAAGGATGAGGTAAGTAAGAAGGTAGATCAGAAGTTATACAGAGGTATGATTGGATCTCTTCTATATTTGACTGCTTCTAGACCTGACATTCTGTTCAGTGTTTGTTTGTGTGCTAGATTCCAATCAGATCCTAGAGAATCTCATTTAACTGCTGTTAAGAGAATTCTAAGGTATCTGAAAGGTACTACTAATGTTGGTTTAGTTTACAGAAAATCTAAAGAATACAACTTAGTAGGATTCTGTGATGCTGATTATGCTGGAGACAGAATTGAAAGAAAAAGTACTTCAGGAAGTTGCCAATTTCTTGGAAGTCATTTGATCTCCTGGTACAGCAAGAAGCAAGCAACTATTGCTCTATCAACAACAGAAGCAGAATATGTCGCTGCTGCTGGCTGTAGTACACAGATGCTCTGGATGAAGAGTCAGTTAGAAGATTATCAGATATTTGAGAGTAACATTCCTATATTCTGTGATAATACTTCTGCTATATGTTTATCTAAGAATCCTATTCTTCATTCAAAAGCTAAACATATTGAGATTAAACATCATTTCATAAGGGACTATGTTCAGAAGGGTGTTATTTCTTTAAACTTTGTTGATACAGACCATCAATGGGCTGATATCTTTACAAAACCCCTGGCTGAAGATAGGTTTAAATTCATTCTGAAGAACATCAGTATGGATCTATGCCCAGAATGAGAAGATGAGAAGTTCTCATGTATGAGTATCTTCTGAAATGAAAATGGATTATTTTTTTTATATCAGAAGTTCTGATTGAAATCTTTTAGAAATTATGATTCGGTTATTACTAACGTTTCATTGTCTAAGTTGATTCAGAACCTCTTTTAAAGCAAAACAGCTGTTACGTTTTATCTCGGGATGGTAAACCTGTCGTTACTAGTCGTGGATAAACGTGCGTGCAGTTGAAGGGACGCCGACCATAGGTAACTGTGCTAGTCACCTCTTTTGTCTTTATTATCTCTCCTCACGTCACGTAACATTAAATGTTTTTCATCATTCGTTTCATTTTATTTTCCTTTTAAATACTCTTCAAACTCTTCTCTTTCCCTCTCATCTTTCTCTATCTTTTTTTTCTCTCTCTCTTCCATATCAAACCCTACTTGTTCATTTTTCTGCAAACCCATCATGAACTCTTCATCAAACCCAGGAAATAATGAAAATGATCAAAACAACAAAAGAAAAGCTGTTGAAACATCACCTCCCAAACCCAAAAAGATCAAAATCACCTATGATCCTCTCAAGGTGAATCCATTCGAAGCAATGTTGTCTGGAAATTATTCTAGACGAGTGTTTCATCCTCCTGGTGAAAGCCCTCCATCATCTCCATCTTCTTCCTCATCTTTCGACCTTCAGGACTCAGCTTCCTCTTCATCTAACTTTTCCTCTCCCTTAATCTCTTCTGAAGAAATCTCTTCATCTTCACCGGCTGGTAAAGATGGTGGAAGATCTGCATCAGAACCAAGTCTCCCTGATCCCTCGCCTGAAAGCCCAAGAAGCAGTCAATGAGGCGTTTCACTCCTTCATGGCATGCTGGCACAGACGTTGTCTTAGCTAGGGTCTTAGGATTTGGTCTTTGTAGTTTTCTTTTCCTTGTTGCATCTGCTTGTTAAACATAGGAACTTTTGTAATATCTTTTGATTATCAATGAAAAAGTTTCTTTGATTTACATTCCAGTGAGTCTATTTGTCGTTTTATGCATCTGAATCTTTTTAAATATTCTTTTTGATGTTATGACAAAAAGGGGGAGAAAGATAAATGATAAATGATTTGATTAAATCTATCAGTTGCTGGGTAAAGGCTCCCACACATTCACTAACAAGAACTGCAAGTTCTATATGGTTTAAGTGTTTTGCAGGTACAGAGAAGTGAAGTAAATCTTCAGAAGCAAACACTAGATGCAAAACCATAAGAAGCGTTATTCTGTAAAAGGAATAAGCTCTTGGAAACTGAAGCAAGCTGAGTGCTGTCAAGCTTCAGGAATCAGAAGCACGATCAGAAGCACTGATAATAGAATTTGAATATCATTGTCTATCCTGTTCTGACAAAATTCTATTTGCTCTGATACATATAATGTTATGGCTCTGATACATTATTTGCTCTGATACAAGTTTTTAGCCTAAATGCTCTGATACATTTGGCTCTGATACATATCATGTATTTGAATATACATTTTATGTTCTAACTCGCTCATGCTGACTTTTGTCGTTTAGTTTTTGTTCTGTAACATTTCAGGATGTAGAGATGCTCTGATGATGCTCTGGTACATTCAACAATGTTCTGATACAAATCTAGCATGAAGTGATGTTGGTAGACATTCAAAGTTCTGAAGCTATCCGAGGGAAGCAGAAATCAGAAGATGTGAATGTTCTAGAAGATCCAGAAAATTCAAGTTCTGAAGCTGTCCTGAATGGAAGCAGAAATCAGAAGCTGTGAATGTTCTGAAGATCAAAGAAATTCAAGTTCTGAAGCTGTCCACGATGGAAGCAGGAATCAGAAGCTGTGAGTGTTCTAAGGATCTAAAGAAATTCAAGTTCTGAAGCTGTCCAATGGAAGCAGAAGTCAGAAGCTATGAATTCTCTGAAGGCAGAAGCTTATATGATCGTCTCTACCGAAATAATCAGGGAAGTCTTTTATCAAAGTTCTTCGAGTATTTATTTCAGGGGGAGATTATTTATCTCAGGGGGAGATTGTTAATCTCAGGGGGAGACATATTCATATGCTTATGCTATAGCTGTGTAATTTGTCTTTTGCCGTCTACTCTTTCTGATCGCAAATTCATATCATTTATATATGTTTTTGTCATCATCAAAAAGGGGGAGATTGTTAGAACAAGATTTGTTCTTATCAATTATCTTAGTTTTGATGATAACAATAATATGAATTTTGCTTAAGATAATATGGTACTCTAATCCAATGCAATTTCCCTTTCAGGAAATATATATAAAGAGTACGCATAATTCAGCGCTCAGAAGTTGTGTCTCAAATGGTTCAGCATGCAACATCAGAACATGGTCTGGCAAGACATCAGAAGATGGTCGAAGCAGAATCAGAACATGGGTCTATGGAAGCATCAGAAGAACATGAGATCAGAAGCACTGAAGATCAGAATATGGTATCACGCTCAGAAGCACTTCAAGGTCAGAAGATCAGAAGATGCTATGCACCAAGCTGTTTGACTCTGATGATATTCAAACGTTATATTCACAAACATCAGATCAGAAGGAAGTACACGTGGCAGACTACGCTGACTGACAAAAGGAACGTTAAAGCTACTAAAGGCAACGTCAGTAGACACAGCGTGAACAAGGCTCGAGGTAGTTGACAAAAGCGTATAACATTAAATGCAATGCTGTACGGAACACGCAAAGCATTAAATGCATTCAACGGTCATCTTCTCAACGCCTATAAATATGAAGTTCTGATGAGAAGCAAGGTTACCAATTCTTATCAACTCTGAACGAAAATAAACTTGCTGAAACGCTATTCAATCAAAGCTCAGAATCTTCATCAAAGCTCACTACATTGCTGTTGTAATATCTTAGTGAGATTAAGCTTAAACTGTAAGAGAAATATCACAGTTTGTGATTATAGCTTTTAAGAAGCATTTGTAAACTCTTGAATAGATTACATTAAGTTGTAAGGAACTAGAGTGATCGTGTGATCAGTATACTCTAGGAAGTCTTGGCAGTTGGCTGAGCAGTTTGTAACTAGAGTGATCAGGTTGATCAGTAGACTCTAGAAAAGTCTTAGGAGTGAACTAAGCAGTTGTTCCTGGAGTGATCAAGTTGTGATCAGAATACTCTAGAAGACTTAGTCGTGGACTAAGTGGAAAACCATTGTAATCCGTGCGATTAGTGGATTAAATCCTCAGGTTGAGGTAAATCATCTCTGCGGGGGTGGACTGGAGTAGCTTCGTTAACAGCGAACCAGGATAAAAATAATTGTGCAATTTATTTTTATCGCCCAAGATTTAAAGTCACACTTATTCAATCCCCCCCTTTCTAAGTGTTTTTCTATCCTTCAGGTTGTCCCAAGGTGTCCCAAATCTCTGCAGGAATAGGCTCAGTTTCTTTGCCTTTGGATTTCTCCGAAGGAGGATATGGTTCTTCCTGAGATATGTATCCTGAGTCATTGAGATAACATTTCCATTCTTCTTCAGTATCGGGTAAACCTTCTTTGATGCACTCTTCGATAAGGACATTGACCTCTTGAGGAATTGGGTTAAGGAATCCTCCACTAATGAATGTTTCTTTGATCGGACGAAGGGTTTCATCCTTATTGGTGCAGTTTGAGAACATTGGTGAACATCCGAGTCCTGCTCTAGTTTCATTCTTGGTAGGGATCACAACTTGCCCCCAGCCAGTGGTAGTTCCATCTTTCACTACTTTCACTGCCTCTTTGTAAGAAGAGATTGATGCTTTCTTCTTGGAAGATTCGTCTTCTAAAGAGAGACCTTGGAACTGAGTTCCTTCCACATCATCGGCACTAATGAAAGAGAAATTGGACAAATGACTCACCATTAAGGCTTGTTCTCCACTTATCGTTACCAGTTTTCCATTTGTTACAAATTTTAACTTTTGATGGAGCGTAGAAGTTACTGCCCCTGCTTCGTGGATCCATGGTCGTCCCAACAGACAGCTATAAGCAGCTTGAATGTCCATGACCTGGAAGGTGATTTGAAATGTATGTGGACCAATTTTCATGGGAAGGTTGACTACGCCGATAACAGATTTTCGCGATCCATCAAATGCTTTAACAACTACACCACTGAACTTCATAGGCATTCCTTGGTAAGACAAGCGAGCAAGAGTCGTCTTTGGCATAACATTCAAGGAAGATCCGGTGTCTACCAACACATTAGACAAAGAGTCTGACTGACAGTTCATAGAAATGTGCAAAGCAAGATTGTGAATTTTACCCTCCTCGGGGAGTTCTTCATCACAGAAGCTTAAATTGTTGCAAGCTGTTATGTTAGCTATTATCCCATCAAAATGATCAACAGTCACATCATGATCTACAAAAGCTTGATCTAAGACCTTCATCAGGGCTTCCCTGTGGGCTTCTGAGTTTAAAAGCAATGAAAGTATTGAGATCTTTGAAGGAGTCTGCATAAGCTGATCCACAATCTTGTATTCACTTCTTTTGATAAGCTTCAAAATTTCATCAAAATCAGGATTGACATTGGTTCCACTGGATTGGCCAACATCAGTGTTTGTATTACTGACAGGAGTTTCCTCAGGATTCCCCACTGGTGTATCTACAGGATTTTGTCCGGTTGCAGGAGCAACTGGCTGCTTTGGAGGTAGTGGAGTATACACACGTCCACTTCTTGTTACTCGACTCACATCAGCGATGTTCACGACAGATGAAAGAGTTGGTAAAGGAACTTCTTGTCCATCCTTTATCATTGTTGCATTGTAGTTGTATGGAACTGCCTTGTCAGAGTCATAAGGAACAGGTCCAGGTAGACAAATGATCAAAGGAGCAATAGGAACCTTTGGCTTGTTGTAGGTAATTTCTATGCGCTCAGGCATGTTGAAATGAGGAACGATGACGTTAACTTTAGGCATTTCCGAGTTGATATCTGAGACTAAAAGCTCATGCGGATAACATCCTATCATGTTAACTTCATCTTCATTCCTATTTCTGTAGATCTGAATAGTACCATTATCCAACAGAACTTGGAGATCTCTTCTCACAATCGAACATCCGTGAGGATCTACACAACATATGCTACAGGAACCGTAGTGATGCTGGCGAAAATTCGGCCCTCGACAGAGAGTGGCGTGCATTTGTACCAAATCGGCTCTTGAGTAATTGATATTATAGACTCGGTATGGACCAGGACATCCATACACCATGTTTACAACATGCCCTCCATGATTGGGCAGCGGATTTGCTTGCACATTTGGATTCAAATTTCTGAAAGAGAGGAGATTAGATCTAACCAACCTCTGAACTTCATATTTCAAAACTATGCAATGCTCAAGATCATGGCCAGGTGCTCCTTGATGATAAGGGCATGATACCTCAGCTTTGTACCACCATGGAAGTTTCTCAGGTACTGGTGGTGGTGCTCTAGTTTGAACGAGACCTTTTTCAACCAAGGCAGGGTACAATTCTGTGTAGGTCATTGGAATCGGATCAAACTGTGGAGCTTTTTGCACACGATTCTGATTATTGTTGAACTGCTGAGCCTGTTGTCGAGGCTGTTGTTGTTGAAACTGCGGGGTAAATCCCAGATTCGGCGTTGTATTAACGACTGGTGCGATAGCAGCAATCTGTTGTTGACGATTGACGTTTCCTCTTGGCCTCCCTTGGGATACCATGTCAACACTTTGTTCTTTCTTCTTTGGGAAACCACTTCCAAACTTTTTGGTTCCGCTTGAAGATCCACCTTCTTTAGTTAGACGTCCGGTTCGTGTTAGAACAAGATTTGTTCTGATCAATTATCTTAGTTTTGATGATAACAATAATATGAATTTTGCTTAAGATAATATGGTACTCTAATCCAATGCAATTTCCTTTTCAGGAAATATATATAGAGTATGCATAATTCAGCGCTCAGAAGCTTTGTCTCAAAGGGTTCAGCATGCAACATCAGAACATGGTCTGGCAAGACATCAGAAGATGGTCGAAGCAGAATCAGAACATGGGTCTATGGAAGCATCAGAAGAACATGAGATCAGAAGCACTGAAGTTCTGATGGTATCACGCTCAGAAGCACTTCAAGGTCAGAAGATCAGAAGATGCTTTGCACCAAGCTGTTTGACTCTGATGATATTCAAACGTTGTATTCACAAACATCAGATCAGAAGGAAGTACATGTGGCAGGCTACGCTGACTGACAAAAGGAACGTTAGAAGCTATTAAAGGCAACGTCAGTAGACACAGCGTGAACAAGGCTCGAGGTAGTTGACAAAAGCGTATAACATTAAATGCGATGCTGTACAGAACACGCAAAGCATTAAATGCACTCAACGGTCATCTTCTCCAACGCCTATAAATATGAAGTTCTGATGAGAAGCAAGGTTAACGATTCTGAACAAAACAACTCATATTAACTTGCTGAAACTCTGTTCTATTCAAAGCTCAGAATCTTCATCTTCATCAAAGCTCACTACATTGCTGTTGTAATATATTAGTGAGAATAAGCTTAAACGTTAAGAGAAATATCACAGTTTGTGATTATAGCTTTTAAGAAGCAATTGTAATACTCTTAGAATTGATTACATTAAGTTGTAAGGAACTAGAGTGATCGTGTGGATCAGAATACTCTAGGAAGTCTTAGAGGTTATCTAAGCAGGTTGTAACTAGAGTGATCGTGTGGATCAGAATACTCTAGAAAGTCTTAGAGGGTATCTAAGCAGTTGTTCCTGGAGTGATCAGTGTGTGATCAGAAGACTCTGGAAGACTTAGTTGCTGACTAAGTGGAGAACCATTGTAATCCGTGCGATTAGTGGATTAAATCCTCAGTTGAGGTAAATCATCTCTGCGGGGGTGGACTGGAGTAGTTTAGTTAACAACGAACCAGGATAAAAATAACTGTGCAATTTATTTTTATCAGTCAAGTTTTTAAAGCTACACTTATTCAAACCCCCCCTTTCTAAGTGTTTTTCTATCCTTCAATTGGTATCAGAGCGCCGGTTCTAAGGTGCAAGCACTTAACCGTGTTTAGAAAAGATTCAGGAAGAGAAAAACGCTTCAGTAAAAGATGGCTGATGAAACTGCAAAGTCTACATCTACATCTGGCTCTGCTGAGCAACACAACGGTAACAATGGTTATACTAGACCGCCGGTATTTGATGGTGAAAACTTTGAATACTGGAAAGATAAACTGGAAAGTTACTTTCTTGGTCTAGATGGTGATCTATGGGATCTTCTGATGGATGGTTACAAACATCCGGTAAATGCCAGTGGCGTAAAGCTGACAAGGCAAGAAATGAGCGATGATCAGAAGAAGCTTTTCAGGAATCATCATAAATGAAGAACTGTTTTGCTGAATGCTATCTCTCATGCTGAGTATGAGAAGATATCTAACAGGGAAACGGCCTATGACATATATGAGTCCTTGAAAATGACTCATGAAGGAAATGCTCAAGTCAAGGAGACTAAAGCTCTTGCTCTAATCCAGAAATATGAAGCCTTCAAGATGGAGGATGATGAAGACATTGAAAAGATGTTTTCAAGATTTCAAACTCTTACTGCTGGATTGAGAGTTCTTGACAAGGGATACACCAAGGCTGATCACGTAAAGAAGATCATCAGAAGCTTACCCAGAAGATGGGGTCCTATGGTGACTGCATTTAAGATTGCGAAGAATCTAAATGAAGTCTCTTTGGAAGAGCTGATCAGTGCCCTGAGGAGTCATGAAATTGAACTGGATGCAAACGAGCCTCAAAAGAAAGGTAAGTCTATTGCATTAAAATCCAATATCAAGAAATGCACTAACGCTTTTCAGGCTAGAGAAGAAGATCCTGAAGAATCAGAATCTGAAGAAGAAGATGAACTGTCCTTGATCTCCAGAAGGCTAAATCAACTCTGGAAGAACAAGCGAAGGAAGTTCAGAGGCGTCAGAAGTTCAAAGAAATTTGAACGTGGAGAATCTTCTGATGACAGAAGATTTGACAAGAAGAAGGTCATGTGCTATGAATGCAATGAGCCTGGACACTTCAAGAATGAATGTCCAAAACTTCAGAAGGAAAATCCCAAGAAGAAGTTTCATAAGAAGAAAGGTCTTATGGCAACCTGGGATGAGTCAGAAGATGATTCAGACTCTGAAGATGAGCAGGCTAACTGTGCGCTGATGGCGACAGAAGATGACGGATCAGAATCTACATCAGAATCAGATTCTGAAGAGGTATTTTCTGAACTTACTAGAGATGAGTTAGTTTCCAGTCTAACAGAACTTCTGGAATTCAAGTCTCAGATTAGTCTCAAATACAAAAAGCTGAAAAAGCTATTTGAATTTGAAACAAAGAAGCTTGAGTTGGAGAATTCTGAATTAAAAGAAAAACTTTTAAAATTATCCAATAATGTTGGATCTCCTTCTGATTCAGAAAAATCCACTCCTAGTCTAAACCATATTCTGAAAGAATATGATTTAAGTTTCAGGAAGTTCTTATCTAGAAGTATTGGCAGAAGTCAGCTAGCTTCTATGATATATGCTGTGTCTGGAAACAAAAGAGTCGGCATTGGTTTTGAGGGTGAAACCCCATACAAACTTGAACCTGTTGATGAAATGAAAATCACATACAAGCCATTGTATGATCAATTCAAGTATGGCCACTCCTATGATATTAGGCACACTTCACATGCTCAAAGTTTTCACATTACACACACTAAGAAGCATGTGACACAACCTAGGAAATATCATGAAACTCACATTAAGAATTATCATGTTGTTCCTCCTATTGCTTACAATGTTAAATCCAAGTTCAATCAGAACTTGAGAAAATCTAACAAGAAAGGACCCAAGAAAATGTGGGTACCTAAGGATAAGATTATTCCTATTGCAGATATCCTTGGCTGCAAAAAGGACAAAGCACAACATGTCGTGGTACCTAGACTCTGGATGCTCACGACACATGACAGGAAGAAGGTCTATGTTCCAAGACCTGGTGCTTAAGTCTGGAGGAGAAGTCAAGTTTGGAGGAGATCAAAAGGGCAAGATAATTGGCTCTGGAACTATAAAGTCTGGTAACTCTCCTTCCATTTCTAATGTACTTCTTGTAGAAGGATTAACACATAACCTCTTATCTATCAGTCAATTGAGTGACAATGGTTATGATATAATTTTTAATCAAAAGTCTTGCAAGGCTGTAAATCAGAAGGATGGCTCAATCCTATTTACAGGCAAGAGGAAGAACAACATTTATAAGACAGACCTGCAAGATCTTATGAGTCAGAAGGTGACTTGTCTTATGTCTGTTTCTGAAGAGCAGTGGGTCTGGCACAGAAGATTAGGTCATGCTAGTTTGAGAAAGATTTCTCAGATTAACAAACTGGATCTTGTCAGAGGACTCCCTAATCTGAAATTCAAATCAGATGCTCTTTGTGAAGCATGTCAGAAGGGCAAGTTCTCTAAACCTGCATTCAAGTCCAAGAATGTTGTTTCTACCTCAAGGCCATTAGAACTCTTGCACATTGATCTGTTTGGCCCAGTCAAAACAGCATCTGTCAGAGGGAAGAAATATGGATTAGTCATCGTAGATGATTATAGCCGCTGGACATGGGTAAAATTCTTGAAACACAAGGATGAGTCTCATTCAGTGTTCTTTGATTTCTGCATTCAGATTCAATCTGAAAAAGAGTGTAAAATCATAAAGGTTAGAAGTGATCATGGTGGTGAATTTGAGAACAGATTCTTTGAAGAGTTCTTCAAAGAAAATGGTATTGCCCATGATTTCTCTTGTCCTAGAACTCCACAGCAAAATGGAGTTGTAGAACGAAAGAATAGGACTCTGCAAGAAATGGCCAGAACCATGATCAATGAAACCAATATGGCTAAGCATTTCTGGGCAGAAGCAATAAACACTGCATGCTATATTCAGAATAGAATCTCTATCAGACCTATTCTAAATAAGACTCCTTATGAATTGTGGAAAAATATAAAGCCCAACATTTCATATTTCCATCCTTTTTGATGTGTATGCTTTATTCTGAACACTAAAGATCATCTTGGTAAGTTTGATTCCAAAGCACAAAAATGTTTCCTTCTTGGATATTCTGAACGCTCAAAAGGCTACAGAGTATACAATACTGAAACATTGATTGTAGAAGAATCAATCAATATCAGGTTTGATGATAAGCTTGGTTCTGAAAAACCAAAGCAGTTTGATAATTTTGCAGATTGTGATATTGATGTATCAGAAGTTGTTGAGCCAAGAAGCAACGCATCAGAAGCAGAGCTTCTCAGAAGCAAAGAATCTGAAGATCAAGTATCAGCTTCTCTGGAGAATCTAAGCATTTCTAAAGAACCATCTGTCAGAAGATCATCCAGACTCATCTCTGGTCATTCAGAAGATGTCATTCTTGGAAAGAAGGATGATCCAATCAGAACAAGAGCATTCCTTAAGAACAATGCAGACTGTCAATTAGGTCTTGTATCTTTGATCGAGCCAACTTCTGTTGATCATGCTCTAGAAGATCCAGACTGGATAATTGCTATGCAAGAAGAACTGAATCAGTTTACAAGGAATGATGTTTGGGATCTTGTTCCTAGACCAGATGGATTCAATATAATCGGTACAAAATGGGTCTTCAGAAACAAGCTCAGTGAGAAAGGTGAAGTGGTAAGGAACAAAGCCAGACTGGTGGCTCAGGGTTATAGTCAGCAAGAAGGGATTGACTATACAGAAACCTTTGCACCAGTGGCCAGGTTAGAATCTATTCGTCTATTAATTTCATTTGCCACTCAACATAACATCACTCTCTATCAGATGGATGTTAAGAGTGCCTTCTTAAATGGTTATATAGATGAAGAAGTTTATGTCCATCAACCTCCTGGTTTTGAAGACTCTATGTCTCCTAATCATGTTTTTAAACTAAAGAAATCGTTGTATGGATTGAAACAAGCTCCCAGAGCTTGGTATGAACGCTTAAGTTCTTTCCTTCTGGATAATGGTTTCACTAGAGGAAAAGTGGACACTACTCTCTTTTGTAAAACCTTTAAAAGGGATATTTTAATTTGTCAAATATATGTAGATGATATTATTTTTGGAACATCTAATGCTACACTTGGAAAGGAGTTTGCTGAGTCTATGCAGGCTGAGTTTGAAATGAGCATGATGGGAGAACTCAAGTATTTCCTTGGAATACAAATAAATCAAACATCAGAAGGAACGTATGTTCACCAAACCAAGTATGTGAAGGAACTTCTGAAGAAGTTTAATCTTCTAGACTGCAAAGAAGCCAAAACTCCTATGCATCCAACATGCATTCTAGGTAAGGATGAGGTAAGTAAGAAGGTAGATCAGAAGTTATACAGAGGTATGATTGGATCTCTTCTATATTTGACTGCTTCTAGACCTGACATTCTGTTCAGTGTTTGTTTGTGTGCTAGATTCCAATCAGATCCTAGAGAATCTCATTTAACTGCTGTTAAGAGAATTCTAAGGTATCTGAAAGGTACTACTAATGTTGGCTTAGTTTACAGAAAATCTAAAGAATACAACTTAGTAGGATTCTGCGATGCTGACTATGCTGGAGACAGAATTGAAAGAAAGAGTACTTCAGGAAGTTGCCAATTTCTTGGAAGTCATTTGATCTCCTGGTATAGCAAGAAGCAAGCAACTATTGCTCTATCAACAACAGAAGCAGAATATGTCGCTGCTGCTGGTTGCAGTACACAGATGCTCTGGATGAAGAGTCAGCTAGAAGATTATCAGATATATGAGAGTAACATTCCTATATTCTGTGATAATACTTCTGCTATATGTTTATCTAAGAATCCTATTCTTCATTCAAAAGCTAAACATATTGAGATTAAACATCATTTCATAAGGGACTATGTTCAGAAGGGTGTTCTATCTTTAAACTTTGTGGATACAGACCATCAATGGGCTGATATCTTTACAAAACCCCTGGCTGAAGATAGGTTTAAGTTCATTCTGAAGAACATCAGTATGGATTTATGCCCAGAATGAGAAGATGAGAAGTTCTTATGTATGAGTATCTTCTGAAATGAAAGTGGATTATTTTTTTAATCAGAAGTTCTGATTGAAATCTTTTAGAAATTATGATTCGGTTATTACTAACGTTTCATTGTCTAAGTTGATTCAGAACCTCTTTTAAAGCAAAACAGCTGTAACGTTTTATCTCGGATGGTAAACCTGTTTTTACTGTTCATGGATAAGCGCGCGTGCAGTTGAAGGGACGCCGACCATAGGTAACTGTGCGTATCTTATCTTTTGTCAAAATCTCTCTCCCGTCTTGTCATGTAACATTAATTGTTTTTCACCATTTTCTTTATTGTACTTTTTCATTTTTTTAGTCTATTTAAATCCTCCGTTCCTTTGCATTCCTCATCAAGTTTTCTCTCTCTCTCCTGTTTTTTCTCTTGCTCAAACAAAGTTTTTCTTTCTTTAAAAAATCCTAGTTCAAACCTAGCGTTCATCTTGAATCCTTTGTCTGGATCTCTTAATCATGCTCTAAGCCTGTTGAAGATCTATGACTCAAAGGCGGCAGATCTATGCATATCTCGGGATGGCTCTCCTAATACCTCTCAAGTCAGACCTCTTCTTTGATGTTGATATCAACGTTCACCCAAAGACAGAAGACTTTCTTGAATTATGGGAAGAGGTTAAGAATGATATTCTTAACTTCTATGTTAAGAGAAAGCCCCGTTTGCAACAGCAGTTCTCTGTCTGTGAACTGTCCCTCTCTTCCTCTTTGGTCTCTTGAATCTCTCCTACAGTGGAGGTTCTAGTCTGGAAAGACAAGAAGACCACAGGGATTCTTGATGGGTTGACACAGAATGTGTCTTGCTAGGGTTTTGTTTTTAATTTTTGTAGTCATTTCCTCTTGGGATGACTTTTTATGTATTTGCTAGGAATGTTTCTCATCTTGTTAAACATAAGAACCTTTTGTAATATCTTTTGATTATCAATGAAAAGTTTCTTTGTTTTTACATTCCAGTGATTTTATTTGTCGTTTTATACATCTGAATCTTTTGAAATATTCTTTTTGATGTTATGACAAAAAAGGGCGAGAAGATAAATGATAAATGATTTGATTAATCTATCAGTTGCTGGGTAAAAGACCCCACATTTACTAACAGAAGCTGCAAGCTTCATATGTTTTTAAGTTGTGTTGTTGCAGGAATCATTCAAGACCAACATGAGGAGCAACAAGATGAATCAAGTTCTTGGATTCTTGAAGCAAGCTGAGTGCTATGAAGCTTCAGAATCAGAAGCAAGAAGAAATGATCAGAGATAGCTCTTGGAAACTGAAGCAAGCTGAGTGCTGTCAAGCTTCAGAATCAGAAGCACTGATAATAGAATTTGATCCATATTTGTCTATTTGTTCTGACAAAATTCTATTTGCTCTGATACATTATTTTAGCCTATATGGCTCTGATACATATCATGTGTTCTAATATACATTTTATGTTCTGACTCGTTCATGCTGACTTTTGTCGTTTAGTTTTTGTTCTGTAACATTTCAGGATGTAGAGATGCTCTGATGATGCTCTGGTACATTCAACAATGTTCTGATACAAATCTAGCATGAAGTGATGTTGGTAGAAATTCAAAGCTCTGAAGCTATCCGAGGGAAGCAGAAATCAGAAGCTGTGAATGTTCTGAAGATCAAAGAAATTCAAGTTCTGAAGCTGTCCTAAATGGAAGCAGAAATCAGAAGCTGTGAATGTTCTGAAGATCAAAGAAATTCAAGTTCTGAAGCTGTCCTAAATGGAAGCAGGAATCAGAAGCTATGAGTGTTCTAGGGATCTAAAGAAATTCAAGTTCTGAAGCTGTCCAATGGAAGCAGAAGTCAGAAGCTATGAATTCTCTGAAGACAGAAGCTTATGTGATCGTCTCTACCGAAATAATCAGGGAAGTCTTTTATTAAAGTTCTTCGAGTATTTATTTCAGGGGGAGATTATTTATCTCAGGGGGAGATTGTTAATCTCAGGGGGAGATATATTCACATGCTTATGCTATAGCTGTGTAATTTGTCTTTTGCCGTCTGCTCTTTCTGATCGCAAATTCATATCATTTATATATGTTTTTGTCATCATCAAAAAGGGGGAGATTGTTAGAACAAGATTTGTTCTGATCAATTATCTTAGTTTTGATGATAACAATAATATGAATTTTGCTTAAGATAATATGGTACTCTAATCCAATGCAATTTCCTTTTCAGGAAATATATATAGAGTATGCATAATTCAGCGCTCAGAAGCTTTGTCTCAAAGGGTTCAGCATGCAACATCAGAACATGGTCTGGCAAGACATCAGAAGATGGTCGAAGCAGAATCAGAACATGGGTCTATGGAAGCATCAGAAGAACATGAGATCAGAAGCACTGAAGTTCTGATGGTATCACGCTCAGAAGCACTTCAAGGTCAGAAGATCAGAAGATGCTTTGCACCAAGCTGTTTGACTCTGATGATATTCAAACGTTGTATTCACAAACATCAGATCAGAAGGAAGTACATGTGGCAGGCTACGCTGACTGACAAAAGGAACTTTAGAAGCTATTAAAGGCAACGTCAGTAGACACAGCGTGAACAAGGCTCGAGGTAGTTGACAAAAGCGTATAACATTAAATGCGATGCTGTACGGAACACGCAAAGCATTAAATGCACTCAACGGTCATCTTCTCCAACGCCTATTGTCATACCCTAATTTTTGACCCCCCTGAGATGGCATATCTTCAGGATTTTTCATCAGGTCAAGACAAGTTCCCAGAGCAGTCACTTCTCCATCTGGTATCCAATCGAGGATGCTCAAAGACAAGAAAGCTCAGGCAAAGGATCAATAAATACAAGGATGAGTCCCTAATACAATCATGGGGCTCAAGGACTTCATTTTTCTCATCTATGATTGATTGGACATCCAGTCATCTGAGTACAGGTTTACTCAGGTCACCAAACTAGGGTTTTGAGCCTAATCAAGGACTGAAATCAGGGATCACATTTGGGAAACCCTAAAAAGCCCCAGGAAACCATTCAAAGACATCAATCATCTTCAAATAACTCATATGACAAGATCCACTGGACATTACATCTCAGTTCAAAGTCTACAGTCATCATTGTCCTCTGGTCGACAATTAGGGTTTTTGACCTAATTCACCAAGATAGTTGACTTTTAATCAGGGCATGAATCCAAAACTCAAGACATGATTCAAGAATCTCTACTACCTCAATATAATCCATTTACATCATTCATTTGAGGAAAAGATCTTGTTTCTACACAAAAGCCCAAAAATTCACTTTGTCAGGAAAAAGTCAACTGTGAAGGATCATCATTGACTTTTAAGGTTTTTGGTCAAAAAATGACTTTCAAAGGTCAATATCATCAATATATGGATGTCAAAGTCATTTGACCAAAGAAATTCAAAGAAATTCATCAAGGAGCGAAAAGTCGGGAATTAGGGTTTTTGAAGGCATGGTGAGAACTCAAAATTTCACCTACACAACTCAAAAAACTTCCAACATGAAAGTTGTAGATCTTGCAAAATAAAACAACATCTTACAAAGGAACTTTTTTCAAAAGATCAACCATTTATGAAGTTTTGGAAATTTTGAAGTTTAGGTCATAAACACTTAGAAATTTTTCTAAGTGTTTTAACCTAGTTTTCTTCCAACTTTGGCCTCATTTTTCACAAATTTGCCAAAGGATTCTGAAGAAACTCCAAACTAATGATTTGAAGTAGATGTTTAGGGCTTTCCAAATTGTGTTCAACCTTCTCCAAATTCATTTTGAGCTAGGAGTTATGCTTGTTCAAAGTTGGCCTCATGAAGTGAAATTATAGGTCATGTACAATTTGAAACTTTGCAATTTTGTGCATTTTGCTTCACTAAATGATGCTACACGACCTCTAATACATCTGAAGACATGCCATACATTCAAATTCATCATTGCATAAGGATTAGAGAAGATTCCCAAAAACAAAGGCATGTGATTATGTAATGATTGCATTTTTGAATTTATGGCAAATGGTGAATCATCAAGGAATCTTGCTCTAAGCCAATTAGAACTCTCCTCTGAATCAGAAATGTTCCCTAAGATCATACAAGATCAATGGTTGGGGAAGCTAGCCCGAAAATGCATCATTGCATTTGGAATATTTTCAAACTTTCTTCATGGCTAAGAAACCAAACTCACCTCATTAAGCAAGCTCACTATGCACACTTACTCTGATCCAATTGCCTATAAATAGAGGGCTCATTCTCATTCAAAAAACACACCAAAGCAACTCAATTCCTTGCTTTCTCTTTCTCTTCTCATGCTTATTGTTTTTCAAAGTTCTTTGGCAAGAAGAATCGTTTTCTTCAAACCAGAGCTCATCTTTGGAAAGTAAGCATTCTAACATCTCAAGGGAGGTCATTTGAGGTGATCCAAGCACCTGGATCACTTCTGTAAGTGGAGGAACACCATTGTTGCTCTCACTTTGGAGCATTTGCAGTTGGAGGTCCATGGAGTAATTCAGGAGGTTCTGAGCCAAGCCAATCATCCAGGCACATTCCTCAGGTCATAGTGAAGCTAACCAGATGGCTGCAGCTCATCTGTAACTCAAGAATCAACACCCTCCATGTTCACTTGAAGCTGAAATCGAGGGAGGACCATAGAGCAATTCAGGAGGATTCAAGCTCCAATAAGCATTCAGTTAGCATCATTGAGTCTCAGGGAAGCTATTGAGATCATCCATTCAAGCCCAGGTGCTCTCAATCATCCTCACGACCTCCATTTTCAGAGGTAAGTTCCTGAACCTCACTTCTCTAATTTAAGTACTCTTTGTGAAATAGCTCGATTCTATCTTGTTCAGCATCATCAGAGGATTGAAAACCCTCTATCATCATCCATTTATCTTGCAGTATAGTCATTTAATTTGATTTTGAAATTTTAGGGTTCTTCACGATTTCTGGTAAATTAGTTAGATGTAGTTAATATTAATTCATGTTAGTTACATATTTAGAATCGTGAGTGAATTTAGAGCAAGTTTCATGTTTACATCATTGCAAATGGTTGAGAGTTGAGAGAGTTCAGAAATTTGAATTGATGGAGCTTGAGGTTGAAGACGAAGATGGAGGGTGGCGCCATTTTTCAAATCTCTGAGCAAAGTTTGTTTTATTTTTAATGATAGGCGTTCCCTTAACGACTGAACAAACTTGCCCTAGTGGCCTCCCATACGCCCTTAGTATCATCATGCCTCAAGTCTGGGGTTCGAATCCCCCTCGCCCCAGACTTTTTGATTCTTTTATTTTTCAAGGATTTACAACTTGTTTTGAAACATAACCAAATGAAGGCAAGTCACTATCACCACACGCGCGTTGGCTCAGTGGTGTTTGTTTTGAGTGTGTGGCCTAGAGGGCGTGGGTTCAAACCCTCCAAGGGCCAAAACTATTTTTTTTACACACAATTTCTTTCATTTTCTCACAAAACTCCACATATTCATTTAACCTATCAAATTAATTTATTTTCACTTCATTTTTCACACACTTATCATTTAATATACCTATTTTGTGAATAATCAAAAAAATCATAAAAATATTATGTATTTCTTGAATTTTAATTAGGTTTAAAATAGTATGTTTTTAAGTGTTTTCTTAAATACTTTAAATATATATATTATCACTTTATTTTAACCTAATCAATTTGTAAATATTTTTTTGATAAAACCCTAATTGTGTAGGTCTTAATTAGTTAAAAAGTCTTTATTTTTACCCTAATTAAGTTGACTTTTTGTCAATTTTCAAAATTGTTTTCAATCTCTGATAAAATCAAATGGTTAAGGTTTTCAAACAACAAAACCTTGTATCATTCCAAATCATTTTCAAATTGCTTTTACACCAGTACTGTAAAGTACTGGGCCTCTAATAGAGTGTAAGTCCCAAAAACCTTCTCTTCTTAGCTTGTTTTCAAAACTGTATTTTCAAAATCTTCTTTCTGTTTTCAAAACATTCTTCTGGTATTTGAAGGGCATTATTCCCGGTGAAACTCTTCAGATACCTATGTGACCTTTGTCCATCTTCACTTCTTCTGTTTTCAAAACCATTAACTGTTTATCATATATATTCAACTGTTATCAACAAAACAACAAAAATACTGTTGAGGCTCTGTACATACTTCTTCAATGGCCTCCACTCCATCCAGGTTAGGCTTTACAAGCTTTCAATTTACAGTCTTTATTTAAATTACTGTCAAATATAAACTGTGCATATATTAGTTTAGAACTGCGTTTGAGTATAAACCTTAGGACAGTTAAACTATATATATATTATAGGAATATAACCTAGGATTGAGAATGTCTTCCCGGTGAAGGCTCTTTCCTAATTAGAGATCTGTAGTTCAAACCCCCAAGATGAATTATTCCCGGTGAAACATCTTGGCAAAAACCTTAGAATCCAAATAATAGGACACATCCACCCAAAGAGGAATTATTCCCGGTGAAACCTCTTACCCATTTGCTTAGAGCCAAAATAAGTTCAAAACCACATAAGCTTTCTCTTGTGCTATAACAAGGACCCTCGATTAGCCTCCTCTTGGGCTTTGTACAAGGACCCACAGGCTTCTTAAAAGCATTTCCAGCTTCCTCTTGAGCTTGTATACAAGGACCCATCAGGTTTCTTATAAACATAGGAACAGGTCTTTAGTCACCTTTTAGCCTACCCTGGTGAGTTTCTTCCAATTTAAACCAGACTTTAAACAAGCTAAGTTTGTCTCAATTTTGCATTGAGTACACTTTTTGGAATGAGAGACATGGACAGTCTCTGTCACCCTTATCTTCATCAATCTTCCTTAGCAGAGTCTAGGATCCATGTTTGATCATCCTCAGCATTGAGTCAGCCTTCATCTTGGGCTTTAAACAAGAAGTCTCCACTAGATAATCTTTCTGCCATTCATATTAACAAAAACCCCTGGAAAGGGTTAGCCTCCAACATCTGTCTAAAATGTCAAATCCCTGGAAAGGGTTAGCTTCCACACATTCCTTCATTTTAATAAAAACCCCTGGAAAGGGTTAGCCTCCAACATCTGTCTAAAATGTCAAATCCCTGGAAAGGGTTAGCTTCCACACATTCCTTCATTTTAATAAAAACCCCTGGAAAGGGTTAGCCTCCAAAGTCAATTAATAAAAATGTCAAAAAAATAAAGATTCATTTCTCTTAGGAGATAATTTCCCCAAAAAAGTCAAAACCCCTGGAAAGGGTCAGCCTCCAAAAAACATGATAAAGTCAGTCTTTTAACAGACAAATTCACCAGCTGAGTCAAAATCCCTGGAAAGGGTTAGCTTCCAAAGAAAAACAGTCTTTTAATAAATAAAACCTCCTTAGTAGAGTCAAAACCAACAAAAACAGTTAGCCTCAACCTTGGGCTTCATACAAGGCACCCAAACAATAAAACTCCCCTGTCAAGAGTCTGCCTCAACCTTGGGCATTGTACAAGGCAGATAATAGAGTCTCCCCAGTGAGTCCTTCATCACTCAGTAGCCACAACCTTGGGCTTTGTACAAGGCAGATAAACCATATTTTCATGTGTCAAAGATTCCTAACACTTAGGATCTTTCCCCATATAGTCATCCATACTTAATTCATTTAAGAGTCCGCCACAACCTTGGGCTTTGTACAAGGCAGAAAATAATGTTTTCCCTAGCTAGAGTTAGCCACAACCTTGGGCTTTGTACAAGGCACACAAAATAGAGTCATTCATTCAATTATCCTCAGCAATCAGCCACAACCTTGGGCTTTGTACAAGGCACATAAATAGAGTCTCCCTAAGTAGAGTCAGCCTCAATTCTGGGCTTTGTACAGAACACTAAAATACCCTGTAATTAATCCCCAGTGGAGTCATCTCCCAGAGTCAATAATAATTAATTAATCAATCAAAAAGCCTCAAGCTTGGGCCTCATACAAGCCAGCTAAAGTCAAATCTTTTATACAGTAGATAGACATAGCTTATCTCTATAGAGAGATATTTTTACTACTCTACCACATTCAAACAAACAAACATTTCATTTCAATTTTAATCAAGTCTCCCATTTAGGATTTTGAAAGGCATGAGCTGGCAGTAAAACCCAGACATGTGGTAACTTTCCCTAATTTGGATGAGCATCCTTCTTTCATTTAAGAGGCATTTGACTGGTATACTTGCACATACACAAGTAAGGTCCCCCTCTTGAATGAAATGAATTCAGTTATTCTGTCACTCTTTAAATGTTTGTGGTAGAATAGTACAAATACCTCTCTGTAGAGATAATTTCATGTCTCTTTACTGTAAACAGAGATTTAATTCCAAGCTTCAACCTTGAGCTTCAAGCAAGGCACCAAAAATAATTAATTTCCCTAGTTAGTTCCCTGAACTACATTAAGCTCTGACTTCCACTAGGGATATGTAGGCATGAGGTTCACAAGGAATCTCAGCGAGCTAATAAAATACCAAAAATAGTCAGTCTGTCTATCTGTCTGTCTTTCTTTAATCAATTCAATTCCTTCTCCTAACACAAAGGAGAAACTTTCCCAATCATTAGCAATAAACACAATCACAATGACACAGAGAAGGTTCCTGTAGAGTACTACAGATATGTAGGGTGTTTAAACACTTCCCTATGTATAACCGACCCCCCGGACTCCAGAATTTCTAGTCTAGGTGAAATCCCCACACTTAGCAAACTCCTAGGGTTTAGTTGAGATCTTTTTTCCCCTTTCCTACTCGTAGGACAAGTAAGAAAGTTCGTGTGATATCGTAGGAAGAACTGAAACAAAATTCATCCCGCCACGGGCGCATTCTCCTTCCAAATTTCGCGTGAAGGGTTTAGCGTGCCGTCCTCCCAAGTGAAACGGGGAGGTAAAGAAAACGACCACCACACCTATAAATATGAAGTTCTGATGAGAAGCAAGGTTAACGATTCTGAACAAAACAACTCATATTAACTTGCTGAAACTCTGTTCTATTCAAAGCTCAGAATCTTCATCTTCATCAAAGCTCACTACATTGCTGTTGTAATATATTAGTGAGAATAAGCTTAAACGTTAAGAGAAATATCACAGTTTGTGATTATAGCTTTTAAGAAGCAATTGTAATACTCTTAGAATTGATTACATTAAGTTGTAAGGAACTAGAGTGATCATGTGGATCAGAATACTCTAGGAAGTCTTAGAGGTTATCTAAGCAGGTTGTAACTAGAGTGATCGTGTGGATCAGAATACTCTAGAAAGTCTTAGAGGGTATCTAAGCAGTTGTTCCTGGAGTGATCAGTGTGTGATCAGAAGACTCTGGAAGACTTAGTTGCTGACTAAGTGGAGAACCATTGTAATCCGTGCGATTAGTGGATTAAATCCTCAGTTGAGGTAAATCATCTCTGCGGGGGTGGACTGGAGTAGTTTAGTTAACAACGAACCAGGATAAAAATAACTGTGCAATTTATTTTTATCAGTCAAGTTTTTAAAGCTACACTTATTCAAACCCCCCCCCCCCTTTCTAAGTGTTTTTCTATCCTTCAGTTCGGACTCCTTCTTCTAGACGCATCCCCATGTTTACCATTTCGGTGAAATCACTTGGAGCACTAGCAATCATGCGTTCATAATAAAACGGACTGAGAGTATTCAAGAAGATCTTTGTCATCTCTTTCTCTTTTAACGGTGGATTAATCTGAGCAGCAGTTTCTCTCCATCGTTGGGCATATTCTTTGAAAGCTTCATGGTCTTTCTGAGCCATGGATCGGAGCTGATCTCTGTCTGGAGCCATATCCGAGTTGTATTTGTATTGTCGGACAAAGGCCTCACCTAGATCGTTGAAAGTTCGAATATTGGTGCTATCCAAACCTGTGTACCACTTCAGTGCGGCACCAGTCAAACTGTCTTGAAAGTAATGGATAAGCAACTGATGATTATCTGCATAAGTAGACATCTTTCTGGCATACATCACAAGATGACTTTGTGGACAAGAACTACCTTTGTACTTCTCAAAGTCTGGGACCTTGAATTTAGCTGGTATTTGTACACTGGGAACTAAACATAGCTCCTGGGCATTCTTTCCAAACAAATCTTTTCCCCGAATAGCTTTGACTTCCAGTTGAATTTTGTTGAACTGTTCTTGGAGATCTTCCACAAGATTACGCTGATTTGTGCTATCACCTTGATCATGATAAATCTCATTGCCATCATAAGGAACAGTGTGAACCGTAGGGGTCGGAACTGTCATAGTGGGTTGAGAAAGTGCCATAGTGATTTGGGAAAAAGTCACTCCTGAATGTGGAATAAATGCCGAACCTTGCGTGGCAGGCGCTTCAGTTGTGGTTGTTTGAACCCCAGAGAAATTATGGCGGAAACCTGCACCGAAGCTGAAAGGCGTGCCCCAACCGTCTGGCATAGAGAAAGATGGAATGCTGAATGCGACTGTAGAAACTGGAGTAGTGACTTCAGATGTTACCGTTGCTTGACTGTTGGGTGGCGGCTGCTGATTTTGTGCGGCCATTAGGGAGTCAACCAGAGTAGTGAGACTTTCCAATTTTTCTTGAAGGGTGGTCACCGTACCATGGAGCTCAATATTCTCTTGTTCAGAGTGTTCCATTACTCTTCTTCTGCTTGAACGAGTATTGTATCTGTGATCTGATTGCGAACGCGGTCGAGAAACTTTGAGACGCGACAGCTTGACGATCTAATGGAGAAAGATCCAAAAGATAAGGCTCTATACAACAGACTCGATATGCAGAATGATGTATGCAAAAAGAAATTATGATTTTTCCAAACATTTTAAAGATTATTTCCTTGCAAACATTTGAACACAAACTATTCTTTTATTGAAATAATGGGAAAATGTTACAACATTAGAGCATAGCTCCTTACAGAAGCAAATAAATAAATAAAAAGCTAAACAATCCTAAGCATCTTCATCAGATGAAGAACCAAATGCGTTGTGCAGCTTGAGCTTCATGATTTCTTTCCCATAGTAAGCTTTCAACTCGGCCTTTTCAGCCTTCAGTTTGTCAACAACATTCTTCCAATTGTCAGGAGTCGGAGCGTTGCTTGTTGAGCCTTCAAGATTCTTCTTGCTTTCTTTGATGTACCTCTTGATTGCAGCGTCTTTCTGACGAATCTTCTCATCTTTACTCATGAGCCAACCATCTTGATAATAAAGAGTTTCTTCGTGATCTTTCACTCTTTTCTTCAACTTTCTATTTTCCTCATCAGTTTTACGAAACTTTTCTTCCCAAGCGTCTTTTTCTAACCTCATTTTGGCTAAAATCTCTTGGTATTCTTCCGTAGTGTCAATGGGAATATTGGGTAGTTGAGACACCGCAGGGAACATGGGTTTTTCATAATCATAAGGCATTTGAAACTCCTTTGCTCTTTTCTTCACCCAGCAGGTATAGGCGTTTGTAGCAATGCAGTTTCTTACCACACCTTTTTCTTTTCTTCGGACGTCGTACCAAGCTCTTACCATTCTTGTCTTCAACCTTTGAGGATCCTCCCCTTCTCGGTAAAAGTAGCATTCCACTGCGAGACCAATGGGTTTAGCTGAATTTGCATACCCGAGTTGTCGTCGGGCTAGGACCGGATTGTAGTTAATTCCTCCTTGTGTGCCAATGAGAGGTACGTTGGCGAACTCTCCACAACTATCAATGGTTTCTGTACCACAGCGAGGCAAGGTATACCAATGAATATCATTATTAGTAAGAGACATAAGTCTTCGAGGCCAACGTAAGCCTTCTCGGTTTTCCGTGAAAATAGGAGACTTAGGTAAGTGTGAAACAATCCATTTGTACAAAAGAGGTGCACAACATACAATGATTCCACCTTCTTGGCGATTCCTGTGATGAATAGAGAAATACGTGTCACCAAGCAAAGTCGGAACAGGATTTCCAGTCAGAAAGATCTTTATGGCGTTGATATCAACAAAGTCGTTGACGTTGGGAAACAGAACCAACCCATAGATGAGCAAGGCTAGTACAGCTTCAAAAGCTATCATGCTACCAGTTTCGATGAAGTCATAGGCTTTCTTTATTAGAAACTGCAAAGTTAAACCCGGAAGGTTTCCTTTGGTAGTCCAATTACTCTCTACTTCAGATTTCTTCAAGTGAATACTTGCTGCAATGACTGGTGACTTAGGAATGGCTTCCAAACCATTGAAAGGTATTTTGTCAGACACAGGAATACCCAAAAGATTGGCATATTCTTCCAAGGTTGGTACCAACTGATAGTCTGGAAAGGTGAAACACCGGTAGACGGGATCATAGAACTGAACCAGAGTTTTGAGAAGTCCTTCATCAATGTGAGTGTTCAAGATGGGCAAAAGCTTTCCATGGCTTTTCCTAAAATTGGAAGGATCTTGTACAGAAGATGCTAACTCTTTCAGCCTTTCCACATTAGGCATTTTGAAATCGTACTTTTTGGTATGCCTTTTTACCCCTTCCATAACTTAATCCTATAATGTTTGCAAAGAAAATTCTCTAAAATTTTTTGGAAAAATCATGTTTTTATGGGAAAGAGATGGATTTTTTTTGAATGTATGAATGCATGGATGCGTGGATGCCATATATTCAAACATGGTAAAGCAAACATGGTGGTTCAAACATGGTAACGCAAACATGGTACTACAAACATGGTAATTCAAACATAGTACGCATAGGTTCAAAGGTCCAGCGTCACGAGCATGAGGTCAGAGAACCAAACATGGGATAGTACTAGGGTTTATCACCTGCAAAACATGTTCTACTGATACGTCAGAGTCTACATTTTTCTTTCGGATATTACCGGCTTGCACAACTGAACTTGTGAGCTAGAAATATTCTCAAGAAAAACTCCTCTGAGTGTGGTTCTCCGCATGACAACTATCCAAGTCTTCACCTGGATCGTTTCTGCACCACATCCTAATAAGGCCAGGATGGGTTGGGGTTCTACAGCCAACTCAGCTTCTACAGTTTAATGAAAGCAATAATGTCTTCGCAACTGAACTTGCTAAACATATACTACCAACAAGGAACCTCCACTGAGCGGAAGGATTCTCATGCTGACTTTTTAAGGACTAACTCCTTGTATGCCATACATGACTATACCCTCCACCTAATTCTTATGTGTTCTTAATCCGGGTTAGGATTTGTCCGTAATGTATCACTTGTAACAGAACCACAGATGTAGCAGAATCATAGAACCAAACATGTAACAAAAATGAAATAACAAACACAAAAATTAAAATTAACCCTTTCTTTGGAAACAATAAAAAGATGGTTCCCCAGTGAAGTCGCCATTTTTCTGTCGCGGGCGAAAAATCGTTTTGTCCTCTTTTTTTGGATGAGAGACACCTGATGCCTTCTTTGGGCTCGAGTGCTCATAAAAAATGATTTTTCTTTGTTTCGACCAAACTTTTTATTGTTTCCAAAGTAGGAAAAGGAAAAAAGCTGCAATAACCTTAAAAGTGGGGGAGAGATCTTGGGTAAGAGGGTTGGTTATACGAAGGGAAGGTATTAGCACCCAACGTATCTATAGTACTCTATAGGCTTCTTTTTTGTGTTTGTTTCAATCCATGTTATGGTGGAGGTTCTGTTATGAAATAGGTGGGAGACTAAGGTGTTTGTTTGATTATGCTCGCAAAGATCATCGCGATCCTCTGCATACATATCCCCTAGAGGGAATCAGAGCATCTGTAGCTCGGGGTCTACGGGTGCTAAGGTTTGAATGGTTTGAGAGAGAAGTTTTGCTCGCCAAGGAGTAAGACCTTGTGCCTACGTATTCTCAAAGGGATGTTGAGAAAGTCAGAGCAATCGTAGTTCCCACTTATGCTAGTGGAAGCAAAGGATAAGAGACAAATGTCATCTAAATGTTCGATGTATCTAATCTATATCATCACATACATCTGTTTGATTTTGTTTGAAAATCTTTTCATTATAAGCCCTGGGCCATGCCACTTATGGTGCTTAGAATGATAAAGATGCTTTTTAGCCAGCCTTGTGGCAAAAACTTTCAATGAAGTCAGCCTTGTGACAAAAAGTTTTGATTAATCAGCCAGCCTTGTGGCAAAAGTTTCAATGAAGTCAACCTTGTGACAAAAACTTTGATTAATCAGCCAGTATGGTGGCAAAAAGGTTTGATTGATTAGCCAGCCTTGTGGCAAAAGTGAAATTTGATTGATTGATTGATTGATTGATTGTGATGATATAGAAGAGATACTCCTATCATAGAGATGATAAATGTCTAATCTCCTAGGGTATTTGATTTGGATATTGGGGATGCTTATAAGAAGCCCGTGGGTCCTTGTACGAAGCCCAAGAGGAGGCTATCCGAGGGTCCTTGCATTGTAAGCCCAAGAGGAGGCTATGGGAGGGACAATCGAGGGTCCTTGCATTGTAAGCCCAAGAGGAGGCTATGGGAGGGTCACTCGTTTGTACCACTACGCCAAATTTAAGCTACTAAAGCGCAGCTACTAAAGCGCTTTTAGCAAAAGCGCTCTCGTAGGGTTCGCTAAAAACAAAATTAATAAACAAGGGAAAATGATGCAAAAAAAGCGCTCTGGTAGGGGGGTATGAGAGCGCTTTCAAAAAGCGCTCTGGTAGGGGGGGTATGAGAGCGCTTTTAAAAAGCGCTCTGGTAGGGGGGTTATGAAAGCGCTTTTAAAAGCGCTCTTATAGGGTGGGTGCTACGAAAGCGCTTTTGGGATAAAAGCGCTCTGGTAGGGGGTGTTATTAAAGCGCTTTTGAAAAGCGCTCTGGCAGCCCATTTAAAAAATTATATATTTTACAAACACACGCGTTTTGTTTCAGATCCAAAACACGCGAAACCCTAGCATAGAAGAGAGAGAGAGAGAGAAAGAGGAAGAAGCTACACTCCATCGCCTCCACCCCGTTACAGCCGAAGAGGAGGCGGAGGAGGAGGTCGCAGTCCAAGTCCCCGTCGCCGTCACCAGTCTTCTTGTTCGCAACCTCCGCCATGACTGTAGGCAGGTTTCTTCTCCTTTTTCATCAAATCTTTCATTTTTTTCCTCCAGAATCAACAATTGAAATGGATTGTTTAACATCGTTGTGCATTTTTTGAAATGGATTGTTGTTGTTTATGTTTTGATTGGAATGAAAAGTGAGTATTTAATTGGAGATTAAGCAATATAAAAGTATTAAAAGAAAAATAAGTAGTAGAAGTGAAACATTGAATAAAAAGAGGAAAAGGGTAAAGTGAATCATTCCTGGGCTGCAGGAAACAAATTTTTATTTATAATTTCCCAAAAAAATCCGCAGCTATACCTTTCGAATATTTTTTTTGCAGGTAATTCGTGTTTTTCTAGTAGTTGTATAAATTCACTTGTGAGTATTAGTGAGCATTCAACTGCATAAGTCTTTACTTTTCATGTTAAGGGCATGTTTAGGTGAAGTTATTTTAGCTTATCTGTTGACTGAAGTATGCACTTGTTATGGAAGACAATGCGAAAAGAACTTATGACATTTTCATTAGTTGTTTTAAGCTTATTTTGTTTAGCTCTCTTATTATAAACACTTCATATACAGGACTTGTTTGTTACATATTATAAAAAAAAAATTTGTTTTATGTTGCTTGTTCAGAGTTTGATCCTTGTGTTGATTTTTATGTTTACTTCGTATGAAATCTTTTGATTTTTCTTGTTATGAATTTTTTTTTTATGTTGGAAATTGGAATTGTGCAGGAATTTTGGGTTGGAAATGAAGAGCTTGTCAATCTGTATGAGAAGAGACTTGGTGATGCTGGATATATTCATTTTAAGCTCGGAAGGACTAACAACTGTAGGCAGGTTTCATCAACTTTTACATGATTCAAGATTTTCTATATGTAGTTAGTAATAATCACGTTTTTCTATTGTAGGTTGAGCTTCAAACAGTGGATGGACTGGTAAAGGATAGAACACAATGTGCCCCTGCCGATTATGTTCCATAGAATATGAATCAAGTAATTGTACCCCGAAGTCTTCTGTGGAAGGATCCTTCGGGGTACAGTTATTTGATTCATATTCTGTGACACAATACAACATAGCTCAGGTGACTACTGGTTCTCCACTAAAGCATCAATACAACATAGCTCCAGATAATACAGGAAGCGTACATTGGTTGCATAAGAACTCGGAAGTTGTTTCCCATTTAGTTGTTTTGGTTTAGAAATATGTGAATTGGTTTAGTTGTTTTGGTTTAGAAATATGTATATATGTATTTTGATTTACATTAATGGCATATAATATAATACTTTTTTTGTATATAATCGATATCGATTATAATGGTATATATCGATTTGAAATGATAAATTATAGGTTCATGAAAAAATACTGCCAAAAAATAGTAAATTACAGGTTCTAAAATATTGCTGCCAAAAGTGCAGGTTTAGAAATAATAAAAAGCATAAAAAAAAAAACGCAACATACGAAAGCGCTTTTGAAAAAAGCGCTCTTATAGGGGTGCCTACCAGAGCGCTTTTTCCTGAAAAGCGCTCTTAAAGGGGGGCCTACAAGAGCGCTTTTTCCAGAAAAGCGCTCTTATAGGGGGGGCCTACCAGAGCGCTTTTAAAAGCGCTTTCGTAGCCTATGCCAGCGCTGGCTTTGGCAGCGCTTTAAAGCGCTGTTAAAGGCCAAAAAAAGCGCTTTTAAAAGCCTTGCGCGTTGTAGTGTACAAAGCCCAAGGGGAGGCGTGGTATAGTTGGTTTGAGCTCTTAGAACGATTTCACCGGGAAACCATACTCTATGTCCTAACCTAAACTAGGGAGATTCTTTGCACGAAGCCCAATAGGAGGCTATGGGGAACCTAGTGTTGTACTAAGTTGAACAAGCATATATAACATGAACAAACACATGAACAAGTATGAACAAACATGGACAAACATGAATAAGTATGAACAATTACATATATATGACAAGGTGTGTGTATATAATGGAGTTTATGAAGGAAATATACCTGTAAGCATGATCCATTTGTATACACGGGGGCTCGGGACTTATACTCGGGGAGAGGCCCACTTGAGTTTATTCAAAAGCTATGTAAACAAGTATTTACAAAGGGCTTGGGACTTATACCTACATGGAGGCCCATGGTATTTTTGGGAAGATTTAAAGAAAACCTTCATTTTTTGATTTGTTGTTCGAAGTTAAAAAAAAAAAAATTGAACGAGATATATACAAAAAGGTGTGTGTACAATGAAATACCTAATTTCATGTACAGGAATGGGACTTATACCTATGTGGAGGCCCCTGTTTTATTTACAAAACATGGTTGATTGTTTTATTTACAGACGCGTCGTTTGAAAAACTATTTGAAAGTTGTTTTGAAAGAAGTTTTCTGTTTGAAGAAAAACTGTACAAAGGCAAAGGTCTGTACAAAAGGGGCTTGGGACTTATACCTACATGGAGGCCCATGGTATATTTGAAAAGTTTGAAGTTTTGTTGTTTTGAAAATGCTTTGAAAACTGTTTGAAAAGATTTTATTTTGAAGAAGTTTTATTGTTTCGGAAAAACAAACTGTACAAAAAAGAAAAGAAATGGGACTTACACTCTCTAATATTCGAGAGGCCCCACTTCGTTTTGAAAATCAATTGATCAATCCAAAAAAGATTTAATCAATAGTTTCTTTTGAAAAGAAAAATCAAAAAGAAGTGGTTTTATCGTTTTGAAAGGAATCGCGATCGCTTGTTTTAAAACGATTTGAATTTGAAAGAAATCAACTTAATTAAGTTAAAACAAGTTTTAATACTTAATTGAGACCTAAGTGATTAGGGTTTGATCACAAAAATATTTACAAGTGATTAGGTTAAAAATTAAATGAAAAATAATATTTTTTTAAAATATTAAAACACTTAAAAACACATCATTTTAAACCTAATTAAAAACATATTAAATGAATCTTTTTTTTGTGATTTTTTTGATATTGTCAAAATATATATATTGAATAAGAGGTGTGTAAAAAATGAAATTAAAATGAGTTAATTTGAATGGTTAATTAATTAGATGAAGTTTGTTAAAAAATGAAAGAAAATAGGTTGCAAAAAATTGGTTTTGTCTCCACTAGGGCTTGAACCCACGCCCTCTCTCTCACAACTCAAAAACTTAACCAAGTGGACCACGCGCGTGGTCTGATTACCATTTGCAACGAATCAGTTATATTTTGAATCAAGTTTCTAATTTCAGTTTCAAAATTTGGCGCCAAGAACACAACCCCCAAATTAAATTTGAAAATTCTGAAAACTGATTTGTTTGGATCAAGTGGATAGCCTGACTTGCTCGATTTTTCATAAGGAACACGATGGTACCATTTAATTCCATTTATTTCCACTCTAGGGTCATTGATTCTCTGATGAACACGAAGAACCCTAATTCTATGATTCATTCTGAAATTGTGTATAGCTGATGAATTATGAAATTGATTGAGGGTTATTGATCAGTGATAGTGCAGAAACAAGATGGCAAACTAGTTTTTCATTTATGATGCATGTATGTATGAGTTTGAAGTTGATAGCACTTACCTTCAAAAACGGCCAAACTGGAAATTGAAATCGAGCCTGGAAGTGTTACAGATGTTGTTGCTCAATCTGGACAGCTTCAATGGACCTTAGGGAAGGTGTCTGGATGCTTGGAACAGTTTGAATTCATTTGAGCTAAGATATGGAACCCAATCTGCAGGGCTTTGGAGAGTGAATCGAATTTGATGATGAAGGTGTTTCAGATCATGGATGATGGTTGGGACAGTTCATATGAAGTATATGGATGGTGTTAGAAGTGTTAACTTGGACAGATATGACCTGGAATTGATTTTGGCATGATAAGGCTTAGGTTATGCATATTTGAGAAGTGAGGTAATGATTTTGAGTTTTAGGTGTTTTTGGGGTGTATGGATGGATCAAACACATCCCATATGATGTTTGTGGCTTGTGGGAATCATCACTTTGCTCAGAACTTGCAAGGTTTAGAGGTTGAGTTTTCTACCTCTTTGAAAACTATGAAACTTGTAATTCAAGAAAGAAAGAGAAAACCTATGCTTTGTGAGGTTTTGGTGTGATTTGCAATGAAGTAATGACCTCTATTTATAGGCCAAACTTTCTGAACTCAGAGCTTTGCAACTTGCTTCTTCTTTGGTGATTTGGCACTTAAGGGATAGAAAGGAATCTTACCATTAAATGCATATGGTTAAAGTTACTAAACCATGGTTAAAATTGGCTATGCTTCTTATCTCTTTCCCATCTGTCTCAAATAAGAAAATATCTTCCAATTATTGCCTCTATGTATCATTACTTGGATCATTTGGCAATTTGGTTCATAACTTAGTGAAAATGGCTTGAAATTTCAAGTGAAAATGATCACTAAATGCATAATTCAAAACCATAGCTATGCTCCATATTTTTTCATGCTCTTGGACATTTTGGAAAGCTTATGTTACACACTTCAAAACTCTAATTGAAAGTTTCTTCAAGACCTTTAAGGAAATGGGTGAAAAGGGCCCATGAACTTTGAAGAAAGTGAGATTTTAAGTGAAGTTTTCAAAAAGTACCAACTTTGAAGCTCCATATCTCTTAAATGGTTGATCTTATGGAAAAAAATTATATGTGTCAAAGTTGTTTATTGGATCAAAATCTACAACTTTCATGTTGGAAGTTTTTTTCAGTTTGTAGGTGAAATTTTGAGAAATTCCCTTCCAAAGTTTGGAAAAAACCATTGAAAAACACTTAGAAAATTTTCTAAGTATGAAAGTCAAACTTTTGACTATTTGATTCTTGATTGGTTTTCTTGATTTTTCTTGATCAAATGACTTCATATATCATATATTGATGATTCAAAACTTCAAAAGTCATGGTTGACCAAAATTCTCCAAAAGTCAATGGTGATCTCGTACAGTTGACTTTTTCAGACCAATCGCGTTTCTGGAGATTTCAAATGAACCAAGCTATCCTCACCAAATGAATGGTATGAATGGATAATATTGAAGCATTAGAGGATATTGAGCCATGATTTGAGTTGTGGCACCATGTCCTGATTAAAAAGGCAGTTGTTCAGTGAATTAGGTCAAGAACCCTAATTGTCGACCTGATGAAATTGATGACTGTGGATCTTGAATTGAGATGTAATTCCCATTGGATGTTGTCATAGGGATTATTTGAAGATGATTGAAACCTTTGATTGACTTCCTGGGGATTTTTAGGGTTTCCCAAATGTGATCCCTGATTTTAGTCCCTGATAGTTCAAAACCCTAATCTGATGATTTGAAATTTCACTGTTGATCAATCCTTGTGTAGGAGATGTCTTGAGCCAATGGATTAGATCAAAATGATGTACTTGGGGTCTTGAGGTCATGTCCCAAGTCATTAGGTCAAATCCTGAGCAAAAGTCAGGAGTATGCTATCTTCAGTCAAAACCCTAATTTGGTTGATTCAGTGCCTTTGAGCTTGTTGAAATGAATCTCTGAGGACCAAATGTTGATTGTTGATGAAGATAGTTCTTTTGAGATGGAGGGAGAACAAAACCCTAATTGATTGTTACTTGTACTGATGAGTGGTTTCTTGATTAAACCCTGCTGAGTCACAAGTAGCAAACACAAGCTATGCAATTTGTTAGAGATGCAAATGATGCATATGCTATGATATGAGGTGGTATCTTAGGTCAAAAATTGGGGTATGACACTTAGCAATAGGGACAATCACTTTCCATAAGGCAACCTCGGGAGAGTTTCAATAACTTTGAAGGCAACATTGCTTTAGGAATCCTCGGAATCGAGGGACTTGACTATTTTTAGGCAACAAAGATAAGGCAACAAGCAACAATTAAGACAACGAGAGGAATTACCCTAAAGGTGTGTGGGTGCAACAATCACGTGATTCAATTCAGATAGTTATCTTTTAATTAATGATGCTAATTCAGTTCAAGGCTTGCACTCCCTAAGATTACTAACCACAGCAGAAAAGTAAAGCAGTTTAAATGTCCTACGCTATTACAATAAACACCTGCGGGGATGGGGAAATTAAAAGACGGGAAAATAGAGAGATTAATAATTAGTTTTAAATATCCTTGAACGCTTTGATTTTCCTCGAACCCTCGATCGCCCTGAAAATTAACAGAAAAATAATAGAGGGAGTGAGTGTAGGAAAAGTTCATTGACATTTGAAAGTAAACCCTAAATTAGTTTATAAGGCAAAATTAATATTTAAATAAAAAGGAGAGAATAGAACTTAGCTTTTGATTGGTAGAGCGCGTAGTCGGAAGATCTTGAGGTAAACCTGAAAAGTAGGCGCGAAGAAGAGAAGTGTTAGTGCATCCACTGAAAATACACAAACCCTACAATTAATTTAACATTTTAAATAATTGTTTAGAAATTAAGAAAATCGGACGTGCAATTAAATATGACAATTAGTTACATAAAATTAAAAAAAATAAAATGTTTAAATGAAATAAGTTAGAATGAAAAGGAAAAGGTTTTTGAAAATGTCAGGGTAAACCCTGATTTTTAAGGGAATGAGATTTTATAAAAAGCGACACTAAGTTAATGGACGACACCTGCCTAAGACACTTATGGTTACTAGGGTTTTGTTTAAAGTCGAGGCTAAATAATCCTAAAATTAATTAATGGTTATAAACCTAATTAATTTAGAGACTAATCCTAATAATTCTAAAATAATTAAATTATTTAAAATTATTTTGATTTAAATAAATTTTGAAAAGAAAGTTAATTTAAAAGAAAGATAACAAATCTTTGAAAAAAAGGTTTTAGTGTTAAAAGAAAAAATTTAAAAATTTAAAGGTAAACCTATTAGAAATAAAATAAAAGAATTAATTTAGAAAACTTAACGTAGGAAATCCGGTGTGGTTGGCTTCTGAAGGTCCATGATAGTCCTGCAAGCCGGTGGGCGTTGGATCTATAGCTGGGTTGATCAAACAATTCTACTATAAAGGCATATGATAGTCCTTCGCTTGCTGGGCGCACTAGATCTGTAGCCAGGGCAATCTAAGAAAAAATTGGCAAAATTTGTTGAGAGTGGGAATCGAACCCCCTCCCTCACGGGTGAAACTTCATCATGACAACCTTTCCACTGAGCCATGTTGTTTACGCTGTATATGTATGGAACACTAATCAATTTAAACAAACAAACAATTAAAAAAAAGATCAAATTAAAACCAGCGCCAAACTGTTCATCTTCTTCATCGATCCTCTTTCTGGGCTCAGAATTACTCTCTAGCGATACCGTGACTTATAGGGAGATCTTCAGTGCGTCTTGATCGATGATGAAGCTCAGGTTCCACTCAGAAAACTCCAGGGAATCGATTTTGATGTCTGGTTGGCCTGAATCGGACTATATCTCCAAGAACAGTTTTGATTTTTTTTCGGCTTAAGGGGGCTCGGTTATGTCTTCAGCTGCTGCAAATCCCTATTTTTTTTGTCTCCTCTTCCTGGGAATCCTGAGTACTTATAAGTCAGTAAATTAGGTTTACAAAAACTTCCTCAAATCATCCATTGTTTAAAGATTGAGATTTGATTTCCAAATGATATAGAAATTTTCTAATTATGGTCAATCATATCCCATGATATTCTTGAGCTCCAAAGAAATCTTTTGTTGCAGCTTTTGAACAATAACAAACATTTAATAATAATAAAAATAAAATTAATAAAATGACCTAAAATTCTAAAAAAAATGACATCTAAAAAGAAGCTTCGGCTGTTTTTTTTATTTTTTATAATTATTATTTTTCTCTAAAAAACTAATTAAAACTAAATACTAAAAATTTAAAACTAAAAATTGAGTAAAATTAAATTATGAATAAAAAATCTAAAAACTAATAATAATAATAATAATAAGACTAAAGCTAAACATATAACAATATAACAAAAAAATAAAAAAAGACAAAATAGTAGAGGTGGTGGGGTTTGAACTCAGGTCTTTTCACCTATTCAATTCCTCACACTCACTGTATTATCTTCTAGGCCCTTACATTCAAAATAAGTTTGCATTTGCCAATATATGAAGGGTACGACAATGCTTTTCAATTCGAGTATAGTAGCCAAATGAATCCTGGAGGAAACCCAAGTTTTCAGAAATCTTTTGATCTCATGCCTTAAAATCCTTTTGAACTACGGTATTAAATTGTATGAATGCCCGTTATGCAAATGACTTAGGGGAGTGTATGCATATGAAATGAGAGACGTGAATAAGGCAACAACGAAATCATGAGGGTAAATTTTAGGGTATGACAGCTGCCCCTGTTCAATCTTCTTCCACCTGAGGATGTAGACTGGCCTGTGTGCCTGTCGGAGTCTGAAGGTATAAGAGGATTGAACACTAGAATACCCAAGAAATTTGCCCTTGCTGAGATAGGGACCTTTTGTAGGAGATGGGCTTAAAGATGCCACCTGATCCGGATAAGTACGAAAGTCAGGATAAGTCGTACGTTAGACTATACCCGAGATTGAAGTATTGAAAGGCCCTTGTCGGAGATGGGCTTGAAGATGCCATCAAATGTTTGAAGAGTTGTTTGTCTAAAGCAGATGCTTTTGAGACTGGATCATATGCAGTAATATCTTACAGAAGACTACCTGGAAAGGTTCCTGAAAAGGGTAGATCACTGGCCTAAAGAAGACTATGTTTACTGATTTAAAGGAAATTAGGCTTTAAACAAAGCTCGGGAAGAAATGTCTTGTAGAAGATTAATTGAGAAACTCCTTGAAAGGGCAATAGATGTCTTGGAAAATGTTGGATAAATATGTTGAAGAATATTACCTAGAAAGGTTGAGATATGTCTTAAACAAGATTAACCTAGAAAGGCTCTTTAGGAAGGATATGATATGTCTTAAACGAGACTACCTAGAAAGGCTCCTACAAAGGATACGAATCATCTTTAGAAAAGATTACCTAGAAAGGCTCCTATAAAGGATGTGATCTATCTTAGAAAAGATTACCTAGAAAGGCTCCTATAAAGGATATGATTCGTCTTAGAAAAGATTACCTAGAAAGGCTCCTATAAAGGATATGATTCGTCTTATAAAAGATTACCTAGAAAGGCTCCTAGAAAGGATATGAGTCATCTTAGAAAAGATTACCTAGAAAGGCTCCTAGAAAGGATATGATTCATATTAGAAAAGATTACCTAGAAAGGCTCCTAGAAAGGATATGAGTCATCTTAGAAAAGATTACCTAGAAAGGATGATAAACGTCTTAGAGAAGACTGCCTAGAAAGGCTCCTAGAAAGGATAGGGTGTTCTTTGATTGTTTCTGATTTATCTTTGAAGAAAGCCTCGGAATGAAGCAATCAGAATAGTATTCGTCTCGGATGAGATTGAATCGTTGATACGATTGTATTTTCACCGCATTTGGATGATAATGTTATTTTGATTATGAAATGACCTGAAAAGGAAAGATTAGTTTTATGCAATGTCCTGATGCGTGTATTGAGATTCTCGGGATAAACGAGAGTATTGTATGTTATGCATGTATTTATGAATGATGTAGGGATGGACTATATAGTCGGAGCATATTGATAATTCTTGTATAACAACTGCCGGTTGAGAAAATAAATCTCTGTGTGCTGTTGGAGATAATGACAAGAGAATTCCTGTCTTTCGTTCGATGATATCCAGCTGGGGATTTTTTGTCTTCGCTTAGGGATGAGAGTGACTTGAGTGATCTGATCCTGATGTATCCCGGGGACAAGAGAGATGAGTATATTATCCGACCAGATTTCTGAGCGGCAACTTTAATGGAAATAGCGAGTTTGAATAACCTTGTTGGAGGAAAAGATTATGTCGGAGAACCGGAAGTGTCGGAGATATAAAATTCGTTGGGGAACCACGTGTTTGTTAGGAAGAGATTATTTGGAGATAACTTTTTAAAGTGCTAGGTGGGGATATATTATGAAAACTGCTCTGTGGGAAAAGTTCCTTGAGATTTTCAATTTTCCATTGCCCCTTGTCTTTGAGTACTTGCTGTTGAAAAACACTTGCGAGAGTATACCTGCCCCTGGAATCAATAGCTTGGTATGCTCGGTACTTGAATTTGGAATTAGAACTTCAAAGAAGAGACATATACTGACATCATCTGATGCTAGTAGCTAAATAGCATTCGTTGAGAGTTGTGACTGATGTGACATGCCCCCAGTGATGGACTAACTTCTCTGGTTTTTCAGTGCCTCTGAGAGGTTCTATGAATCATGACTAGTTTTCCCCTAGTAGATGAGATAATAAGATGTCGTGCCCCTTGTGTAAACAACCTTTTGGCTGATCGAGTCATGCATACGAGACGTCTCTGCAAATTTATTTGTCGGGAGGACTTTTAGTCATTAATTATGCCCCATGCAGATTCTTCCTGATGCCAAACATTTGAAATTACGTAGACAAAATTGTTTTATAATGACACTCATTAAAATGCAATGCATATGTCTGTCTTGGAGTTTAAAAACAATTTTAGTAAAACAAAATATGTAAGAAAGTGATATTTGTAAAACATGATATCAACTCAGGATTTTTGGTAAACTTTAAGGAGTTAGGATACCCTTTTTGTGACAGTACGCTTTCGAACTAACCATGCTTCAGTTAGGACTTTCAAGGGTTGTAACGTGGTTTGGTTCACAGTTTAAGAATCAAAGGATAAAGGCTCAAAGTTTATTTGTACCCATCCCAATCTTCGTGATGTTCTTCGATCTTATGCTCAGTTAACTTTGCATTTAAGTTCTAGCAGGTCTTGAAGTCGTAATGTTGACATTTGATGATGGTTGAAGTACCGAAAGTTTATTTGAAAAGGCAGTCATCCTTTTTGTAATTTTTTCTTTCGTCGAGGATTTGTAGTAACCTCTTTTTTGAATTTATTATCCCTAACTTTTGCCTGAACTGTTTATTTTGAGATTACAGTCAGCGGGATGTTTCGATTTTTGATAAGTCTCCTTCATAGGTTTTGACTTAACAGTTTTCTTTTTCTTTTATGGATATTGACTGCCTGACTTGAGAATTACGGGAATCCATCACTTGTGTAAAGCACCTAGTATAATTGAGTTAACTGAGTAACTACCCTGCCCCAGGTTATGATTAAGGGTTTTAATCTGTATGAGAAAGAAAAATTCTACTTCTTAGGCTCAAAGGAGTTGACGAGGGATTAACATCCTTATATCTCCATTGTTTAGGAATTGAAACAATGCCTGTACATCGTCAGCATAGTCTGTTCGAAAGCGTACTGTATGAGGTTGCGGTATCGTTTTCGTCATCCTCCCTCAAAAGGCTTACAACTTTAGCGAGAGTTAAATATCATAAAGAAAACCAAGTAAAAACAAAGTTTAATATAGAAATAGGAAGAGAAATAAATCAAGACAAACATATGCAATGCATTAATGATTATGATAAAATAAATAGAGTCTGACATAAGACGAATGTTTAAACAAACAGGAAAGAAATTGCGAATGCGAGTAAATCAATGATCTAAATAGCCATCCTTTAGACTTTGTGTGGCTCCTCTGGTTGGCCAAATTCGACGATCCCTTCTTCAATCAAGTTTTGAATTTTATGTTTCAATGGCCCACAATCTTCTGTATCGTGACCAGGACTATTTGAATGGTAAGCACATCTTGCATGATGCTTGTACCCAGGGACGGGATTAGCAGGAGCTGAGTATGGAGGCAATAGAGTTATCAGACTCCGATCGAGCAAGTGTTGCAAAGCTTGAGCCAATGGCATGTGTAGTGGGGTAAATGACCTTTTGGGTTTGGATTTTCAAGTACGTTGGCCACCTTGTTGCTTACGTTGATCTTTCTGTTGCTGTTGTGTTGGGGCCTGACTAGAGACCAGGACTGCCCCAATAGTGTTGGTTCTTCTGATTGTATGGCTTTTTTACAGTACCAGAAGAAGTAGCCACCTGAATTTTTCCGCTTCGGATGCCACTTTCAACACGTTCTCCAGTTAGTATGAGGTCGGTGAAACCAGACGAGGAGCTTCCAAGTAAATGAATGTAAAAGGGACCAGTCAGTGTATTCATGAATATGTCAACTAACTCTCGGTCAGCAAAGGGAGGTTGGACTCTGCCAGCCAAGTCTCTCCATTTCTGAGCATATTCTTTGAAGCTTTCATTTGGTCCCATGGACATGCTTTGTAATTGTGTACGAGTTGGCGCAAGATCAGCATTGTATTGGTATTGCGTGTAGAAAGCAACAGCCAAGTCTTCCCATGTATGGATGTTGGTACCCTCCAGCTGATAGTACCATTCCAGTTGAGTTCCAGATAAGCTCTCTTGGAAGAAGTGGATCCATAGCTTCTTATCGGCGGTATGAGGTTGAATCTTCCTTACATAAGACCTCAAGTGCAATTTAGGACAAGAGACTCCATCACATTTTGCAAGAGTTGGAACCTTGAATTTCGGAGGGATAACAACTCCAGAGATGAGTCCTAGCTCCTCAAAATCCAGACCGGGTACCTTCTGAATTTCCATAGCTTTCATACGTTCCTCCAGCAGTTTGTACTTGTCATCAGGATGTTCGTCCTCATAGTAATAGTCCTCTTCTTCCTCAGAAGGCTTGGCAGAATCATGGTTACTTTTTGCCTCCTTGATACTAGCATCATCATCTTGCTCATCCCCGTCACTGTCTTCAGAGGCTTCGACATCCCTGAGTTGCAAGATCGGTCTAAGCTTTTTCACCTGATTCTTCTTACCCTTCTTCTTCTTCTTTTTAGTCAGCATGGCTTTCAACTCTTCTTGCCCCTTGGACAAATTCAGAATCAAGGCTTGGAACTCAGTGTTTTGAGCTTGGAGATCCTTAACTGATTGTTTGAGATTCATGATGCTGAAATAAACAGCGAGGAAGGATGAGAAACCCATCATAGGAAACCTGTTATGCGATGTTATGAATGCAGATGCAATGTTTTCAAGGATCTTTAAGGAATATAGTTAGCACATTTAGAGAATGATTTGGTCGCATGTTTGTTTGAACAATTCTGACTCTTGTCTTTGAACGTCCTTCTTTGAGAATCAAGCTCACCATATCGAGTGGGTCGTCGCCTCTGATTCGGGATACTTCTGAATTTGAAAGTATATGGCTAGAGGAAAATAAATCCTCTTGCCCCTTGGTAGGCACCGAGTCTTTGAATTGGAAGGTGTGTGGCCAGAGGAAAATAAATCCTCTTGCCCCTAGATAAGAGTTCAGTCCTTGATAAGAGCACCTGAAATTGTGCGCCCTAAATTCCTAAGATCCTTGAAAGGGTTAGTTAAATCATGTTATGCTTATGATGTCATGATGTTATGCAATGCAGTGCATTAAGTAAAGCACAAGGTAATAAGGACGAAATGCCCTACAAGCAAAACCTGCAAGGAAATCAAAGGGTTAGTAGCATATACAAGCAAGTCACACAAGTGCCCTTAAGTTTAAAGGCTTGCTTGAAGTTCGTAGGTAAGTACCCTCCCCACTGACGTTTAGTTGGTTCAACCTGTCCTAGAATAGTAACCGGGTTCTATGGTGCTCATATCCCTGATCTTTCTCGCGGGCATTGTCTCAACATGGCACTCGATCGGCCAGCCAAAAGCATCCCTAGGGTCCAATCTCAATGAGTGTAGCATCGAGTATCAACCGGCTTCAGTCAGGAATCCAAAGCCAGCTATCTCGCTACTTCCTATAGGCCAAAGTCAAGTTCAACTAGGGTTCTAAGGGCGAATTAGTGCTTATGACACCACGCGGTATCCAAATGTCTCCTCGATCATATTCAAGGGCCATCTGGACAAACCAAAGCATCGCACTAACGGTGGCCACCAGTTCAACCATAACGATACATGTCGTACAGTCTCCCTGGTCTAATGCCACATACCTAAGGTACACTAGATCCGGGTGTAGGATTTTTCACACAGCAGAATACCCAAAACAGCCTTTAAAGATAAAGCAAACAAGTCAAACAAATTTAAAGTGATCCTAGCTCTAAGGTAACCCCTCTTTTATTCGAAAGCATCCCCAGCAGAGTCGCCAGTTCTGTAATACGGTGAACTGACTTTATTCGAAATGTCGCGGATAGCATGAGTCGCCACCGACTTTTATTTTATCCAATTAGGAAAGGCTAAAAGAACAGGAAAGACCTTAAAAAGATTTTGAGTTCGGGGGGTAAGTTATACAAAGGGAAGGTGTAAGGCACCCTTTGCATCCATGGTTATCCATGGGCTCTTAATTGCTTAGCTCACTTTTGACTTTGTTTGAAAAGATTGAGAAAAGTTTGAATAAGAACTTTAGCTTGTAAATAAGCGTAGTCTTTTTGAATTTTGATTTTGAAAAGAGGTGTGAAAAGATTTTGAAATTTTGAATTTGAATCGAGCAAGCAATTAAAAGCTACCTACCCTAAGTTTGAAAAATCATTCTTTTAGCTTTTCGGGCGAAAGGATCTATCCATACCATGAGAGGGCAGGAAGTCTTTCAATTGGATGTTAAGGGTCATCGAGAAATCGTTCGCCATAAGACTGTCCCATGCCATAAAGAGGGCAGGTAGTCTAAGGGAAGGATGTAATAGTCATTTAAGGCAACATGCGAGGACACCTTAGTGTCGCGGGGAAAAATCGTTATCTTTTTTCGGATGAGACACCTGATGCCTTCTTTGGGCTCGAGTGCTCAAAAAAATGATTTTTCTTTTGTTCCGACCAAACTTTTTATTGTTTCCAAAGTAGGAAAAGGAAAAAAGCTGCAATAACCTTAAAAGTGGGGGAGAGATCTTTGGGTAAGAGGGTTGGTTATACGAAGGGAAGGTATTAGCACCCAACGTATCTATAGTACTCTATAGGTTTCTTTTCTATGTTTTTCATTCCATGTTATTGAGAGGTTCTTGTGAAATAGGTGGGACCTAAGGTGTTTGTTTGATTATGCTCGCAAAGATCATCGCGATCCTCTGCATACATATCCCTTAGAGGGAATCAGAGCATCTGTAGCTCGGGTCTACGGGTGCTAAGGTTTGAATGGTTTGAGGGAGAAGTTTTGCTCGCCAAGGATACGACCTTGTGCCTACGTATTCTCAAAGGGATGTTGAGAAAGTCAGAGCAATCGTAGTTCCCACACTCATGCTAGTGGAAGCAAAGGAAAAGAGACAAATGTCATCTCAATGTTCGATGTATCTAATCTATATCATCACATACATCTGTTTGATTTTTGTTTGAAAATCTTTTCATTATAAGCCCTGGGCCATGCCACTTATGGTGCTTAGAATGATAAAGATGCTTTTTAGCCAGCCTTGTGGCAAAAACTTTCAATGAAGTCAGCCTTGTGACAAAAAGTTTTGATTAATCAGCCAGCCTTGTGGCAAAAGTTTCAATGAAGTCAGCCTTGTGACAAAAACTTTGATTAATCAGCCAGTATGGTGGCAAAAAGGTTTGATTGATTAGCCAGCCTTGTGGCAAAAAAGTTAAGTTGATTGATTGATTGATTGATTGATTGATTGTGATGATATAGATGAGATACTCCTATCATAGAGATGATAAATGTCTAATCTCCTAGGGTATTTGATTTGGATATTGGGGATGCTTATAAGAAGCCCGTGGGTCCTTGTACGAAGCCCAAGAGGAGGCTATCCGAGGGTCCTTGCATTGTAAGCCCAAGAGGAGGCTATGGGAGGGACAATCCAGGGTCCTTGCATTGTAAGCCCAAGAGGAGGCTATGGGAGGGACAAGTCGTTTGTACAAAGCCCAAGGGGAGGCATGGTATAGTAGGTTTGAGCTCTTAGAGCGATTTCACCGGGAAACCATACTCTATGTCCTAACCTAAACTAGGGAGATTCTTTGCACGAAGCCCAATAGGAGGCTATGGGGGACCTAGTGTTGTACTAAGTTTAACAAGTATATATAACACAATCACAAATATGAACAAGTATGAACAAACATGGACAAACATGAACAAATATGAACAGTTATACATATATATGACAAAGTGTGTGTATATAATGGAGTTTATGAAGGAAATATACCTGTGAGCATGATCCATTTGTAAACACGGGGGCTCGGGACTTATACTCGGGGAGAGACCCACTTGAGTTTATTCAAAGCTATGTAAACAGGTATTTACAAGGGGCTTGGGACTTATACCTACATGGAGGCCCATGGTATTTTTGGGAAGATTTAAAGAAAACCTTCATTTTTGATTTGTTGTTCAAAGTTAAAAATCAAACTGATCGAGATATATACAAAAAGGTGTTTGTACAATGAAATACCTAATTTCATGTACGGGAATGGGACTTATACCTATGTGGAGGCCCATGTTTTATTTTATAAAACATGGTTGATTGTTTTATTAAAAGACGCGTCGTTTGTTGTTTTGAAAACAGTTGAAAAGTATTGTTTTTGAAAGAAGTTTATTTGTTTTGAAAAAAGGACTGTATAAAAAGAAAAAGGAGTGGGTCTTAGACTCTCTAATATTCGAGAGGCCCCACATCATTTTGAAAATCAATTGATCAATTAAAAAGATTTAATCAATAGTTTCCTTTGAAATAAAAAAGAAATGGTTTATCGTTTTGAAAAGAATTGTGATTGCTTGTTTTAAAACGGTTTGAATTTGAAAGAAATCAAATTAATTAAGATAAACACAAAGATTACACTTAATTAACACCTAAATGATTAGGGTTTGATCACAAAATATTTACAAGTGATTAAGTTTGAAAATCAATGAAAAACAATATTTTAAAGTATTAAAAAAACACTTAAAACATGTCATTTTAAACTTAATTAAAAATGTATTAAATAAATATATTTTTGTGATTTTTCTTGATATTCATAAAATATATATATTAAATAAGAGGTGTGCAAAAAATGAAGCAAAAATGAATTGATTTGAATGGTTAATTAATTGAGTGAAGTTGTTAAGAAAATGAAGAAAAATAGTTGTACAAAATTTGGTTTTGTCTCCACAAGGACTTGAACTCACGCCCTCTCTCTCACCAACCAAAACTCTTGCCAACTGAGCTGCGCGCGCAGCTTGTAATACACACGTATCCAACTGATTATATTTTAAACTCAACATTTGAAATTTCTAAATCAAAAATGGCGCCAAGAACACACCTTCAACTGAATTTTGAAAATCTCCAAAACTGTGTTGTTTTGATCAAGTAAAGGGCCTATCTCACTCGGTTTTTCACGAGGAACATGATGGTAACCTCACAATTCATTTATTTTTGCTCTAAGGTGATCAATTTTGTGATGAACACGAAGAACCCTAAAACTGAAATTCAATGTGAAATCGTGTATGTGCAAGTTATGATGCAATTGATTGAGGGTTAATGATCCTCATAGGTGCAGAAACAAGATGGTATGTTCATATTTCATTTATGATGCATGGAGAATATAGTTTGAAGTTCATGAGGCTTACCTTTAAAAACGGCCAAACTGGGAATCGAATTCTGAGTTAGAGGTGTTGCAGCTGCTTTGTAATGATCTGGATAGCTTCAATGATGATTATGGAACATGTCTGGATGCTTGGAACCACCTGGATTCATCTGAGCATGACCATGGTACCCGATCTGCAGAAGCTTCAAGAGTGAATCGAATTTGATGATGGAGAGGTTACAGGTCATATGTGAGTGTTTGGATCATTCATATGAAGTATATGGAAGGTGTTAGAAGTGAAAGTTTGGACAGAAATGATCTGGAATGGAAATTGGCATGATAAGGTTCATTATATGCAAACATGGAGGTTGAAGAGTGATTCTGAGTTTTAGGTGTTTTTGGGGTGTGTGAATGATTCAAACACATCCCAAATGATGTTTATGAGATGTTAGAATCATCAATTTGGCCATAACTTCAAGGGTTTGGAGGTTGAGTTTTCTACCTCTTAGAAACTTAAGAAACTTGTAATTCAAGAAAGAAAGAGAAAACCTATCTTTTGTGAGGTTTTGGTGTGAATTTGAATGAAGTTTGGACCTCTATTTATAGGCCAAGAGTTCTGAACTTAGACCTTTGCAAGTTGATCAAGAAGTGATGATTTGGCTTAAGAGATAAAAAGGAATCTTTTACATTTAATGCAAAATGGTTAAAGTAACTTAACCATGGTCATTCTTCCAAGCTTCTTATCCTCTTCCATTCTGATCTCAAACCAGAAAAATATCTTCCGATTATTGCATTGGTGTGTCATCACTTGAATTATAGGCCATATAGTATTGAACTTAGTGAAAATGGCTTGTAATTTCATGCATAATGACCTCTAATGACAAAATTCAAAACCATAGCTAGGCTCCATATTTTTTCATGCTCTTGGACATTTTGGAAAGCTCATATTACACACTTAAAAACCCTAGTTGAAAGTTTCTTCAAGACCTTTAAGGAAATGGGTGAAAAAGATCCATGAACTTTGAAGAAAATGAGGTTTTTAAGTGAAATTTTCAAACGATACCAACTTTGAAGCTCCATATCTCTTAAATGATTGATCTTTTGGAAAAAAATTATATCTGACAAAGTTGTTCATTGGATCAAAATCTACAACTTTCATGTTGGAAGTTTTTTTCAGTTTGTAGGTGAAATTTTGAGAAATTCCCTTCCAAAGTTTGGAAAAAACCATTGAAAAACACTTAGAATTTTTCTAAGTATGGAAAGTCAAACTTTTGACTTTTTGATTCTTGATTGATTTTCTTGATTTTTCTTGATCAAATGACTTCATACATCATATATTGATGATTCAAAACTTCAAAGGTCATGGTTGACCAAAATTCCCCAAAAGTCAATGGTGATCTTGTACAGTTGACTTTTTCAAACGAATCGCGTTTCTGGAGATTTCAAATGAAACAGGCTATCTTCACCAAATGAATGGTATGAATGGATCACATTGAAGCATTAGAGGATATTGAGCCATGGTTTAAGTTGTGGCACCATGTCCTGATTAAAAAGTCAGCTGTTCAGTGAATTAGGTCAAAAACCCTAATTATCGACCTGATGAAATTGATGACTGTGGATCTTGAATTGAGATGTAATTTCCATTGGATGTTGTCACAGGGATAATTTGAGGATGATTGAAACCTTTGATTGACTTCCTGGGGATTTTTAGGGTTTCCCAAATGTGATCCCTGATTTCAGTCCCTGATAGTTCAAAACCCTAATTTGATGATTTGAAATTTCACTGTTGATCAATCCTTGTGTAGGAGATGTCTTAAGCCAATAGATTAGGCCAAAATGATGTACTTGGGGTCTTGAGGTCATGTCCCAAGTCATTAGGTCAAATCCTGAACAAAAGTCAGGAGTATGCTATCTTCAGTCAAAACCCTAATCTGGTTGGTTCAAAGTCCCTGAGCTTGTTGAAATGAATCTTTGAGGACCAAATGTTGACTGTTGATGAAGATAATTCTTTTGAGATGAAGGGAGGACAAAACCCTAATTGATTGTTACTTGTACTGATGAGTGATTTCTTGATTAAACCCTGCTGAGTCACAAGTAGCAAACACAAACTATGCAATTTGTTAGAGATGCAAATGATGCATATGCTATGATATGAGGTGGTATCTTAGGTCAAAAATTGGGGTATGACACTTAGCAATAGGGACAATCACTTTCCATAAGGCAACCTCGGGGGAGTTTCAATAACTTTGAAGGCAACATTGCTTTAGGTATCCTCGGAATCGAGGAACTTGACTATTTTTAGGCAACAAAGATAAGGCAACAAGCAACAATTAAGGCAACGAGAGGAATTACCCTAAAGGTGTGTGGGTGCAACAATCACGTGCTTCAATTCAGATAGTTATCTTTTAATTAGTGATGCTAATTCAGTTCAAGGCTTGCACTCCCTAAGATTACTAACCACAGCAGAAAAGTAAAGCAGTTTAAATGTCTTACGCTATTACAATAAACACCTGCGGGGATGGGGAAATTAAAAGACGGAAAAATAGAGAGATTAATAATTAGTTTTAAATATCCTTGAACGCTTTGATTTTCCTCGAACCCTCGATCGCTCTGAAAATTAACACAAAAATAATAGAGGGAGTGAGTGTAGGAAAAGTTCATTGACATTTGAAAGTAAACCCTAAATTAATTTATAAGGCAAAATTAATATTTAAATAAAAAGGAGAGATTAGAACTTAGCTTTTGATTGGTAGAGCGCGTAGTCAGAAGATCTTGAGGTAACCCTGAAAAGTAGGCGCGAAGAAGAGAAGTGTTAGTGCATCCACTGAAAATACACAAACCCTACAATTAATTTAACATTTTAAATAATTGTTTAGAAATTAAGAAAATCGGACGTGCAATTAAATATGACAATTAGTTACATAAAATTTTTAAAAAAAATGTTTAAATGAAATAAGTTAGAATTAAAAGGAAAAGGTTTTTGAAAATGTCAGGGTAAACCCTGATTTTTAGGGAATGAGATTTTATAAAAAACGACACTAAGTTAATGGACAACACCTGCCTAAGACACTTATGGTTACTAGGGTTTTGTTTAAAGTGTTTTGTTTAAAGTCGAGGCTAAATAATCCTAAAATTAATAAATGGTTATAAACCTAATTAATTTAGAGAGTAATCCTAATAATTCTAAAATAATTAAATTATTTAAAATTATTTTGATTTAAATAAATTTTGAAAAGAAAGTTAATTTAAAAGAAAGATAGCAAATCTTTGAAAAAAAGGTTTTAGCGTTAAAAGAAAAAATAAAAAAATTTAAAGGTAAACCTATTAGAAATAAAATAAAAGAATTAATTTAGAAAACTTAGCGTAGGAAATCCGGTGCGGTTGGCTTCTAAAGGTCCATGATAGTCCTGCAAGCCGGTGGGCATTGGATCTATAGTTGGGTTGATCAAATGATTCTACTATGAAGGCATATGATAGTCCTTCGCTTGCTGGGCGCACTAGATCTGTAGCCAGGGCAATCTAAGAAAAAATTGGCAAAATTTGTTGAGAGTGGGAATCGAACCCCCTCCCTCACGGGTGAAACTTCATCATAACAACCTTTCCACTGAGCCATGTTGTTTACGCTGTATATGTATGGAACACTAATCAATTTAAACAAACAAACAATTAAAAAAAGATCAAATTAAAACCAGCACCAAACTGTTCATCTTCTTCATCGATCCTCTTTCTGGGCTCAGAATTACTCTCTTGCGATACCGTGACTTATAGGGAGATCTTCAGCGCGTCTTGATCGATGATGAAGCTCAGGTTCCACTCAGAAAACTCCAGGGAATCGATTTTGATGTCTGGTTGGCCTGAATCGGACTATATCTCCAAGAACAGTTTTGATTTTTTTTCGGCTTAAGGGAGCTCGGTTATGTCTTCAGCTGCTGCAAATCCCTATTTTTTTTGTCTCCTCTTCCTGGGAATCCTGAGAACTTATAAGTCAGTAAACTAGGTTTACAAAAACTTTCTCAAATCATCTATTGTTTGAAGATTGAGATTTGATTTCCAAATGATATAGAAATTTTCTAATTATGGTCAATCATATCCCATGATATTCTTGAGCTCCAAAGAAATCTTTTGTTGCAGCTTTTGAACAATAACAAACATTTAATAATAATAAAAATAAAATTAATAAAATAACCTAAAATTCTAAAAAAAATGACATCTAAAAAGAAGCTTCGGCTGTTTTTTTTATTTTTTATAATTATTATTTTTCTCTAAAAAACTAATTAAGACTAAATACTAAAAATTTAAAACTAAAAATTGAGTAAAATTAAATTATGAATAAAAAATCTAAAAACTAATAATAATAAGACTAAAGCTAAACATATAACAATATAACAAAAAAATAAAAAAAGACAAAATAGTAGAGGTGGTGGGGTTTGAACTCAGGTCTTTTCACCTATTAAATTCCTCACACTCACTGTATTATCCGTTAGGCCCTTACATTCAAAATAAGTTTGCATTTGCCAATATATGAAGGGTACTGTAATACGGTGAACTGACTTTATCGAAATGTTGCGGATAGCAAGAGTCGCCACCGACTTTTATTTTATCCAAATTTAGGAAAGGCTAAAAGAACAGGAAAATACCTTTTAAAAAGATTTTGAGTTCGGGGGTAAGTTATACAAAGGGAAGGTGTAAGGCACCCTTTGCATCCATGGTTATCCATGGGCTCTTAATTGCTTAGCTCACTTGTTTTCAAAATGTTTGAATTGTTTGAAAAGTGGTGTGAAAAGTAAAAATTTTGAAGAAAGAACTTTAGCTTGTAAATAAGCGTAGTCTTTTGAAAAGTATTTGAAAATTAGTGGAAAAAGAGTTTGAATTTGATTTTGAATTTTAAATAGAGCAAGCAATTAATAGCAACTACCCTAAGTTTGAAAAAATCGTTCTTTTAGTCTTTCGGACGAAAGGGTCTATCCATACCATAAGAGGGCAGGAAGTCTTTCGTTTGGATGTTAAAAGGTCATTGAAATTATCGTTCGCCATAAGACTGTCCCATGCCATAAAGAGGGCAGGTAGTCTAAGGGAAGGATATAATAGTCATTTAAGGCATCATGCGAGGATACCTTAGCAATAGGGACGAATCATCATTTACCGAGGCAACTTCGAGGGACAAGATCATTTGTTAAGGCAACTTCAAAGGGACTATGATCTTATGATGATGAACTGTTTGTTTTGCTTAGGTATCCTCGGAATCGAGGGACTTTGACTATTTAGTATATTTAGAGGCAACAAGGCAGCAATTAATAGGCAACAGGCAACAAGGCAACAAGGCAACAGAAGAGGTTACCCTAAAGGTGAGTGTGTGCACCAATCACGTGATTGTATTCAGATAATATTTATCTTATAGTTAGTTATCTACTTCTGTTAAAGGCTTGCACTCCCTAAGATTACTAACCACGCAGTTAAAATCATACGGAAATTAAAGGCGGAAAGATAAAAATCCTACGCTATTACAATAAACACCTGCGGGAATGGGGGAAATTAAAACATAAAATTAAATTGCAGTCTTCAGCCTTGATCTTCCTCGAACCTTCGATTGACCCTGATCACCTGAGAATTAAATGAAAAAGAATAGTGGTAAGTGTATGAGGAATTCTTTAACATTCGAAAATAAACTCTAATTTAGATTCTATAAGATAAAAATAAATAATATTTAAAATAATTATTAAATAGGGACTTAGCTTTTATTGGCATGACGCGTAATCGGGAGATCTTGGTTAACCCTGAAATTTGAACAAAGAAAGAAAAAGGTTAGTGCATTGACTGATCTAAACCCTAATTGATTAAAAACCCTAAAGGTTTACAAACCCTAACCCTAAACCTAAAAAGGGTATTTAAGAAAACTTATTGTGACCCAAAAGGGTTTATAAGGCTTAAAACGTGTTAGTGGATAACACCTACCAATTAGTGATCATGATAAAATCGGGGTTTAAGGTATTAAAACATTTAACTAGTCCCAAAAACAATTATTAACTAAGAAACTCAATTAAATTATTATTGTAAAAGAAATTTTTATTTATTTTTTTTTTTGAGAAAAAGTCGAGTTTCGATTAAATAAATAAAATAATTATAAAACTATTATTTATGATAAACAATTTATAAGTAAAACAAATAAATAATAAAGAATTGTAATAAAATAGAAAAAGAAATAAAAGATAATTGTATAATAAAATAAAAATAAAGATAAAAACTTAGCTGATTTAGTGTGGCTAGTTTGTGAAGGACCATGTGCAACTGCAAGCTCTGGGGCGTTGGATCATTGAGCCAGAACGATCTAATGATGGTGATGTAAGGTGCGCCATAGTCTCGTGTGTATTGTGCGCAGGGGATCTCTATGAGAAGTGTTGTTAAAAAATTAAGTTTCCCAGCCTGGATTCGAACACATGATGTCCAGGCCATAGTAACTCATCTCTTACCACTTGAGCTGCGTCTTTAGTCTGTTAAATGAATCATTCAAATAAAAAATAAATAAACTCACATGGGGAATACAAAGTCCAGCGCGGGTCCCACGTCCTCTGCACACGCCAATCAACAAGGGAGAAGAATGGTTGGACCTGTTGACTATCCAATGAGCGTGGAGAGAGAATAGGAACACGCTGACTAGCCAATGAGAGAGGGCGCGCGTGGAGCAATGGGGTCCACCAACGTCTTCATCTTCTTCATCAAGCTTCAACGCCCTTTTAGCTACGAAATAGCCTCAGTCCTGCTACAACATTCAGCAACATTTTTTGTAGCGAAATTCGAATTTCTGCAACCTGCGAAATAAGCATCAAGCACGAAAAAAAAGCATCCAGATCCTGTTAAAATCTCTCACTGATCACGAATATGGTGATCGTTTGGACTGAAAACCCCCATATACATGGAACCGAACCACATGAATAGCTTTGCCCTAACAATGGTGATTTTGTCGTTCTACCTCCAAGCTCCAGTTTAAAGGTTCTAATCTGTTCTAAAGATCATTACAAACTTATATGAAACGTTAGATTTGATAAAAACACAACAAAACATACTGAACAAATTTTAAGAACATATGAAGAAAACATGAACATGGTATGACCGTTCTATGCGTCATGGGCACTCATGATTTGTTTATTAATAATATATACTACCTTGTGAAGATACTAGAATGGCTACTTGGACTTGAGAAAGGCTGCGACCAAGAACACCAATTTTTCACCTTTTCTTGATTTTTTGCAAAGTTTTGGAAGGTGTTTGAGACTAGGATTTCGTGTCCCCTCATGCTGAATGTTGTGAGAATATATAGAGGGAGAATTAGAGCAAGAGATTTTGGAAAGAAATCAAAAGATTTGTGAGAAAAAAGATTGAGAAAATTTTGATTTAATTTTGAATGAAAACTTGCTAAATTGGTATCAAATATTTCTAATTATCCCTTGAACGAAATTCCCTTGATTGGCCTTGATTTTTTTGATGGTATATTTGCATCAATTTTGGAACCAAATAAAATCTTTGACTATTTCTAGTATTTTTATTCAATTTTTAATTGAATTTAAATGATTAAATTCAAAATAAAATAAATAATAAATACTAAAAATAAGTTAAATGGACTATGGGTCGTGGATGGTCCATGGATCAAGTTTGGAGTCAAATAATTGGGCCCATTTGTAACAGCCCGAGCCTTCGGCGTTCCCGGCACTGTCACCTCACGATCTTCTCTACCCCCCCTCACTAGTAGAGTTTTTGCCTTTCGTGAGAATCGAACCCTGTACCCTGGGGTTCAAGTACATGTTCATTCCATTCCCACTACCACTTGAGCTACTAAGCTCAATTGGTAGTGGGAATGGAATGAACATGTACTTGAACCCCAGGGTACAGGGTTCGATTCCCACGAAAGGCAAAAACTCTACTAGTGAGGGGGGTAGAGAAGATCGTGAGGTGACAGTGCCGGGAACGCCGAAGGCTCGGACTGTTACATAAAGTGGTAGCAGGAATTGCTATGAATATGTACTTAACCCCTAGGTACATGGTTCGATTCCTGCGGGAGGCAAAAACAATATTTCCTGGGCAGCCGATAAGCGGACCTAGGGGGGATTATTGATTAAGCCGGTAACATGCTCGGTTGGCCGACACGGTTGATGCGTGCAGCGGATATCGGGGTGTTACATTAAAAAGGCGCCTTTTTATGTAACAGCCCGAGCCTTCGGCGTTCCCGGCACTGTCACCTCATGATCTTCTCTACCCCCCTCACTAGTAGAGTTTTTGCCTTTCGTGGGAATCGAACCCTGTACCCTGGGGTTCAAGTACATGTTCATTCCATTCCCACTACCAATTGAGCTATTTCTCCGTTTTGCATTAAGTGCATTTCCTCAAAATCAACCAACTTGTGAAGGCCATAACTCATTCATTTTTTATTGTATGGAAGTGTTTTTGAGCTTTTTAGGAAGCTTAGAATGTCCTCTAAAGGATGATTTTGGTTTCATCTCGATTAAATATTCCATGCTCAAGTTATGAGCTTTGACCCAAAAGGTGTTTTCGTTGACCTTTTCGGAGGACCTGTGATGTATTGGCTCATATCTCTCGAATGGTGCATTTTTAGACTTGGCATGTGAGAGGCAAAGTTGTAGAGAATTCAATTTCCTTCAAAATGAGCTTTGGATGGGAAATTTTTGATGTTCCATGTGGAAGTTATGGCTGGTCAAAGTTCAGTTGACTTTCTCCTATACAAACCCTAATTTAGAAACTTTTTGATTTGTTGATTTTTGACCTTTCCTTGATGAACCATGGTCAATTATTGATCAAATGGTGAATGATACTTCAATATGAGGATCTTGACAAAAAATCAGGAGCTTTGACCTTACTTTTGACCACAGTTGACTTTTAGGTTAACTTAGTCGACTGTTGACTTTCTGAACAATTGAGTGACCAATCCTTTGAGTTGAGACTTGATACTTGTTATAGAGGTAATGTGAAATATATTGAGCCATATAGGATTCCTTGGAGCCATTGATTCATTGATTTTCCTTTGAATAAACCAAACCCTAGTTTCAGAGCCTTGTATAGGAGAGTGTGTCTAGGAGTTTCATGTATTGCTTTGAATTTGTATAAGAGAAATAGTATGGGCAAATTTTGAGGTATGACAGGTACGACAATGCTTTTGAATTCGAGTATAGTAGCCAAATGAATCCTGGAGGAAACCCAAGTTTTCAGAAATCTTTTGATCTCATGCCTTAAAATCCTTTTGAATTACGGTATTAAATTGTATGAATGTCCGTTATGCAAATGACTTAGGGGAGTGTATGCATATGAAATGAGAGACGTGAATAAGGCAACAACAAAATCATGAGGGTAAATTTTAGGGTATGACAGTATGATTTGGCGGTTGAGGATAACGTTCGCATCTTGAATGAAGGGGATGGGGAGGTGGGGGAGGATGATGTTGATGAGTCTAGCTTGGTGTTGGATAGGAAGAGAAAAACGTCTAGGGATATTTGGTTGAACTTGAAAATTAAAGAGAATATGCTAATCCAAAAATCTAGAATGAAGTGGTTGAACGACGGAGATTCTAATAGTAAGATTTTTTATGGGGTTATGAAAGCTAGAAGACCCCACAATTTTGAAAATCTCCAAAACTGTGTTGTTTTGATCAAGTAAAGGGCCTATCTCACTCGGTTTTTCACGAGGAACATGATGGTAACCTCACAATTCATTTATTTTTGCTCTAAGGTGATCAAGAACACACCTTCAACTGAATTTTGAAAATCTCCAAAACTGTGATGTTTTGATCAAGTAAAGGGCCTATCTCACTCGGTTTTTCACGAGGAACATGATGGTAACCTCACAATTCATTTATTTTTGCTCTAAGGTGATCAATTTTGTGATGAACACGAAGAACCCTAAAACTGAAATTCAATGTGAAATCGTGTATGTGCACGTTATGATGCAATTGATTGAGGGTTAATGATCCTCATAGGTGCAGAAACAAGATGGTATGTTCATATTTCATTTATGATGCATGGAGAATATAGTTTGAAGTTCATGAGGCTTACCTTTAAAAACGGCCAAACTGGGAATCGAATTCTGAGTTAGAGGTGTTGCAGCTGCTTTGTAATGATCTGGATAGCTTCAATGATGATTATGGAACATGTCTGGATGCTTGGAACCACCTGGATTCATCTGAGCATGACCATGGTACCCGATCTGCAGAAGCTTCAAGAGTGAATCGAATTTGATGATGGAGAGGTTACAGGTCATATGTGAGTGTTTGGATCATTCATATGAAGTATATGGAAGGTGTTAGAAGTGAAAGTTTGGACAGAAATGATCTGGAATGGAAATTGGCATGATAAGGTTCATTATATGCAAACATGGAGGTTGAAGAGTGATTCTGAGTTTTAGGTGTTTTTGGGGTGTGTGAATGATTCAAACACATCCCAAATGATGTTTATGAGATGTTAGAATCATCAATTTGGCCATAACTTCAAGGGTTTGGAGGTTGAGTTTTCTACCTCTTATAAACTTAAGAAACTTGTAATTCAAGAAAGAAAGAGAAAACCTATCTTTTGTGAGGTTTTGGTGTGAATTTGAATGAAGTTTGGACCTCTATTTATAGGCCAAGAGTTCTGAACTCAGACCTTTGCAAGTTGATCAAGAAGTGATGATTTGGCTTAAGAGATAAAAAGGAATCTTTTACATTTAATGCAAAATGGTTAAAGTAACTTAACCATGGTCATTCTTCCAAGCTTCTTATCCTCTTCCATTCTGATCTCAAACCAGAAAAATATCTTCCAATTATTGCATTGGTGTGTCATCACTTGAATTATAGGCCATATAGTATTGAACTTAGTGAAAATGGCTTGTAATTTCATGCATAATGACCTCTAATGACAAAATTCAAAACCATAGCTAGGCTCCATATTTTTTCATGCTCTTGGACATTTTGGAAAGCTCATATTACACACTTCAAAACCCTAGTTGAAAGTTTCTTCAAGACCTTTAAGGAAATGGGTGAAAAAGATCCATGAACTTTGAAGAAAATGAGGTTTTTAAGTGAAATTTTCAAAAGATACCAACTTTGAAGCTCCATATCTCTTAAATGATTGATCTTTTGGAAAAAATTATATGTGACAAAGTTGTTCTTTGGATCAAAATCTATAACTTTCATGTTGGAAGTTTTTTTCAGTTTGTAGGTGAAATTTTGAGAAATTCCCTTCCAAAGTTTGGAAAAAACCATTGAAAAACACTTAGAATTTTTCTAAGTATGGAAAGTCAAACTTTTGACTTTTTGATTCTTGATTGATTTTCTTGATTTTTCTTGATCAAATGACTTCATACATCATATATTGATGATTCAAAACTTCAAAGGTCATGGTTGACCAAAATTCCCCAAAAGTCAATGGTGATCTTGTACAGTTGACTTTTTCAAACGAATCGCGTTTCTGGAGATTTCAAATGAAACAGGCTATCTTCACCAAATGAATGGTATGAATGGATCACATTGAAGCATTAGAGGATATTGAGCCATGGTTTAAGTTGTGGCACCATGTCCTGATTAAAAAGTCAGTTGTTCAGTGAATTAGGTCAAAAACCCTAATTGTCGACCTGATGAAATTGATGACTGTGGATCTTGAATTGAGATGTAATTTCCATTGGATGTTGTCACAGGGATTATTTGAGGATGATTGAAACCTTTGATTGACTTCCTGGGGATTTTTAGGGTTTCCCAAATGTGATCCCTGATTTTAGTCCCTGATAGTTCAAAACCCTAATCTGATGATTTGAAATTTCACTGTTGATCAATCCTTGTGTAGGAGATGTCTTGAGACAATAGATTAGGCCAAAATGATGTACTTGGGGTCTTGAGGTCATGTCCCAAGTCATTAGGTCAAATCCTGAACAAAAGTCAGGAGTATGCTATCTTCAGTCAAAACCCTAATCTGGTTGGTTCAAAGTCCCTGAGCTTGTTGAAATGAATCTTTGAGGACCAAATGTTGACTGTTGATGAAGATAATTCTTTTGAGATGAAGGGAGGACAAAACCCTAATTGATTGTTACTTGTACTGATGAGTGATTTCTTGATTAAACCCTGCTGAGTCACAAGTAGCAAACACAAACTATGCAATTTGTTAGAGATGCAAATGATGCATATGCTATGATATGAGGTGGTATCTTAGGTCAAAAATTGGGGTATGACAGATGCCCCTATTTAAGTTTCTTCAACCTGAGACATGAAGATTGAAAATCTTCGTTTTGATAGGGTGGAAGAGACTTAAATATCAGAAGACGCAAATTTTGGACCTAAGATACCAAAATTGCGAATGATGCAAGGATGTCTGTACCGAGGGGATATCAAGAACTGACTCCACTGGGGACAAGAGATTGGGAAAGATGCCTCAATCCGTCTTAGGAAGAGAATCTGTTTTTTCGGGAAAGCAAGTGTATGCTTCACTGGGGAATGATAGCTTTGTAAGAAAAGCTTACCTATCGACATTACCGACTATCAGCACAGGGATAGACTTGTTAATAATGCGAAGGTGAAAGGTATGAAACTGTATTACCGACTATCAGCATGGTGATAGACTTGACCAGGTAAAAGAGTTTCAAAGGTTCGGTTAATATTACCGACTATCAGCATGGTGATAGACATGTTAAATAATATAACCAGAACAAAAGGTTACCGACTACCAGCCTCGTGATAGCGGTTCTGAAGACAAGATCAATTATCAGCCGAGTGATAAAATGATTCTGGAGACTTTGCTAGGGAAATTACTGGTTATTCAGCCTTGTGAACAGTAATAAGGCCCTGATCGTCAAATGGTCTTCATGATTGACTTCCTTGAGAGGAAAAATCTTTTGAAAGAGACATAAGCTGCTCAGATGATGAGGCTATTGCTTATGGTTCTATTTTTCACGACTCTGTTTGGGGAATCGGAATTTGAATCTCTGGTAAAGACAAGGTTCTATCCATGAATGAATTGGAAAGAAACAGTCAAACAAGACTTTGTACCCAATGAGGAATGAACTCGAATGGGGATTTTCTCCTTTGTTTTGAGAGGAGAAACTAAAGCAACCTTCTTCCACGAGGAATGATCTCAGTGGGGAACTGGAGAAAGAAGATGTTCTTTCTGCTTATGGGTGACAACCTACTGGAGAGATGACATGCCCATACCTGTTTCTTTTTTTTTTTTCTTTTTTTCTTCTTTTTTTTTCTTTTTTTTTTCTTGGGATAGATATATCCTGAACAAATGATTTCGAAGCAAACATTGAAAAATGCAAGAATGCATAAATGATGCAAATATGTACGAATGTCATGAATGTCGCATGTATGCTGACGATACTGACAGACAAAGAAGTATATACTGGAGAAGGACCAACGTCGCAATACAACCAGATACTTGGCAAATGTTCTTCAGCACGGTGTAGATAACACGGGTGATGAATGGTGTGGCGTGCTTTCAACATCTCTGGGGAAGATAAGCATTTTTTCTTATTGAGATGGAAGAACCTCTTCACTGGAGATAGAAAATCTTCGTTACTGGGGATAGAAGAGCTTCTTCACTGGGGATAGAAGAGCTTTTCCTATCATAATCTTTGATTCATCCTATGAAGATAGCTGTTGATGTTCCTTCGGTTGTTCACCACTCAAAGGAAAGTTTCGCTTTTATTTTGAAAAAGAAAAGTAAATTCATTTAAAACTTTTTTTCTTTTCTTTTTTTTTTTTTCAAAAGTGAATAACACAATTAAAGCGTCATTTTGCAAGCTAAAAGAAATTAGAGATTGCAAACAAAGTGGGCACCAGGCTCAAATTTATTTAATAGGATGGTAATCAGCTAAAGGCGTGATTCCATAGAGTATTTACAAAAGTTGGAAATGGTAATTATGCGGAAAAGGCTACATTGAAAGCAATAACCACTATTCCCCCTAACAACTTTGAGTTCCCACTGTGTTTGTCGCTTCAGATCGGTGATGATTTGTTTGAAGATCCTTTGATGAAAAAGACTCCTCAGGTGACGAAGTACGGACTGATGCAGTTACTTTGTCATAAATCCCTAATTTTTGCCTAGATTGCCCTTTCAGGTTTTCAATCTACCAGGATAAATTTTTTCTGTTTATTGTCTCTAATTTTTGCCTGGACCGCCCTTTCAGGTTTTCAGTCCACCGAGACGCTCATTTTTGCCTAAGTCGCCCTTTGCGGGTTTTCGACTTACCGAGCTGTTCTTTTGTTCTTTTTTAGACAAAGTATTTCTTGACTGCATCAGCATTCACAGGATGTGGGAGTTCATCACCATCCATGGTTGCAAGAGTCATGGCGCCGCCAGAAAATGTTCTTTTGACAACATACGGGCCTTCGTAATTAGGAGACCATTTGCCCCTAGAATCTGGTTGAAAAGACAAGATCTTTTTAAGCACGAGGTCGCCTTCTTGAAATTCACGAGGTCGAACCTTTTTGTTGAAAGCTTGTTTCATCCTTGCCTGGTATAACTGTCCATGGCATAGAGCAGTCATACGTTTTTCTTCGATTAAATTCAACTGATCATATCTGCTTTGACACCATTCAGCCTCTGATAACTTAGTCTCCATGAGGACTCTCATTGATGGGATTTCAACTTCTACGGGGAGCACAGCTTCCATGTCGTATACTAGAGAGAAGGGAGTTGCCCCTGTTGAAGTACGCACTGAAGTACGGTACCCATGTAAAGCAAATGGCAGCATTTCGTGCCAGTCTTTGTAAGTGACGACCATTTTCTGGACGATCTTCTTAATGTTCTTGTTGGCGGCTTCCACGGCGCCGTTCATTTTTGGCCGGTAAGGAGAAGAGTTATGATGCTCAATCTTGAATTCCTCACACAGTTCTTTCATCATTTTGTTATTCAAGTTCGAACCATTGTCAGTAAAGATCTTGCTGGGAACACCATATCGGCAAATGATGTTATTCTTGATAAACCTTACAACCACTTGTCTTGTAACATTGGCGTAAGATGCTGCTTCGACCCATTTGGTGAAGTAATCAATTGCCACTAAGATGAAACGATGACCGTTTGAAGCTTTTGGTTCGATCATTCCAATCATGTCGATACCCCACATGGAGAAAGGCCACGGAGATGAGAGAACGTTGAGTAGAGTCGGTGGCACATGGATCTTATCTGCGTAGATCTGGCACTTGTGACATCTTTTCACATGTTTATAACAATCTGATTCCATTGTCAACCAATAGTATCCTGCTCTTAAGATTTTCTTGGACATCGCATGCCCGTTTGAATGAGTTCCAAAGGACCCTTCATGCACTTCATGCATTAACATGTCTACTTCGTGTCTATCCACGCATCTGAGCAAAACCATGTCGAAGTTTCTTTTGTATAGCACATCTCCGTTCAGGAAGAAACTGCCAGAAAGCCTCCTTAGAGTTTTCTTATCTTTGTTTGATGCCCCAAGTGGGTACTCTTGAGTTTGAAGGAAGTGTTTGATGTCGTGAAACCACGGTTTATCATCGATGACTGCTTCAGTTGCAAACACATAGGTGGGCCTTTCAAGGCGCGTAATTCTGACTGTAGGCATATCGTTCCAATGATTGACTTTGAACATGGAAGATAGAGTAGCCAAGGCATCTGCCATTCGATTCTGATCTCGAGGTATATGATGCAATTCAACTTTGTTGAAGAAGGTCAACAGACGTCTTGCATAATCTCTGTAAGGAATCAAACCAGGGTGGTAAGTTTCCCACTTGTCTTTGATTTGGTTGATAACGAGGGCTGAATCTCCATATATGTCGAGGATCTTGATCCTTAAGTCAATGGCTTCTTCGAGACCCATGATACAAGCTTCATATTCTGCGATGTTGTTGGTGCAATCAAATAGTAATCTGGCGGAAAACGGGATATGAGTACCCTTGGGAGTGATGATGATTGCCCCAATTCCATTGCCAAAAGCGTTTACTGCTCCATCAAAAATTAGGCCCCATCTTGATCCAGGATCAGGACCTTCTTCAGGTAACGGTTCATCACGATCTTTCATCTTCAAGTACATGACATCTTCGTCAGGAAAGTCAAACTTGAGAGATTGATATTCATTAATTGGTTGATGCGCCAAATGATCGGCGAGAATGCTTCCTTTGACCGCTTTTTGAGCATGATACTCAATGACATACTCAGATAACAGCATTTGCCATCGGGCAATCCTTCCTGTTAATGCAGGCTTTTCAAAGACATACTTGATCGGATCCATTTTGGAGATTAACCAAAACACAACATGTTTTTTCGAGCATGGAGTAACGAGACTCACAATCTGTGAATTTCTTACTCAGGTAATAGATGGCATGCTCCTTCTTACCGGTTTCATCTTGCTGCCAAAGCATACAACCCATGGATTCTTCCAACACGGTAAGGTACATGATTAGTGGTCTTCCTTCAACCGGAGGAATCAATATTGGTGGTTCTAACAGGTACTCTTTGATACTGTCGAACGCTTTCTGGCAATCTTCAGTCCATACAACCCCTTGATCTTTGCGGAGAAGCTTGAAAATCGGCCCACATGTAGCAGTCATTTGAGAGATGAATCTGGAGATATAGTTCAATCGTCCAAGAAATCCTCTTACTTGCTTTTCAGTTTTTGGTGCAGGCATCTCTTGAATAGCTCTGACTTTGTCGGGATCTACTTCAATACCTCTTTGGCTGACAATGAAACCCAAGAGTTTTCCAGATCTAACCCCAAAAGTACATTTGTCAGGATTCAAGCGAAGCTGATATTTCCTTAGTCGTTGAAACAACTTCAAAAGGTATTCAATATGTTCTTCTTCTGTGCTGGACTTGGCTATCATGTCGTCCACATAAACTTCAATTTCTTTATGCATCATGTCATGAAAGAGAGTAGTCATTGCCCTTTGGTAAGTTGCGCCTGCATTCTTTAATCCAAACGGCATCACTTTGTAGTAAAAGGTACCCCATGGGGTGATGAAAGATGTCTTCTCCATGTCTTCAGGAGCCATCTTAATCTGATTATAACCAGAGAACCCGTCCATGAAGGAAAAGACGTTGAACTTAGCGGTGTTATCAACCAGCATGTCAATATGTGGTAATGGAAAGTCATCTTTTGGACTGGCTTTGTTCAAATCACGGTAATCAACACACATCCTGACTTTTCCATCTTTCTTCGGAACTGGCACTATGTTGGCCAACCATTGAGGATATTCTGAGGTGACAAGAAAACCTGCGTCGAGCTGTTTTTGAACTTCCACTTTGATCTTGTTAGCCATATCAGGGTGAGTCCTTCGCAATTTCTGCTTAACTGGCGGATATTCTGGCTTCAATGGCAAGTAATGCTGAACAATATTGGTATCCAACCCAGGCATGTCTTGGTAGGACCAGGCAAACACGTCAACATATTCTTTGAGAAGGTCTGTCAACTTACTCTTGATATCAGCATCAAGCAGCGATCCAATGGTCACTTCTTTTTTGTCTTCTTCAGAACCCAAGTTGATCTTTTCTAAAGGCTCTTTGTGAGGCAGAATGGCTCTTTCCTCGTGCTTAAGTAATCGAGAGATCTCGTCCGGGATCTCCTCTTCCTCCTCTTCTTCGGCTTCGAACACAGGAAACTCAAAGTTGGGAGAGGGCATAGGGTTATTGCATTCAATGGGTTTATCAATAGTAAATCTGCACATGTGATTTATATTTATTTCAGAAAATTTATGAATGCAAGAGTGTATGCAGATTTTTTTTGAAAAGTTTTTTTTTTGGTTTTTTAGGATTACCATTTCCAGAAAAAAGCAAAAAATAAAACACATAGTGTAGGGAATTCAAAATGACACTTTATTTATGATTCATTTTTGAAACAAAGCCCTAAACACAAACTCATTTGTCTTGGGCAGGACAAAGAGGGAAACTTTTAAAACAAAGCCCTATACACAAAGTTATTTGGGCGGAACATTTAAAAGCAAAGCCCTATAAAACATCTCTCTGCTTTGGGCCAGGCAGGAGGTCAAAATAACAGCGAGGTGATTACTTTGAGCGGCGAACAACATTCGGAACGTCGACAGCTTTCCAGTAGCAACGAACTCCTCTGTGTATTATGCATTCAGGAAAATTCTCCCCAGAATTATCTTCAGTATTGACCGCTGGTCGAGCAGGATTTGAAGGTCCTGGTTTGTCAACCTTGTTCTTTGTAGAGTTGAAACGGTCTTCTTCTACTTCTTGAAGAGCATAAGACGAGTCACAATCTTCAGAATTTTCAGGATGTATTTCCCAGTCTTCGGGATGAAGAGACTCATTGTCAGAGACACTTTCCGAGTCAGTTGCGGGACCATCTTCCCCTTCATCTTCAAAAATGGCATTTATGTGATAATAACCATCTTCAGGATTATAAATCTTGGCAGATGCATTGAAGTCAGTAATTTCAGGCTGCTGAGAAAATTGACAGGGCTGATAAGCCTCTTCTGGTTGACTATTATATTCAAAGGAATCTCCCCATCCAGTTGGTTGGATATCTTCAATCGCAATCTTTGAACTTTCAGGTGCAGTATATTTCACCATATAATCATATTTGCCACTTGGTTGTCCCAAGGTGTCCCAAATTTCTGCAGGAACAGGCTCAGTTTCTTTAGCACTTGTTTTCTCTGAAGGAGGATATGGTTCTTCCTGAGATATGTATCCTGAGTCATTGAGGTAACATTTCCATTCTTCTTCAGTATCGGAGAGGCCTTCTTCGATGCATTCTTCGATAAGGACATTAACCTCTTGAGGAATTGGGTTAAGGAAACCTCCACTAATGAATGTTTCTTTGATCGGACGAAGGGTTTCATCCTTCTTGGTGCAGTTTGAGAACATTGGTGAACATCCGAGTCCTGCTCTGGTTTCATTCTTGGTCGGGATCACAACTTGCCCCCAGCCAGTGGTAGTTCCATCTTTCACTGCTTTTACCGCCTCTTTGTAAGAAGAGATCGATGCTTTCTTTTTGGAAGATTCATCTTCTAAAGAGAATCCTTGGAACTGAGTTCCTTCCACATCATCAGCACTAATGAAAGAGAAATTGGATAAATGACTCACCATTAAGGCTTGTTCTCCACTTATTGTTACCAATTTTCCATTTGTTACAAATTTTAACTTTTGATGGAGCGTAGAAGTTACTGCCCCTGCTTCATGGATCCATGGTCGTCCTAACAGACAGCTATAAGCAGCTTGAATGTCCATGACTTGGAAAGTGATTTGAAATGTATGTGGACCAATTGTCATGGGAAGGTTGACTTCGCCGATAACAGATTTTCGCGATCCATCAAATGCTTTGACAACTACACCACTGAACTTCATAGGCATTCCTTGGTAAGACAAGCGAGCAAGAGTCGTCTTTGGCATCACATTCAAGGAAGATCCGGTGTCTACCAACACATTGGACAAAGAGTCTGACTGACAGTTCATAGAAATGTGCAAAGCAAGATTGTGATTTTTACCCTCCTCGGGGAGTTCTTCATCACAGAAGCTTAAATTGTTGCAAGCAGTTATGTTGGCTATTATCCCATCAAAGTGGTCAACAGTCACATCATGATCTACAAAAGCTTGATCCAAAACTCTCATCAGGGCTTCCCTGTGGGCTTCTGAATTCAACAGCAATGAAAGTATTGAGACCTTTGAAGGAGTCTGCATAAGCTGATCCACAATCTTGTATTCACTTCTTTTGATAAGCTTCAAAATTTCGTCAAAGTCAGGATTGACATTGGTTCCACTGGATTGACCAACATCAGTATTTGTATTACTGACAGGAGTTTCCACAGGATTCCCTACTGGTGTATTGACAGGATTTTGTCCGGTAGCAGGAGCAACAGGCTGCTTCGGAGGTAGTGGAGTATACACACGTCCACTTCTCGTTACGCGACTCACATCAGCAATATTTACGACAGATGAAAGAGTAGGTAAAGGAACTTCTTGTCCATTCTTTATCATTGTAGCATTATAGTTGTATGGAACTGCCTTGTCAGAGTCATAAGGAACAGGTCCAGGTAGACAAATGATCAAAGGAGCAATAGGAACCTTTGGCTTGTTGTAGGTAACTTCCATGCGCTCGGGCATGTTGAAATGAGGAACGATGACGTTAACTGTAGGCATTTCCGAGTTGATATCTGAGACTAAAAGCTCGTGCGGATAACATCCTATCATGTTAACTTCATTTTCATCCCTATTTCTGTAGATCTGAATAGTACCATTATCCAACAGCACTTGGAGATCTCTTCTCACAATCGAACATTCGTGAGGATCTACACAACATATGCTACAGGAACCATAGTGATGCTGGCGAAAACTCGGCCCTCGACAGAGAGTAGCGTGCATTTGTACCAAATCTGCTCTTGAGAAATTGATATTATAGACTCGGTATGGACCAGGACATCCATACACCATGTTTACAACATGCCCTCCATGATTGGGCAGCGGATTTGCTTGCACATTTGGATTCAAATTTCTGAAAGAGAGGAGATTAGATCTAACCAACCTCTGAACTTCATATTTCAAGGCTATGCAATGCTCAAGATCATGGCCAGGTGCTCCTTGATGATAAGGGCATGAGACCTCAGCTTTGTACCACCATGGGAGTTTCTCAGGTACGGGTGGTGGTGCTTTAGTTTGAACAAGACCTCTTTCAATCAAAGCAGGGTACAACTCTGTGTAGGTCATTGGAATCGGATCGAACTGTGGAGTTCTTTGCACACGATTCTGATTATTGTTAAACTGTTGAGCCTGTGGTCGAGGCTGTTGTTGTTGAAACTGCGGGGTAAATCCCAGATTCGGTGCTGTATCAACGGCTGGTACGATAGCAGCTACCTGTCGTTGACGATTGACATTTCCTCTTGGCCTCCCTTGGGATACCATGTCAACACTTTGTTCTTTCTTCTTTGGGAAACCACTTCAGAACTTTTTGGTTCCGCTTGAAGATCCACCTTCTTTAGTTAGACGTCCGGTTCGGACCCCTTCTTCTAGACGCATCCCCGTGTTTACCATTTCGGTGAAATCACTTGGAGCACTAGCAATCATGCGTTCATATAATAAAACGGACCAAGAGTATTCAAGAAGATCTTTGTCATCTCTTTCTCTTTTAACGGTGGATTAATCTGAGCAGCAGTTTCTCTCCATCGTTGGGCATACTCTTTGAAAGCTTCATGGTCTTTCTGAGCCATGGATCGAAGCTGATCTCTGTCTGGAGCCATATCCGAGTTATACTTGTATTGTCGGAAAAAGGCCTCACCTAGGTCATTGAATGTTCGAATATTAGTGCTATCCAAGCCTGTGTACCACTTCAGTGCGGCACCAGTCAAACTGTCTTGAAAGTAATGGATAAGCAACTGATGATTATCTGCATAAGTAGACATCTTTCTAGCATACATCACAAGATGGCTTTGTGGACAAGAACTACCTTTGTACTTCTCAAAGTCAGGGACCTTGAATTTAGCAGGTATTTGTACACTGGGAACCAAACATAGTTTCTGGGCATTCTTTCCAAACAAATCTTTTCCACGGATAGCTTTAACTTCCAGCTGCATCTTGTTAAACTGCTCTTGGAGATCTCCCACAAGATTACGCTGATTTGTGCTATCACCTTGATCATGATAAATCTCATTGCCATCATAAGGAACAGTGTGAACCGTAGGGGTCGGAACTGTCATAGTGGGTTGAGAAAGTGCCATAGTAATTTGAGAAAAAGTTACCCCCTGATTTGGAGTGAACAGTGAACTTTGTGCAGCGGGTGCTTCAGTTGTGGTTGTTTGAACCCCAGAGAAATTATGGCGAAAACCTGCACCAAAGCTGAAAGGCGGGCCCCAACCTTCTAGCATGGAGAAAGATGGAATACTGAATGCTACTGTAGAAACTGGAGTAGTGACTTCAGATGTCACTGTTGCTTGACTGCTGGGTGGCGGCGGCTGATTCTGTGCGGCCATTAAAGAGTCAACCAGAGTAGTGAGACTTTCCAACTTTTCCTGAAGGGTGGTCACTGTACCACGAAGCTCAATACTCTCTTGTTCAGAGTGTTCCATTACTCTTCTTCTGCTTGAACGAGTATTGTATCTATGATCTGATTGCGAGCGCGGTCGAGAAACTTTGAGACGCGACAGCTTGACGATCTATTGGAGAAAGATCCAAAAGATGAGACTCTATACAACGGACTCGATATGCAGAATGATGTATGCAAAAAGAAATTTATGATTTTTTCCAAATATTTTAAAGATTATTTCCTTGCAAACATTTGAACACAAACTATTCTTTTATTGAATAAATGGGAAATGTTACAACATTGGAGCGTAGCTCCTTAAGAAAGCAAATGATAAATAAAAAGCTAAACAATCCTAAGCATCTTCATCAGACGAAGAACCAAATGCGTTGTGCAGCTTGAGCTTCATGATTTCTTTCCCATAGTAAGCTTTCAATTCGGCCTTTTCGGTCCTCAGTTTGTCAACAACATTCTTCCAATCATCAGGAGTCGGAGCGTTGCTTGTTGAGCCTTCAAGATTCTTCTTGCTTTCTTTGATGTACCTCTTGATTGCAGCGTCTTTCTGACGAATCCTCTCATCTTTGCTCATGAGCCATCCATCTTGATAATAGAGAGTTTCTTCGTGATCTTTCACCCTTTTCTTCAACTTTCTATTTTCCACATCAGTTCTACGAAACTTTTCTTCCCAAGCATCTTTCTCTAACCTCATCTTAGCCAAAGTGTCTTGGTATTCCTCCATAGTGGGAATGTTGGGTCGTTGAGACACTGCAGGAAACATGGGTTTTTCATAAGCATAAGGCATTTGGAACTCTTTTGCTCTTTTCTTTACCCAGTAGGTGTAGGCGTCCATGGCAATGCAATTTCTTGCCTCACCTTTTTCTTTCCATCGGACGTCGTACCAAGCTCTCACCATTCTTGCTTTCAACCTTTGAGGATTATCCCCTTCTCGGTAGAAGTAGCCTTCCCCTGAGGGACCAATGGGTTTAGTTGAATTTGCATACCCGAGTTGTCGTCGGGCTAGGACCGGGTTGTAGTTAATTCCTCCTTGTGTACCAATGAGGGGTACGTTGGCGAATTCTCCGCAACTGTTAATGGTTTCTGTACCACAGCGAGCCAAGGTATACCAATGAATATCATTATTAGTAAGAGACATAAGTCTTCGAGGCCAACGCAAGCCTTCTCGGTTTTCCGTGAAGATAGGAGACTCAGGTAAGTGTGAAACAATCCATTTGAACAACAATGGTGCACAACATACAATGATTCCACCGCCTTGGCGATTCCTATGATGGACAGAGAAATACATGTCACCAAGCAAAGTCGGAACAGGATTTCCATTCAAAAAGATTTTTATGGCGTTGATATCGACAAAGTTGTCGACGTTGGGAAACAGAACTAACCCATAGATGAGCAAGGCTAGTATAACTTCAAAAGCTATCATGCTACCAGTTTCGATAAAATCAAAGGCTTTCTTTATTAAGAAGTGTGAAGTTAAACCCGGGAGGTTTCCTTTGGTAGTCCAATTACTCTCTACCTCAGACTTCTTCAAGTGGATACTTGCTGCAATGATGTGTGACTTAGGAATGGCTTCCAAACCATTGAAGGGTATTTTGTCAGACACAGGAATACCTAAAAGATTGGCATATTCTTCCAAGGTCGGTACCAACTGGTAGTCTGGAAAGGTAAAACATCGGTAGACGGGATCATAGAACTGAACCAGAGTTTTGAGAAGTCCTTCATCAACATGAGTGTTCAGGATAGGCAAAAGCTTTCCATAACTTTTCCTAAAATCAGAAGGATTTTGTACAGAAGATGCTAATTCTATCAGTTTTTCCACATCAGGCGCTTTGAAACCGTACTTTTTGGTATACCTTTTTACCCCTTCCATAACTTAATCCTATAATGTTTGCAAGGAAAATTCTCTAAATTTTTTTGGAAAAATCATGTTTTTATGGAAAAAGATGGGTTTTTTAATGAATGTATGAATGCATGGATGCATGGATGCCACATATTCAAACATGGTAAAACATGGTAGCGCAAACATGGTAACGCAAACATGGTACTACAAACATGGTACACAAACATGGTAACAAACATGGTACACATAGGTTCAAAGGTCCAGCGTCACGAGCATGAGGTCAGAGAACCAAAAATGGGATAGTTCTAGTTAATCACCTGCACAACATGTTCTACTGATACGTCAGAGTCTACATTTTTCTTTCGGATATTACCGGCTTGCCAATTAAACTTGTGAGCCAGCAATATTCTCAAGAAAAACTCGTCTGAGTGTGGTTCTCCGCATGACAACTAATCCAAGTCTTCACCTGAATAGTTTCTGCACCACAACCTAATAAGGCCAGGATGGGTTGGGGTTCTACGGCCAACTCAGCTTCTACAGTTCAATGAAAGTAATAATGTCTTCGCTACGAAACATGCTAAACATATATTACCAACAAGGAACCTCCACTGAGCGGAAGGATTCTCACGTACGCCTGTACATGACTATACCCTCCACCTAATTCTTATGTGTACTTAATCCGGGTTAGGATTTGTCCATAATGTATCACTTGTAACAGAACCACACAAGTAACAGAACCAGAACCACACATGTAACAAAAAATGAAATGAAAAATATAGAAAATAGAATTAACCCTTCCTTTGGAAACAATAAAAAGATGGTCCCCAGTGAAGTCGCCATTTTTCTGTCGCGGGGAAAAATCGTTATCTTTTTTCGGATGAGACACCTGATGCCTTCTTTGGGCTCGAGTGCTCAAAAAAATGATTTTTCTTTTGTTCCGACCAAACTTTTTATTGTTTCCAAAGTAGGAAAAGGAAAAAAGTTGCAATAACCTTAAAAGTGGGGGAGAGATCTTTGGGTAAGAGGGTTGGTTATACGAAGGGAAGGTATTAGCACCCAACGTATCTATAGTACTCTATAGGTTTCTTTTCTATGTTTTTCATTCCATGTTATTGAGAGGTTCTTGTGAAATAGGTGGGACCTAAGGTGTTTGTTTGATTATGCTCGCAAAGATCATCGCGATCCTCTGCATACATATCCCTTAGAGGGAATCAGAGCATCTGTAGCTCGGGTCTACGGGTGCTAAGGTTTGAATGGTTTGAGGGAGAAGTTTTGCTCGCCAAGGATACGACCTTGTGCCTACGTATTCTCAAAGGGATGTTGAGAAAGTCAGAGCAATCGTAGTTCCCACACTCATGCTAGTGGAAGCAAAGGAAAAGAGACAAATGTCATCTCAATGTTCAATGTATCTAATCTATATCATCACATATATCTGTTTGATTTTTGTTTGAAAATCTTTTCATTATAAGCCCTAGGCCATGCCACTTATGGTGCTTAGAATGATAAAGATGCTTTTTAGCCAGCCTTGTGGCAAAAACTTTCAATGAAGTCAGCCTTGTGACAAAAAGTTTTGATTAATCAGCCAGCCTTGTGGCAAAAGTTTCAATGAAGTCAGCCTTGTGACAAAAACTTTGATTAATCAGCCAGTATGGTGGCAAAAAGGTTTGATTGATTAGCCAACCTTGTGGCAAAAAAGTTAAGTTGATTGATTGATTGTGATGATATAGATGAGATACTCCTATCATAGAGATGATAAATGTCTAATCTCCTAGGGTATTTGATTTGGATATTGGGGATGCTTATAAGAAGCCCGTGGGTCCTTGTACGAAGCCCAAGAGGAGGCTATCCGAGGGTCCTTGCATTGTAAGCCCAAGAGGAGGCTATGGGAGGGACAATCCAGGGTCCTTGCATTGTAAGCCCAAGAGGAGGCTATGGGAGGGACAAGTCGTTTGTACAAAGCCCAAGGGGAGGCATGGTATAGTAGGTTTGAGCTCTTAGAGCGATTTCACCGGGAAACCATACTCTATGTCCTAACCTAAACTAGGGAGATTCTTTGCACGAAGCCCAATAGGAGGCTATGGGGGACCTAGTGTTGTACTAAGTTTAACAAGTATATATAACACAATCACAAATATGAACAAGTATGAACAAACATGGACAAACATGAACAAATATGAACAGTTATACATATATATGACAAAGTGTGTGTATATAATGGAGTTTATGAAGGAAATATACCTGTGAGCATGATCCATTTGTAAACACGGGGGCTCGGGACTTATACTCGGGGAGAGACCCACTTGAGTTTATTCAAAGCTATGTAAACAGGTATTTACAAGGGGCTTGGGACTTATACCTACATGGAGGCCCATGGTATTTTTGTGAAGATTTAAAGAAAACCTTCATTTTTGATTTGTTGTTCAAAGTTAAAAATCAAACTGATCGAGATATATACAAAAAGGTGTTTGTACAATGAAATACCTAATTTCATGTACGGGAATGGGACTTATACCTATGTGGAGGCCCATGTTTTATTTTATAAAACATGGTTGATTGTTTTATTAAAAGACGCGTCGTTTGTTGTTTTGAAAACAGTTGAAAAGTATTGTTTTTGAAAGAAGTTTATTTGTTTTGAAAAAAGGACTGTATAAAAAGAAAAAGGAGTGGGTCTTAGACTCTCTAATATTCGAGAGGCCCCACATCGTTTTGAAAATCAATTGATCAATTAAAAAGATTTAATCAATAGTTTCCTTTGAAATCAAAAAGAAATGGTTTATCGTTTTGAAAAGAATTGTGATTGCTTGTTTTAAAACGGTTTGAATTTGAAAGAAATCAAATTAATTAAGATAAACACAAAGATTACACTTAATTAACACCTAAATGATTAGGGTTTGATCACAAAATATTTACAAGTGATTAAGTTTGAAAATCAATGAAAAACAATATTTTAAAGTATTAAAAAAACACTTAAAACATGTCATTTTAAACTTAATTAAAAATGTATTAAATAAATATATTTTTGTGATTTTTCTTGATATTCATAAAATATATATATTAAATAAGAGGTGTGCAAAAAATGAAGCAAAAATGAATTGATTTGAATGGTTAATTAATTGAGTGAAGTTGTTAAGAAAATGAAGAAAAATAGTTGTACAAAATTTGGTTTTGTCTCCACAAGGACTTGAACTCACGCCCTCTCTCTCACCAACCAAAACTCTTGCCAACTGAGCTGCGCGCGAAGCTTGTAATACACACGTATCCAACTGATTATATTTTAAACTCAACATTTGAAATTTCTAAATCAAAAATGGCGCCAAGAACACACCTTCAACTGAATTTTGAAAATCTCCAAAACTGTGTTGTTTTGATCAAGTAAAGGGCCTATCTCACTCGGTTTTTCACGAGGAACATGATGGTAACCTCACAATTCATTTATTTTTGCTCTAAGGTGATCAATTTTGTGATGAACACGAAGAACCCTAAAACTGAAATTCAATGTGAAATCGTGTATGTGCACGTTATGATGCAATTGATTGAGGGTTAATGATCCTCATAGGTGCAGAAACAAGATGGTATGTTCATATTTCATTTATGATGCATGGAGAATATAGTTTGAAGTTCATGAGGCTTACCTTTAAAAACGGCCAAACTGGGAATCGAATTCTGAGTTAGAGGTGTTGCAGCTGCTTTGTAATGATCTGGATAGCTTCAATGATGATTATGGAACATGTCTGGATGCTTGGAACCACCTGGATTCATCTGAGCATGACCATGGTACCCGATCTGCAGAAGCTTCAAGAGTGAATCGAATTTGATGATGGAGAGGTTACAGGTCATATGTGAGTGTTTGGATCATTCATATGAAGTATATGGAAGGTGTTAGAAGTGAAAGTTTGGACAGAAATGATCTGGAATGGAAATTGGCATGATAAGGTTCATTATATGCAAACATGGAGGTTGAAGAGTGATTCTGAGTTTTAGGTGTTTTTGGGGTGTGTGAATGATTCAAACACATCCCAAATGATGTTTATGAGATGTTAGAATCATCAATTTGGCCATAACTTCAAGGGTTTGGAGGTTGAGTTTTCTACCTCTTAGAAACTTAAGAAACTTGTAATTCAAGAAAGAAAGAGAAAACCTATCTTTTGTGAGGTTTTGGTGTGAATTTGAATGAAGTTTGGACCTCTATTTATAGGCCAAGAGTTCTGAACTTAGACCTTTGCAAGTTGATCAAGAAGTGATGATTTGGCTTAAGAGATAAAAAGGAATCTTTTACATTTAATGCAAAATGGTTAAAGTAACTTAACCATGGTCATTCTTCCAAGCTTCTTATCCTCTTCCATTCTGATCTCAAACCAGAAAAATATCTTCCGATTATTGCATTGGTGTGTCATCACTTGAATTATAGGCCATATAGTATTGAACTTAGTGAAAATGGCTTGTAATTTCATGCATAATGACCTCTAATGACAAAATTCAAAACCATAGCTAGGCTCCATATTTTTTCATGCTCTTGGACATTTTGGAAAGCTCATATTACACACTTCAAAACCCTAGTTGAAAGTTTCTTCAAGACCTTTAAGGAAATGGGTGAAAAAGATCCATGAACTTTGAAGAAAATGAGGTTTTTAAGTGAAATTTTCAAACGATACCAACTTTGAAGCTCCATATCTCTTAAATGATTGATCTTTTGGAAAAAAATTATATGTGACAAAGTTGTTCATTGGATCAAAATCTACAACTTTCATGTTGGAAGTTTTTTTCAGTTTGTAGGTGAAATTTTGAGAAATTCCCTTCCAAAGTTTGGAAAAAACCATTGAAAAACACTTAGAATTTTTCTAAGTATGGAAAGTCAAACTTTTGACTTTTTGATTCTTGATTGATTTTCTTGATTTTTCTTGATCAAATGACTTCATACATCATATATTGATGATTCAAAACTTCAAAGGTCATGGTTGACCAAAATTCCCCAAAAGTCAATGGTGATCTTGTACAGTTGACTTTTTCAAACGAATCGCGTTTCTGGAGATTTCAAATGAAACAGGCTATCTTCACCAAATGAATGGTATGAATGGATCACATTGAAGCATTAGAGGATATTGAGCCATGGTTTAAGTTGTGGCACCATGTCCTGATTAAAAAGTCAGCTGTTCAGTGAATTAGGTCAAAAACCCTAATTATCGACCTGATGAAATTGATGACTGTGGATCTTGAATTGAGATGTAATTTCCATTGGATGTTGTCACAGGGATAATTTGAGGATGATTGAAACCTTTGATTGACTTCCTGGGGATTTTTAGGGTTTCCCAAATGTGATCCCTGATTTCAGTCCCTGATAGTTCAAAACCCTAATTTGATGATTTGAAATTTCACTGTTGATCAATCCTTGTGTAGGAGATGTCTTAAGCCAATAGATTAGGCCAAAATGATGTACTTGGGGTCTTGAGGTCATGTCCCAAGTCATTAGGTCAAATCCTGAACAAAAGTCAGGAGTATGCTATCTTCAGTCAAAACCCTAATCTGGTTGGTTCAAAGTCCCTGAGCTTGTTGAAATGAATCTTTGAGGACCAAATGTTGACTGTTGATGAAGATAATTCTTTTGAGATGAAGGGAGGACAAAACCCTAATTGATTGTTACTTGTACTGATGAGTGATTTCTTGATTAAACCCTGCTGAGTCACAAGTAGCAAACACAAACTATGCAATTTGTTAGAGATGCAAATGATGCATATGCTATGATATGAGGTGGTATCTTAGGTCAAAAATTGGGGTATGACACTTAGCAATAGGGACAATCACTTTCCATAAGGCAACCTCGGGGGAGTTTCAATAACTTTGAAGGCAACATTGCTTTAGGTATCCTCGGAATCGAGGAACTTGACTATTTTTAGGCAACAAAGATAAGGCAACAAGCAACAATTAAGGCAACGAGAGGAATTACCCTAAAGGTGTGTGGGTGCAACAATCACGTGCTTCAATTCAGATAGTTATCTTTTAATTAGTGATGCTAATTCAGTTCAAGGCTTGCACTCCCTAAGATTACTAACCACAGCAGAAAAGTAAAGCAGTTTAAATGTCTTACGCTATTACAATAAACACCTGCGGGGATGGGGAAATTAAAAGACGGAAAAATAGAGAGATTAATAATTAGTTTTAAATATCCTTGAACGCTTTGATTTTCCTCGAACCCTCGATCGCTCTGAAAATTAACACAAAAATAATAGAGGGAGTGAGTGTAGGAAAAGTTCATTGACATTTGAAAGTAAACCCTAAATTAATTTATAAGGCAAAATTAATATTTAAATAAAAAGGAGAGATTAGAACTTAGCTTTTGATTGGTAGAGCGCGTAGTCAGAAGATCTTGAGGTAACCCTGAAAAGTAGGCGCGAAGAAGAGAAGTGTTAGTGCATCCACTGAAAATACACAAACCCTACAATTAATTTAACATTTTAAATAATTGTTTAGAAATTAAGAAAATCGGACGTGCAATTAAATATGACAATTAGTTACATAAAATTTTAAAAAAAAATGTTTAAATGAAATAAGTTAGAATTAAAAGGAAAAGGTTTTTGAAAATGTCAGGGTAAACCCTGATTTTTAGGGAATGAGATTTTATAAAAAACGACACTAAGTTAATGGACAACACCTGCCTAAGACACTTATGGTTACTAGGGTTTTGTTTAAAGTGTTTTGTTTAAAGTCGAGGCTAAATAATCCTAAAATTAATAAATGGTTATAAACCTAATTAATTTAGAGAGTAATCCTAATAATTCTAAAATAATTAAATTATTTAAAATTATTTTGATTTAAATAAATTTTGAAAAGAAAGTTAATTTAAAAGAAAGATAACAAATCTTTGAAAAAAAGGTTTTAGCGTTAAAAGAAAAAATAAAAAAATTTAAAGGTAAACCTATTAGAAATAAAATAAAAGAATTAATTTAGAAAACTTAGCGTAGGAAATCCGGTGCGGTTGGCTTCTAAAGGTCCATGATAGTCCTGCAAGCCGGTGGGCATTGGATCTATAGTTGGGTTGATCAAATGATTCTACTATGAAGGCATATGATAGTCCTTCGCTTGCTGGGCGCACTAGATCTGTAGCCAGGGCAATCTAAGAAAAAATTGGCAAAATTTGTTGAGAGTGGGAATCGAACCCCCTCCCTCACGGGTGAAACTTCATCATAACAACCTTTCCACTGAGCCATGTTGTTTACGCTGTATATGTATGGAACACTAATCAATTTAAACAAACAAACAATTAAAAAAAGATCAAATTAAAACCAGCACCAAACTGTTCATCTTCTTCATCGATCCTCTTTCTGGGCTCAGAATTACTCTCTTGCGATACCGTGACTTATAGGGAGATCTTCAGCGCGTCTTGATCGATGATGAAGCTCAGGTTCCACTCAGAAAACTCCAGGGAATCGATTTTGATGTCTGGTTGGCCTGAATCGGACTATATCTCCAAGAACAGTTTTGATTTTTTTTCGGCTTAAGGGAGCTCGGTTATGTCTTCAGCTGCTGCAAATCCCTATTTTTTTTGTCTCCTCTTCCTGGGAATCCTGAGTACTTATAAGTCAGTAAACTAGGTTTACAAAAACTTTCTCAAATCATCTATTGTTTGAAGATTGAGATTTGATTTCCAAATGATATAGAAATTTTCTAATTATGGTCAATCATATCCCATGATATTCTTGAGCTCCAAAGAAATCTTTTGTTGCAGCTTTTGAACAATAACAAACATTTAATAATAATAAAAATAAAATTAATAAAATAACCTAAAATTCTAAAAAAAATGACATCTAAAAAGAAGCTTCGGCTGTTTTTTTTATTTTTTATAATTATTATTTTTCTCTAAAAAACTAATTAAGACTAAATACTAAAAATTTAAAACTAAAAATTGAGTAAAATTAAATTATGAATAAAAAATCTAAAAACTAATAATAATAAGACTAAAGCTAAACATATAACAATATAACAAAAAATAAAAAAAGACAAAATAGTAGAGGTGGTGGGGTTTGAACTCAGGTCTTTTCACCTATTAAATTCCTCACACTCACTGTATTATCCGTTAGGCCCTTACATTCAAAATAAGTTTGCATTTGCCAATATATGAAGGGTACTGTAATACGGTGAACTGACTTTATCGAAATGTTGCGGATAGCAAGAGTCGCCACCGACTTTTATTTTATCCAAATTTAGGAAAGGCTAAAAGAACAGGAAAATACCTTTTAAAAAGATTTTGAGTTCGGGGGTAAGTTATACAAAGGGAAGGTGTAAGGCACCCTTTGCATCCATGGTTATCCATGGGCTCTTAATTGCTTAGCTCACTTGTTTTCAAAATGTTTGAATTGTTTGAAAAGTGGTGTGAAAAGTAAAAATTTTGAAGAAAGAACTTTAGCTTGTAAATAAGCGTAGTCTTTTGAAAAGTATTTGAAAATTAGTGGAAAAAGAGTTTGAATTTGATTTTGAATTTTAAATAGAGCAAGCAATTAATAGCAACTACCCTAAGTTTGAAAAAATCGTTCTTTTAGTCTTTCGGACGAAAGGGTCTATCCATACCATAAGAGGGCAGGAAGTCTTTCGTTTGGATGTTAAAGGGTCATTGAAATTATCGTTCGCCATAAGACTGTCCCATGCCATAAAGAGGGCAGGTAGTCTAAGGGAAGGATATAATAGTCATTTAAGGCATCATGCGAGGATACCTTAGCAATAGGGACGAATCATCATTTACCGGGGCAACTTCGAGGGACAAGATCATTTGTTAAGGCAACTTCAAAGGGACTATGATCTTATGATGATGAACTGTTTGTTTTGCTTAGGTATCCTCGGAATCGAGGGACTTTGACTATTTAGTATATTTAGAGGCAACAAGGCAGCAATTAATAGGCAACAGGCAACAAGGCAACAAGGCAACAGAAGAGGTTACCCTAAAGGTGAGTGTGTGCACCAATCACGTGATTGTATTCAGATAATATTTATCTTATAGTTAGTTATCTACTTCTGTTAAAGGCTTGCACTCCCTAAGATTACTAACCACGCAGTTAAAATCATACGGAAATTAAAGGCGGAAAGATAAAAATCCTACGCTATTACAATAAACACCTGCGGGAATGGGGGAAATTAAAACATAAAATTAAATTGCAGTCTTCAGCCTTGATCTTCCTCGAACCTTCGATTGACCCTGATCACCTGAGAATTAAATGAAAAAGAATAGTGGTAAGTGTATGAGGAATTCTTTAACATTCGAAAATAAACTCTAATTTAGATTCTATAAGATAAAAATAAATAATATTTAAAATAATTATTAAATAGGGACTTAGCTTTTATTGGCATGACGCGTAATCGGAAGATCTTGGTTAACCCTGAAATTTGAACAAAGAAAGAAAAAGGTTAGTGCATTGACTGATCTAAACCCTAATTGATTAAAAACCCTAAAGGTTTACAAACCCTAACCCTAAACCTAAAAAGGGTATTTAAGAAAACTTATTGTGACCCAAAAGGGTTTATAAGGCTTAAAACGTGTTAGTGGATAACACCTACCAATTAGTGATCATGATAAAATCGGGGTTTAAGGTATTAAAACATTTAACTAGTCCCAAAAACAATTATTAACTAAGAAACTCAATTAAATTATTATTGTAAAAGAAATTTTTATTTATTTTTTTTTTGAGAAAAAGTCGAGTTTCGATTAAATAAATAAAATAATTATAAAACTATTATTTATGATAAACAATTTATAAGTAAAACAAATAAATAATAAAGAATTGTAATAAAATAGAAAAAGAAATAAAAGATAATTGTATAATAAAATAAAAATAAAGATAAAAACTTAGCTGATTTAGTGTGGCTAGTTTGTGAAGGACCATGTGCAACTGCAAGCTCTGGGGCGTTGGATCATTGAGCCAGAACGATCTAATGATGGTGATGTAAGGTGCGCCATAGTCTCGTGTGTATTGTGCGCAGGGGATCTCTATGAGAAGTGTTGTTAAAAAATTAAGTTTCCCAGCCTGGATTCGAACACATGATGTCCAGGCCATAGTAACTCATCTCTTACCACTTGAGCTGCGTCTTTAGTCTGTTAAATGAATCATTCAAATAAAAAATAAATAAACTCACATGGGGAATACAAAGTCCAGCGCGGGTCCCACGTCCTCTGCACACGCCAATCAACAAGGGAGAAGAATGGTTGGACCTGTTGACTATCCAATGAGCGTGGAGAGAGAATAGGAACACGCTGACTAGCCAATGAGAGAGGGCGCGCGTGGAGCAATGGGGTCCACCAACGTCTTCATCTTCTTCATCAAGCTTCAACGCCCTTTTAGCTACGAAATAGCCTCAGTCCTGCTACAACATTCAGCAACATTTTTTGTAGCGAAATTCGAATTTCTGCAACCTGCGAAATAAGCATCAAGCACGAAAACAAAGCATCCAGATCCTGTTAAAATCTCTCACTGATCACGAATATGGTGATCGTTTGGACTGAAAACCCCCATATACATGGAACCGAACCACATGAATAGCTTTGCCCTAACAATGGTGATTTTGTCGTTCTACCTCCAAGCTCCAGTTTAAAGGTTCTAATCTGTTCTAAAGATCATTACAAACTTATATGAAACGTTAGATTTGATAAAAACACAACAAAACATACTGAACAAATTTTAAGAACATATGAAGAAAACATGAACATGGTATGATCGTTCTATGCGTCATGGGCACTCATGATTTGTTTATTAATAATATATACTACCTTGTGAAGATACTAGAATGGCTACTTGGACTTGAGAAAGGCTGCGACCAAGAACACCAATTTTTCACCTTTTCTTGATTTTTTGCAAAGTTTTGGAAGGTGTTTGAGACTAGGATTTCGTGTCCCCTCATGCTGAATGTTGTGAGAATATGTAGAGGGAGAATTAGGGCAAGAGATTTTGGAAAGAAATCAAAAGATTTGTGAGAAAAAAGATTGAGAAAATTTTGATTTAATTTTGTATGAAAACTTGCTAAATTGGTATCAAATATTTCTAATTATCCCTTGAACGAAATTCCCTTGATTGGCCTTGATTTTTTTGATGGTATATTTGCATCAATTTTGGAACCAAATAAAATCTTTGACTATTTCTAGTATTTTTATTCAATTTTTAATTGAATTTAAATGATTAAATTCAAAATAAAATAAATAATAAATACTAAAAATAAGTTAAATGGAGTATGGGTCGTGGATGGTCCATGGATCAAGTTTGGAGTCAAATAATTGGGCCCATTTGTAACAGCCCGAGCCTTCGGCGTTCCCGGCACTGTCACCTCACGATCTTCTCTACCCCCCTCACTAGTAGAGTTTTTGCCTTTCGTGGGAATCGAACCCTGTACCCTGGGGTTCAAGTACATGTTCATTCCATTCCCACTACCACTTGAGCTACTAAGCTCAATTGGTAGTGGGAATGGAATGAACATGTACTTGAACCCCAGGGTACAGGGTTCGATTCCCACGAAAGGCAAAAACTCTACTAGTGAGGGGGGTAGAGAAGATCGTGAGGTGACAGTGCCGGGAACGCCGAAGGCTCGGGCTGTTACATAAAAAGGCGCCTTTTTATGTAACAGCCCGAGCCTTCGGCGTTCCCGGCACTGTCACCTCACGATCTTCTCTACCCCCCTCACTAGTAGAGTTTTTGCCTTTCGTGGGAATCGAACCCTGTACCCTGGGGTTCAAGTACATGTTCATTCCATTCCCACTACCAATTGAGCTACTAGCTCAAGTGGTAGCAGGAATTGCTATGAATATGTACTTAACCCCTAGGTACATGGTTCGATTCCTGCGGGAGGCAAAAACAATATTTCCTGGGCAGCCGATAAGCGGACCTAGGGGGGATTATTGATTAAGCCGGTAACATGCTCGGTTGGCCGACACGGTTGATGCGTGCAGCGGATATCGGGGTGTTACATTAAAAAGGCGCCTTTTTATGTAACAGCCCGAGCCTTCGGCGTTCCCGGCACTGTCACCTCATGATCTTCTCTACCCCCCTCACTAGTAGAGTTTTTGCCTTTCGTGGGAATCGAACCCTGTACCCTGGGGTTCAAGTACATGTTCATTCCATTCCCACTACCACTTGAGCTAACTAGCTCAATTGGTAGTGGGAATGGAATGAACATGTACTTGAACCCCAGGGTACAGGGTTCGATTCCCACGAAAGGCAAAAACTCTACTAGTGAGGGGGGTAGAGAAGATCATGAGGTGACAGTGCCGGGAACGCCGAAGGCTCGGGCTGTTACACCATTAGTCCAAAATGTCAAAATTCTCCGTTTTGCATTAAGTGCATTTCCTCAAAATCAACCAACTTGTGAAGGCCATAACTCATTCATTTTTTATTGTATGGAAGTGTTTTTGAGCTTTTTAGGAAGCTTAGAATGTCCTCTAAAGGATGATTTTGGTTTCATCTCGATTAAATATTCCATGCTCAAGTTATGAGCTTTGACCCAAAAGGTGTTTTCGTTGACCTTTTCGGAGGACCTGTGATGTATTGGCTCATATCTCTCGAATGGTGCATTTTTAGACTTGGCATGTGAGAGGCAAAGTTGTAGAGAATTCAATTTCCTTCAAAATGAGCTTTGGATGGGAAATTTTTGATGTTCCATGTGGAAGTTATGGCTGGTCAAAGTTTAGTTGACTTTCTCCTATACAAACCCTAATTTAGAAACTTTTTGATTTGTTGATTTTTGACCTTTCCTTGATGAACCATGGTCAATTATTGATCAAATGGTGAATGATACTTCAATATGAGGATCTTGACAAAAAATCAGGAGCTTTGACCTTACTTTTGACCACAATTGACTTTTAGGTTAACTTAGTCGACTGTTGACTTTCTGAACAATTGAGTGACCAATTCTTTGAGTTGAGACTTGATACTTGTTATAGAGGTAATGTGAAATATATTGAGCCATATAGGATTCCTTGGAGTCATTGATTCATTGATTTTCCTTTGAATAAACCAAACCCTAATTTCAGAGCCTTGTATAGGAGAGTGTGTCTAGGAGCTTCATGTATTGCTTTGAATTTGTATAAGAGAAATAGTATGGACAAATTTTGAGGTATGACAGGTACGACAATGCTTTTGAATTCGAGTATAGTAGCCAAATGAATCCTGGAGGAAACCCAAGTTTTCAGAAATCTTTTGATCTCATGCCTTAAAATCCTTTTGAATTACGGTATTAAATTGTATGAATGTCCGTTATGCAAATGACTTAGGGGAGTGTATGCATATGAAATGAGAGACGTGAATAAGGCAACAACAAAATCATGAGGGTAAATTTTAGGGTATGACAGTATGATTTGGCGGTCGAGGATAACGTTCGCATCTTGAATGAAGGGGATGGGGAGGTGGGGGAGGATGATGTTGATGAGTCTAGCTTGGTGTTGGATAGGAAGAGAAAAACGTCTAGGGATATTTGGTTGAACTTGAAAATTAAAGAGAATATGCTAATCCAAAAATCTAGAATGAAGTGGTTGAACGACGGAGATTCTAATAGTAAGATTTTTTTATGGGGTTATGAAAGCTAGAAGACCCCACAATTTTATTGGATCTATTGTGACCGAGGGAGGAATCATTAATTCGGTAGTAGAGATTAAGGAGGAGGTGAAGAATCATTTCGAGAAGAAGTTTATTGGCGGGCAAAGGGATAGGCCGGTTTTAGATGGTATTTCTTTTGAGACTTTGAAGGAGGAGGATAAAGTCTTTCTTGAGAAACCGTTTTCGGAAAGTGAGATCAAAGAGGAAATTTGGAATTGTGATAGTTCGAAAAGTCCGGGTCCCGACGGTTATTCTTTTATGTTCATCAAGATGTGTTGGGATTTTATGAAAGTTGATTTCTTTAGTTGTTTTCATTGTTTCCATAAAAAACCTTTGTTGTCAAGAGCGATCACTTCATCTTTTTTAACCTTGATTCCAAAATCTTCTAACCCTTTGGGTCTCGACGATTATAGACCAATTTGCTTGGTTGGTTGTATTTACAAAGCCATTTCCAAATTGTTGGCTTCGAGATTGAAGAAGGTGTTGGGTTCCATTGTGTCAAAGTGCCAAAGCGCCTTCGTCCCGGGTAGACAACTTCTCGACGGAGTATTGGTGGCTAATGAGGCGGTGCATATGGCGAAGAGAAAAGGGCTTGGTTGTTTACTTTTTAAGGTTGACTTTGAAAAGGCTTACGATAAGGTGTGTTGGAACTTTCTTAGATATATGTTAAGGAGAATGGGTCTTGGGGAATCTTGGATGAAGTGGATGGAGGCTTTGATTTTTTCGAGCAAGATGTCCGTTCATGTGAATGGTAGTCCCACGGCGGAGTTTAAGGTGGAAAGAGGGTTACGACAAGCTGATCCGCTTTCGCCTTTTCTTTTTTTTTATAGTAGCGGAGGGATTGAGGGGTTTGGTGGCTAAGGCGGTGGAGGTAGGGGAATATGTTGGATTCAATTTTAGGAGGTCTTGCTTGTTAGGTGGATATTCTTCAATTCGCCGATAGTACTTTACTTTTGGGGGAAGGGAGTTGGAAACAAGTTTGGGCGATCAAGGCTATTCTAAGAGGGTTTGAATTAGTATCCGGTCTTGGGATAAATTATCATAAAAGTAAACTTATTGGTATTAACATTGGAGATCATTTCTTGGATTGTGCTTCTAATTTTTTGTCTTGTAGGAGGGAGGATAGCATTTTCGTTTTTCTTGGAATCCCGATAGGCATCAATTCTAGAAGGATTTCTTCTTGGCATTTTATCTTAAGCAAAATCAAGTCGAGGCTTATGGATTGGAAGGCTCGGTTTTTAAGTTTTGGTGGAAGGTTAACTCTTCTCAAGTCCGTTCTTAGTAGCCTTGCGATCTTTATGTTGTCTTTCTATAAGGCGCCTAAGAAGATTCTAAAGGAGATAACGAAAGTTCAAAGCAATTTCCTTTGGGAGGAGGGGGTGATGGAAGGAAAATTCATTGGGTTAGTTGGAGGAATATTTGTTTTCCAATTGACAAAGGAGGTCTCGGTTTAAGAAGAATTAGAGATTTCAATTTGGCTCTTCTTCAAAAATGGCGGTGGAGGATTCTTGGAGGTTCGGAAGCTTTATGGTATGATGTCTTTAAAGCTAGATATGGAGACTTTAATCTTCAAGCGGTTGGTTTCAATGATAATATACAAAAGAAGGTCTCGACATCCTTTTGGTGGAGGGATATATTGACGTTGGATTATGGTTACAAAGATAATGTGTTTGTTGATAATTGTAGGTTCAAGGTTGGTAATGGGTTCCACACTTCTTTTTGGCATTCTCGTTGGATGGAAGACAATCTTTTGAAGGACAAATTTCCGGTAGCATACTCTCATTCGGAGATGAAGTACGTGTTTATTGCTTGCATGGAAGGGTGGATTAATAACAATTGGGAGTGGGGAGATTTTGGAGTTAGTTGCGATGGCAATCCGGGGACTGCTTTGGAAATGCAGCGGCTGCACTTGCTGTTGCAGGGGGCGCAGCTGCAGCAGGGGGTGAGGGATGATGTGCGTTGGTGTGGCGACGCAGCAGAGGAATTTTCGGTGCGGAGTTGCTATAGGAGTTACGATAAATTCCACATCCCTTTCGGTCCGGCGTTGGAGTTTTCGGAAGCTTTTACAATTCTTTGGAAAGTAATGGTTCCTCAAAAAATAAGATGTTTTGGTTGGAGATGTTTCATCAATAGGTTGCCTACCATGGATCTTCTTGCATCAAGAGGTATTTCTTTTCCCAACTCTTCTTTGTGTGTTTATTGTGAGAGTGGGTATGAATCTTTGAACCATATTCTTCTATCTTGTCGGGCATCAAAATTAATTTGGAGGGATTTGGCTTCTTGGATTGGTCTTGATAATTATGGTGGGGATTGTATTCTTGGTAGCTTCATGAGATGGTTTGTTTATTGCAAAACTAAGAAGGTGAAAAAAGGTAGAGAAGGGATAATTTGGTTGGCAATTTGTTGGTCCATTTGGAATGTTAGAAATGATATCATTTTTAGAAGCGATGCTTGGAACATCCTAGACATGGTTTGGAGTATCAAGATGCTTGTTTGGCGTTGGTCTTTCATCGGGAAAATTAATCGGACCAAATACAACTTTTACGAGTTCAACAAAGCTCTTATGTTGTATCTTTCATAAGTGTATTTGGTGCTTAATCTCCTCTGATTCGGGCTTTTTTCGCGTATTGTATTCTCTTGTAAGAACTATTGGTTCTTTTCTAATATATTTCTTGATTATAAAAAAATGAAATATTAGGGGAATTTTGAATTTACCGTCGTTTATTTTTGGCCGTTTATTTTTTGTCTATTGATATGACGAGAGAAAAAAATTAGCATCCTAAAATATCAAAAATACTTTACAAAATGATAAAATTGATAGACACAAACCAATAAAATTATTTTTAATATTAAAAATTAACTGTATATTCAAAGAATGGATACACAATTTTTAAACTAACAAAAATAACTTTCAAAAGATTTATTATAAATCATTAAAATTAAAATAATATTTATTCAATTTTGGAGGGTACGACTGTCCCTTGTTTATCTTATCCAAAGCTGAGGAGAAAAGAATACATAAGCCATGGAAGAAAGGTTTAATAGTTAAATTGCTTGGAAAGAGAATCGGTTACAAGGCATTAGAGACACGGTTGAAGCAAATGTGGGTGAAAAAATGAATAATAAACATTATTGACGTTAGTAATGATTATTTTCTAGTTACCTTTTCCCACAATCAAGATCATGCGGTAGCAACTTTGAACATGCATTGGTTTATATATGATCATTATCTTACGGTCAAGGAATGGTGTCCAAATTTCCACCCTCAAAGTGACACAATTAAGAATGTTGCGGTGTGGGTGAGAATTGCAGAGCTGCCAATTGAATACTACGATAGTGGAATTCTACAAAATATTGGCAACAGAATTGGAAAGACAAATAAGGTGGACAGGAATATGGTTATGCATGAACGGGGAAGTATGCTAGGATATGTGTGGAGGTTGACCTAAGTAAGGCGCTACTGGCAAGCTTCATGTTAGGTGTACGACAATACCACATTGAGTATGAAGGCTTACACCTGATGTGCACACACTGTGGCAAATTTGGCCACTATGTGGAGGGATGTCTTGACAAGCTGAAAGCTAATACTAGAGGACTTGCAGGTGTGGGAGCTGGGAGCCAGTCAGTTGCGGGAGAGCAACTTGAAGGAACTACCGGTGGACCATGGAAAGTGGTTCAAAAACCGTGTAGAACACGGGTAGTTAAGGACAAAGGCCAGTTGAATGGAATGGTGAATCATCAGTCTGAAGTGGTGGTTATGGATAGGCAGCAGCAAGGGTCACGATTTTCTGCATTAAATCAGGTGAAGGAGGTTGTTGTAAGTAGAGAAGACAATGTGCAGGTGAGTAGTGAGCCAGTCATCGAGATAGTGCAATCGGGGGAGCATGCGAGATCTGTGAATGCTCCGGCTGTCAGGAAAATGCATACTCAGAAGCAAAAAGAGGATGAGACAGTTAGTACGAGACACAACTTGGGAAAGAACAAAGCACCAAAGGAATAACACAGGATTTTCCAAGCACATCAATGAATACAAAAGTGGATAGTGGTGGTCAGCATAATACTCAAGAAAAAAGCAAAAGAGGCATCAACCTTAGGGCAAGGGTCACACAAAGCTTTAAAGGAAAAACAGTGAGCAAGAATACTGGGCGTAATACTATGAAGAATAATATGGGTGCTACGAAAGCAAGTAAACTGGCGGCGTTATTTAAGAACCAATTCAAGCTGATGAGGCATCGACACAATGATATGCAACAAGAAGGTAGCGGGATTTTTAGAACCACAGGATACCAGGGTGGGCCAGTATTGGAGTTACTCCAAAATGATAATTCCCTTAAGGCCAAGCCGCCAGATGCTCGTAAAGACCTTCATGATGCAGGCCTGAGGCAATTCAGCCTCGACGCGAGTGGCAGTGTGGAGGATAGACAAGATCAACTGCGAAAAGTCATAGCATCTATACCAATTTCTTCGGATATGGAGGTTGTTAAGGAAACTCCTGCTGGAGAGTTGCAGTGAGGATGGTTGTTACTTCTAAATAATCATAGGTTATGATGAATACACAAAAAAGCATACTTGTATGGAATTTCTGTGGCGCGGCTAACAAGAATTTTTATCACTATTGCAATGAATATGTTGTTAAATGGAGACCCTTGTTACTGGTAATCATGGAAACCCGGTGTCAGCCTGAGAGGTTAAATAAATCCTTCAAGTTGATGGGGTATGATAGTTTCGTTGCGTCGGATAATGTGGGATATGAGGGTGGTATAGTTATTGGCTTGCGGTCAAATTTCATTGATGTTCAGCTAGTAGAATAGTCTATGCAGTATGCGCATCTACAAGTATACTACACTAGCAATGCTAAGTGGTACTTTACTGGAGTATATGCCAGCACAACAAAGGCAAATCGAAGCATTCTTTGGGAGAATTTAAGAGCTATAGCGCGCCATATGTCGGAGGCCTGGTTTGTGGCAAGAGATTTTAACGACATTATATGCGCAGACGAGAAGAGAAGTGGGGCACTCGTGAGCCTCAATAGATGTGGCAAATTTTGGGAACGAGTCAATGGCTGTCAACTAATGGATGCAGGGTTTGTGGGTGCTAAATATACCTGGAGAGGGCCTGTGTATCATGGAGGACAAATGATTTGGGAAAGGTTTGATAGAGCCCTTATAAATGACAACTGAAGACTTGTGTTTCCCGACGGTTACGTTAAGGTACTGGCGCGAGTGAGTTTTTCGGATCATCACCCGTTGTTGGTATCTCCCTTCGATGGTTCTCATGTTCGTGCTCCAAAGATTTTTAAGTTTGAGAGTGCGTGGCTACTCGAGGATACTACTATACTATGTTAAGAAGCAAATGGGAACCAGGAACTACTATTTGGCAGAATCTCCATACAATGCCAAATAGAGTTGGTAGCGCGTCTGAGGGTATTCAGAAATGCATTCAGACTGGAACTAGCCATCGAGGTCTCGTTGCACTTGAGTTTCGGCTACAGAGTGAGTTAGATGGAATACTGCAGAAGGAGGAATTTATGTGGCATCAGCGTTCCCGAGCGAAGTGGTTGCGTGATGGTGATAGGAATACTCGGTATTACCATATCAAAGCGGTTACGCGACGTCGACTGAACAATGTATTAATGCTGCAGACTGATAATGGTGAGTGGATTGATGACGCTGGTTTTCTCAATAATATGGCGACAATGTTCTACAAAAATTTGTTCTCGTTAGATCAGAGCCCGGATACAAGAATTGACACAAGAGTGAACTTTCCCATGTTAGGGCCTGATGTAGTGGATAGGTTGAATTTTCCTATTGAAGATGACGAAGATAGGAAAGTGGTTTTTAATATGCATCTATGGAAAGCGCTGGGGCCAGATGGACTTCCCACTGATTTTTATCAAAAATCATGGGATATAGTTAAGGTTAACGTGTGTGGCTTTGTTAAAAATGTATGGAGGAATCCTAGTCTGCTAAAAGAAGTGAATCAAACGGATATATGCCTTATTCCAAAAGTCTCGCATCCGAAGCTTATTAGCCAGTTCAGGCCAATATCTCTGTGCAACTTTATTTACAAGGTGGTCACGAAGGTGATAGTTGACAGATTGAAAGATTGTATGCTGTTACTCATATCCCCTTACCAAACGGGATTTGTACCGGGACAGAACAAACACAAGAATATTATTATTGCGCAGGAAATGATCCATACTATGATGAAAGTGAAGGGTCATAACAGTTACTTTGTAGTTAAAGTGGATCTTTCAAAAGCGCGTGATAAATTAAACTGGAATTTTATCGAGCAGGTGCTTGTTGAAGTTGGTATTTCGGGGCGTATGTTGAACGTGATCCTGCATGCAATATCAACTGTGGAAACAAATGTGAAATGGAATGGTGCTGGAGGAGAGTTCTTTTGTCCACAGAGAGGTATCAGGCAGGGTGATCTGATATCGCCGTATTTGTTCGTGTTGTGCATGGACAAGCTCTCTCACCTTATCAGTCAAGAAGTGAATGAAGGTAGATGGAAAACTGTTAGGGCTGGTAGAAACGGTCAGGTTATCTCTCATCTGATGTTTGCGGATGACCTCTTGTTGTTTGGCGAAGTGATTGAGCCTCAGATCCGGTGTATTATGCGCACCCTGGAGGTTTTCTGCAAAGCTTCGGGCCAGCAAATGAGTAATGAGGAGACTAGTATATTGTTCTCGCCTAACTCGAGTAGAAGAAGTAAAGAGGATATCCTCCGCATTTCTGGATTTCGTGAGACCACTGCCCTTGGAAAGTACCTTGGAGTGCCTTTCACCGGTAAAGCTCCCAGGAGGAAAGATGTTGAATTCGTCAATGACCAAGTAAAGGCTAAGCTTGCGAAGTGGAAGGCAAAGCAACTTTCTTTAGCAGGGAGAATCACGTTGGCTAAGAGTGTATTGGAGGCCATACCAATTTACCCTATGATGACGTCTATAATTCCTAAAACTAGTGTAGAGGAAATTCATAAGATTCAGCGACAGTTTATATGGGGAGATACAGAGATTCGACGAAAGTATCATGCAGTGGGTTGGGAGATGATCACTCAACCAAAAAGTCTTGGTGGTTTGGGGCTTCTACGGCTGCATGTAATAAATAAGGCTTGTATTTTGAAGCTAGTTAGTCGACTGCATTCTACTTCACAGGATTTGTGGTGTCAAGTGCTTCGTGGCAAATACCAACAAGACAACGGCAGTAATCATATGGACGTGCGTCCTACAGATTCCCACTTATGGAGAAGTATTGTCAAGTTATGGCCTTTATTGGAAGATTACACGAAATTGCTAGTTAGAGATGTGAGAACCATTTAGTTGTGTCATGATGCGTGGATTGACGCAGGTGTTCGGCTGGCTGAGATATCAGCGGATATACCAGCAAATTGCAAAAATGCAAAGTTGGTCGATGTTGCTCTTGATGGGAACTGGAATTGGAGTATGCTCCAGTGGCTTCTTGCAGAAGTATTAGGCATTATTGGTGCCATCCTGCCTCCACATGACAATTACGGGGTCGATGAGAGGGTAGGCTGGGAGACAGATCCGAAGCAGGCCTCGGTTGCTAACATGTATCATAGGCTGTGCTATTTTCTGCAGCAGGGGGAGGACACGAATTGGAAACGAATATGGACGCTAAAAGTCCCGGAGCGGGTTCGGGTATTTGTTTGGCAGGTTAAGCATAATCGACTGCTAACTAATGTTCGGAAGCACCGTATGGGACTTGGAATACGCAATTGAGACTACTGCTATGGCTTCCCGGAAACGGAGCTTCACGTGCTGCGAGATTGTAAATTGGCATATCAGATGTGGAGCAGTATTGTGTCGAATACCAAACGGTCTAGCTTTTTCACGTGTAACCTGACGTCATGGATCAACACGAATTTATGCAATAAACGGAATTGTGGTTGGCCGAAAGATTGGGACAAACTTTGGGCGAATGCTTGTCATATGTTGTGGATGTGGAGGAATAAAGAGAAGTTTAATGAAGGTTTTGTTCGGCCGCATAATCGGGTGGAGAGACTGCGGAGAGTGATTGGTTGTTATGCGGCATCTGATGGAATCATGAGAGATTGTTGTATGGGAAGAGAAATTACTAAGCAAATTCACTTTGTCCCTCCTAGAACCGGGTGGATTTGCATAAATATCGATGAAGCGTGCATAAATGGTATTATTAGTTGCGACGGTGTGATTCGAGGGGATGTCGGTGAATGGATTGGTGGATTTTTGAAATTTATTAGGAGAGGGGACCCTTACCTGGATGAGCTATGGGGTCTCTACGAAGGGATGCAGCTTGCTAGGAGTATGCACTTTAGTAAGGTTGAGTTGAGGGTGGATTCTTTGGTAGTGGCTCAAGATGTTAAAGAAAGGAGGAATATCCGTCGAGGAAGGAATAACCTCATGCCCCAGATAATGACTATGTGGGATCTAGACTGGGAGTTAGAAATCGTCCATGTTCATAGGGAAGCAAATCAATTGGCTGACGCACTAGCAAAACATAGTTTTCCTCGAAGGAAAAGTATAGCATTTTTGCGGATTGTCCTATTAATTTTGAGTATATTCGTAGAGCCGATGAGAACAGCATTAGTGTTTCTAGAGTTATCGGTTTGTAGTTTTTTTCTCCCGGGCGTTTAGCCCTCTCTCTAATAAATAAATAAAAAATCGGTAATTTAACCAAACACTTTAATTAGCTTATGAGTCATCAGCCATCAACTATAAACTATAAATCATCAATCATAAACTATAAACTATAAACTAATTTATCACTCAACCATTAATTTTACCGAACAGACCCTAAAATTAACACATCTAATTATTTTTTTAAGAATCGCACATTGTTCAAATAGATTCTCTTTAACTAAAAAAATTTGAATTTTAAAAAAAATAAATAAAACAAACTTGTATGAATTTAATTCAAGAACGCTCGCTCCCAAATCAGAAGCACACATACTCGTTAACCCGCTCTCTCACAAAATCTGTGTTCTCGGATACCCAAAACTCGTTCGCTCGTATTTTCGCCAAGAAAGATGGATGGCTCAACTTCAAACTTCGACTCTGATATCACTCACAATATGCACATAATCGATGTTGCCACTGATTCTCTATCTGAATCCTTCCAATCCCTCAAGTCCAAATCGCAACAAACTTCTCAAAATCAAGGTCTGGTCTTTATTCTTTACTTCTCTTCCATTCACTCACATTGTTTAGGGTTTCTACTTCAACTTTCACTTTATCTTAGGGTTTTCATTTCTACTCTCTTGTTTTGTCCTTTCAGTTCAACTACAAAATGTTAAATCCAAACTGAAGGAAGTGGAGGATGAATTGGTTGAAGTACTTGCAGGTCACTTCAACTTTACTGTTTTTCGTTTTAGGTTTTTTGTGTTTAGCTTTCATGTGTTTCAAATGATGGAAAATTTGTGTCCTATTGTTTTTGATGTGTAGAAAAGACACGCAAAGAGGCTAAAAGGATGGCTTTGATGAATGCTATTGCGTCTGCGAAGGCCAGAGTTGGAAACCTAAACACAAGTATAGAAGAAGTTCGAGCCAGGAAGCAAGAGTTTACCGAGTTTCTATCTCAACAGTCTCTCGGTAATTACTCGAATGTTCTTCATTAATTGTTTTTCACAGAACATGAATTGGAACTATGTTTTTTTTGTCTTTACCCTATTATATGTTCTGTTTGAGTTGTTGCATTAGGAAAGATGTATTGTACTATTATAAGTGTTATCCACTCACCTTCCCTCTCTTCTCTTTTCATTCATGCGAAGATTTGGCAGCATCTGAGGAGAAGTTAAATGAGAGCATTGAGCATACAAATGAAACACGGGAAGCCATCTCTTGGTATAACAGAGTACTTGGTTTTCATGTCAAAGGGGGACGTGGTAATTCGCAAATAAGTTTTTGCTAAGGTTTCTTTTTGTTCTTTTTCATGATTGATATCCTTATTAGTTCTTTTCTTCAGGGGTGAAGTTCACGTTCAAGAATATAAATTTGAAGAATCCGAATGAAGAGTACACTTTTATCGTCTTGCATGATAAAAATACTTACACATGTAAGCATCAAACATATGTGATTTTGTATGCAATTTTCAGAGTTTGCTGATACACCTCTTGAAACCTAAGGATGTCTTTTATCTTTCAGTGTTAAGTTGTGAACCTCACGTCAATGGTATTGAAGAGTTGGTCGATGAATTAAACAAGACAAATGGTCTGTTTAAGTTTGTAAAAGCAATGCGGAAAAAGTTTCAAGAAACATTGGTGCAAGGTATGAATTATTCAATCTTGGTTCTAGAATGGATAACTTGGTTTGTTTTGGAAACTGGATAAATACGATGCATATAATGAATGTAACTTTCTTTAATTGCTATTAAACAGGGAGCTTAGTTCTAACAACAGTTGAGCCTGGTGAATCTGCCTTTATCTCTTCATCTGCTCCTGGTACATCCATTAGAGGTGATTCTACAACCACAGAAAATGAGCATCAAGTGGAACTCTCAGATGGTAGTGCACAATTAAAGAAAAAAAACAGTCGCAGAAGGAAAAGTGTAGCACTTTTATCTCCTGTTTCTGCTTCATCTGTTCGCAAGTCTCCACGTTTTAAGGTATGAATTATCTTATGTTGTATTTGCTAAATTTTATTTTCTGTTTTGATACCTACCAAGGTAAAAGGTTCTAATCACTACTATAGGATGTAGATATTTTTCAGTTGCAGTGCTGTCTATTGTACTTCGATAAGCATTACGTTGTGAAGAGGGTATATTTTAGGAAGAGTGGAGAGTAAATCGGCAAGCGGGGCTGGGAAATTGATAGCCAACTTAATAGAAGGTATCAGCTGTAGCCTGTAGGTAGCTGAAGCAATAGTAGAATGTGAATGTATATGAGCGGATTAAGAAGGAAACAATGTTTTTAAAAAATACAAATTGGGAGAGACAAGGGCTATGAAATTCCTTTGCTTGTATTCTTGATAGCAGCAACTAATTACCAAACCGCATACTGAAATGCAGTAGGAGATAACTTCTAATGGTCTAAACAAACCAATCCCGTTTTCCAAGCATCAAATCTATAACTTCACTGTCTGTCTTAGGAGTCCTAGGTTTGATCATGACTTTATTGTTTGAAACTGATGTTTCAAGAAGCTCTTAGGAGCTATGCTGCTGCAATAAGAACCTCCTCTTGCATTGCTTAACTAACCAATGTCAGGGAGAGCATAACTAAAAACACTTTATGAAAAATGGCAAATGGCTATAGTGCTGGACTGATGCAATGCCAGTAGTCTCGCAGTGGTATGTAAATGGAGGCATTATCTAATGGGGAGGCGCTTTATTATCTAAAATTATGCCCTTCTGAATTCTGCATTTATACATGATGGATTAGAAGGATTTTGAGTGGCGAAAACTAAAAATGCTATAAGAACGATAACAAGTGTGCACTCTACTCAACTGCACTTGCTTAGTTCCTTTTGGAGGTTTTATATTAACTTGTTATTGGATCATGGCCTTCTGTGGTGCTCCAAGTTTATAGTCATTATTATTATGTGTTCTTTCATCATTTAATTGTAAATGTAAATACTGATGTCTCATATATGTTGCAGGCTAGGAAATAAAATGCAAAGGATGTTTGTCTCCTCATTTGATGATACGTGCTGAGCTCTCCAGGGTGCTCTTGTGGGTATAACTAAATATTTAAGTTGCTAAGTGTTTGCTAACAAATTGACAAATCCCAGGGACATATATGCGTTCTGGTGGCTGTGTTATCTTGGGTTCTTACCTCCTCCCTTGTCTAAAAGAACATCGGCTTCGAACCCACGCCCCTGCATTTGATGTCCAGACACAGCTATCAGATGAATTGGCTTAACAGTACAATTATGTGTGATATATTAAAAATGATTATATTGTTGTTAAACTAAAGAGAGGATTATATTACTGTTAAGTGTATTGCTGCTGCAGCTTTTTAAGTCTATACCGCATGTTTTACCGCGTTTCTTTTCGTCAAGAAAAAGGAATATATAATATTTATTAAAATATAAAAAATGAAAGTATAATTTTCGAGAGCAAGGGCAAAATTCAAGGATAAATAGGTTAAATAAAATTTATATTTAGCTAACTCTAATTTATTTTTTGTACAAGATTATTATGTGCAGCAACCTTGTTAGGGACAAGTCTTCAAAACTATCAGACGAAGGAATGAGAGTCTTGCTATTAAAGTTGATCAAACATGAGTTATCAAAAATGGGATAGTATTCGAACTCAAAAATGGGATAGTGGATAGCAGTAGGATGATTTTTATTTGACTATTTTTTTAGACTGAATAATTTATAAACTTGAGGAAAAGAAGTTGAAACATGCTTGATTGGAACGAACAAGACGGATCCTCATGTCCGATTTTGAATGCTCTTGGTTCAGTGGCCTAAGAAGGTTATGAACTGACAAATCAAAGAGCGGACGTGAAATCATAGAAAACACATGAATCAGTTGCAAGATTAGCACTTCAATGTTCAGATAAATTCAAAATTCAAGACAAATGTAGTAAAAAGTAAACTTACTTTCCGTGTGAAATTGATCTTGATTATTCGACTCTTTGGTTGTTCCAGAATATATACAAGAGTGAGAAGATTGAAACATAAGGAACTAGCTCATATTAGTTCATTTATTTAAAATAAGGTGCAATAACTAATTAAGTGATTTAATATTTATTTTGATTAATTAATTAAAGTAATAATATAGTAAAATCTAACAAGAATTAAACTAATAATCATAAAAAGATCAAATGTGTATTCTTATTTTCGGAGATAAGAAAACACATGGAAAAAAAAAGGCTTTTATAATCAGAAGGAACTAAACAAAAAAAATCAAAGAAAAAACAGTGAGAAAACTTAAAGAAGATATTTTAGGGTGATTAAATGACATTTTAACGATGTTTTAAAAAACATACCGGTCAAAGTATTAGATTATTGATTTACTGATCGAACCATTAAATTATTGGTCAAATTGTTAGACGCTGGCCTTAGGATCTAGAGGGGGGTGAATAGATCGTTCACAGTTTTACGGATTTAAACGACTTTTCAGCGGAAGTGATTCTGAATCGACTCGCGTCTATTCCGAACCACTATCGAAACGATTATATATGTGTTTAAAAACCAGTCAAAGACTTGAGTTGAATGATAAGAGTATATGTTGCAGAATCAAAGCGTTTCTCTTATCGAAAATCAGATTAACTTTTTGTATGATGGACAATGTTTGCAATGCAGTAAGAGTGATAGAAACAAATATACAAACACTTGGTGATAATGATCAAATTGAAGGTAATTCAATGTGTGGTGGATTGTGATGTTTATGTAAGTACTTAATTCACAATCTTAACACTCGAATCGTTGATCAATTTGCTATTATAACCAAATATGAACAGAAAGTAAATGAAAAGGTAAAAGCGACAAGAACACGATATTTGTTTAGGCAGTTCGTCGATCGTCCTCGCTACGACTACGTCTGCCCCCAATTCCAAATTGAAATTGGGTAATCTTTCATTAATGTTGAAAGTAGTATATACAAAGAAGATAACAAAGCGATAAACGATAAACCAATTATGTCGATCCTTTGAATCTTCTTCCCCCTTAATCTTGAGCAAGATCAAGGTTATCCAAGAGCTTCACTTTGATTCCCTTCTGCAGTGTCTTGATTCCTTGAACTCCCCGTTCCTCAATCGTTACACTCAGCCGAATCCTCAATGAACGCCTCTTGATAAAAACCCCCAAGAACCACCCGTCGTGGAGGACAAAACCCGCAAATTTTATTCACCAACAAACCCCACAAACCTTCACCCACTAGGAATCTTCAATTCCGTTCCATGGACGTTATCGAACTCATCACTAACCCGCAACGCAAGAATGATTATGTGTAATTGTGTTGGAGATGATGAAGAACGAAGATGAGAAGCGTTTGTGTATCTTTCAGTCGTTGGTGTTTTTGAATAATTAACCCTTGCACAATATATATGGTTGCATAACAGTTGGAACCAAGAATAACTGAATTTTGGACTTTCTTGACCAGTTAGGTCGACCTCTTGTAGAGGTTAGGTCGACCTAGCAGTGCTTGCTGAAGTTTGCTCCCAGTTAGGTCGACCTGTTGAAGAGGTAGGTCGACCAGAATCCTCTTCTGATGCGTTCTGGGACCATTTCCTTAGATTAGGTCGACCTAGTTGTTATGTAGGTCGACCTGGCAGCAATATATGTATTTTTCTTCATTTTAGGTCGACCTGGGTTGACAGTAGGTCGACCTAACTGCTGATTTTCTGCATTTTTCTTGTTCAGCTTTGTGTTGAGTCGACCTATATGCATAGTAGATCATCCTGTGCTTTGTTTGGATGCTCATTTGAGTTTGCCATAAATCAAAAACATCTTTGAGTGTAATCTTGTATTCACATACTCCCCCTTTTTGATGATGGCAAACCAATAGTCAAAAAGTAAGTGATGAAGACTCAACAAGGCTCCCCCGTACATCCAGCATCTATCTCTCAACCAAGCAATCTCTCAACCAAGCAATCTCTTCACAAAGCTCCCCCGTACACTCAGCATCTCTTGCATCTATCTCCCCCTTTGACAACATCAAAAAGAGAAACAAGGAAACAGAGTAGGAGAGTAACAAGAAAAATATAAAGAAGATATCGGCATTCATAGTAATAGATAATATGTAGATATTGAACCAATAAGAGCCAATCATGTTTTAAGGAAACACCACAACATACATAGTGGTCCAAGAGAATTATAGAAAATAACACAAAAAAAAGTACTACATCATATAGAATTTTAACATAATGCTTAATGAAATGAAATGCAATGAAATGATGATATGATGAAGAATCCATCCTAACGCCTGCCCCTTCTTCCTCTTCCTCTTTGAAATGTATGAGGCCGATCTTCTTCAACTTGTTCCAACAGATCCATCACAGACATATTAAGAGTATTGAAGCTTTGACTTATGTTTGCATGACGATGCAATGCCGTTTCCTCAAACTGATTCTGTCTTAGAGTAGAGTTGGAAGCAAAAGTCTCAAAATCGTTTTTGTGGTCTTGAACCAAACTATATAGAGATTGATATTGACGTTGTTGTTCATCATACCTATCTTGTTGAAGTTGCTGCATGGTTTGGAACTGAAGTTGCTGTGTTTCAAAATTCTGCTGTTGTTGAAGTTGCATAGCTTCAAGCATAGACACTATATTGGATTGATCAGGAGGAGGTGGAGCAGTGTATCCCCAAGGAATTTCTTCCTCTTGAGACGGAACATATTGCCAATTTGGATCCGTGTCATGAGCTATGTCTTCCATGGTTTGATCCTCATCATTTGCTATTTCTTGATCATTTCCCTCTTCCTCATTTCCTACATTGTTTCCAAACTCCGTGGGATCATCATAGTTGTAGATAACCTTCCCTGTTCCCTTTTGAATGAGATAATAGGTTTTCCTAACAGGATTCCAATGATATCCCATAAGAGTCAAGGTGGTTTGTGAGAATTCTTGAGATTGATGTATGCGAGTGTAGTGTAAGTGATCAAGTCGCATACCGAAGTGATTGACAATTGTTTGAATGATTGATCCATAACACAGGGCTGTAGTTTTCTGTTTGACCTCATGAAACTTAGCAGCTAGGAAGTGAGGCCAGTGTAAACGTGTTCTATTTTGCAGCAGATACATGAGCACCACTTCATTCCTTTCAATTCGCGAATATCCTCCTGCCCTTGGTCGAATGATTCTTGAGATTACCCAATTCAAGAGCCTAGGATCTCGCTTCAGATGACCGGCTGTTATTGTTTCATTAGATCTGTCAAATACGGAAGGGTCTTTGAGAATAGTCTTCATGTAGGCCTCATGGTCATAGTTTCCCGGTACATCCCCGTCTACCATACAGAGTTCATCACCTACAATTTTCAGACCAAAAATACTAATCCAAACCCGTTTGTCAACAACATGCGACCTAGAGCCCATTTTGAAGCGGAAATTGCAACCATCCCCTTTTGTAAATCCTGCATAGAAAGCCCTAACGGTATTTTCACAGTACGGAGTATCACATTGCACTAAGGGATGAATATTTTGATGTTCAATCAAAGCAGCGACATCAGGGATATGCATGTTTTCGACAAGATTTGGATCATAGGTATATTGCTTAACAATTTTTCTTTTCATCTGCCACTTCTCAAAATTTTCTCTACAATCAGGATGAACAAGAGCACTTACCGGTTGAGATGATGAACTAGAAGCAATTTCCTTTCCTTTTCTTGATTTTGGAGGCATGGTTGGAGATGCTTTGTGTGAGAGGGATGATTTTTGGACAATTTTGAGTTTGAGAAACTAGGGTTAGCCGTACCAAATGTGATGAGAATGAGAGGGAATGCAAGAATGGAATGTTTTGAATGAATGGGAGAGGGTCGGGTCGACCTAACAGACCCAAATTTGGAAAACTTAACGCAGTAGGTCGACCTAAAGTGTGGCTGGGTCGACCTAACAGAAGTAACATGAAAACCGACCAATTTAGGTCGACCTAAATTATGAGTAGGTCGACGCAACTGGGCCTTTTCAGTTTCTGAAAAGAAGATTCTTCTGTAGGTCGACTCAAGAACAGAGTAGGTCGACCTAAGTTCCCTTAGATAATGAAAAATGCCTTAGAAATGTTTCTATATGATGTATTTTTGCTTTGTTCTTTGCTTGTATGCCCAAATTATGATATGTTATGAATGAGAATGATGAATACATATATTAAATCGAGATATATGAATAAACATACATGAAGTCACTATAAGCATGTTAATTGATAGCATATTATAGAATCAATGAAATTTTTGGAAGTGAACAATGTGCATGTTACCACTTTCTCAATATGTAGGTGTTTTGTCATCATTGTGTGGAGTCTTCTTGTTAGTGAGCCATACCCCTAGTTTTGATGATGAATTGTTTTGATGGAATGTTTCACAGCTTGATTTGCTTGATTTTTGCGAAAAACTCATCTAGTATCGATTACTTGATGTTCTCCCGGATGCGGGACATAGTCCCAAACAATATTCTGCTAAGAATAGGTTTAAATTCTCTCTGCAATGCAGCTTGCCAATTTTCACATCAAGTAATGCGTCCTATGTGTTTTTCGGGATAACTGTATTTGTGATGTATCTCATACATTTGTGATGGCCAGGTCACCTACATTCCTCTGCCAAGTATGGTTCTTCAATCTGTCTTTATAGATGACATACCAAGAGAGGTATGTCTTCCTTTATGTGTCTTGAGCACCAGCTGTCAAGGAACCACCACCTTTCGGCGATGTCAAGACACTTCTCCTGCAAAATTAAATTAGAGTGGAAGGTCCCCAATCTTCATTGGGTCCTGGACAGTGAGTACACAAATTGTTGCACTTAGGCAACCATTGAAATACTCCTTTAGGAACTAAAATTCTCCTAAATTTGCATTTTTCAATGGTATGTCCCTTTTTGCAACAATAATGACAGGTAATATGATGAGAATATGGAGTTTTGCTAGTTGATACTTTTGGTACAAAAGTGTATTTGCTATATAAAGGAGTATACGATCTTTTGAACTTGTTTGGATCAACCGCAAAAGTCACTTTTGGTTGTAGAGCCTTGTCTAACTTGGCTTTTAGATCTCTTACTTCTTTTTGCCAAATGTGACATGTCTCACAACCAAACCATGATGTAGGATCTATTTCAACTTTGTCCTTTTGAATGTCTAGCATAGATTGTTTTAAAGCTTCCATATCCTTTTCGGTTTTCTCAACTTTTGATTCAAGATATGAAAATATTTTCTTATTTGAGGCCAAAAGTTTGAAAGCTTTAATTGCATCTCTATGTAATTCTTCAAAAGCAAGTTTTAGTTGAGAATGAGATACCTTATCTACGAGTTCAGGTTTAAGATGACTTACACGTTTCTTTTTCTTGTGTTGATGAGCCGTAAGACATAGGTTTTTC